>NC_092877.1:17679670-17992920 GCF_028372415.1 Notamacropus eugenii
TCATGCTGCATAGAAGAATTAAAATGAATGGGAGAAACCATGAGAAAAACCATAACAAAACCTTTGTTTCCTATCTCACTGAATTGCTGCATTGACCTTTGATTTTAATTTTTACCCCCATCTCTGGATCACAGACTCACAGAATTTCAGAGTTGTTGGGGAACTAGTTTAACCCATGGAAAAAAACGAATCCTCTCCCCCACCCCGTAACATGCATGATGTGATCAACCAGCATTTGCTTAAAAATCTTTGGTGAAATGGACCTCATTACCTTCTGAGCCAACCCATTCCTGTCAGCTCTACTAGTCAGGAAGTCAGGATGCTATGGGAGTCCTACATTTCCACCCACCAAGTTGAAAAGATATGTCCCTTTGCTGCTGGCCCTGTTGGACTAATCCTTTTTGGCTGACTCACCATTGACCTTTTTAGGAGAGAAGCCTGCATGCTCCTCCCCTGGCCCAAAGCTGATCTTGGTCCTATGGGGCTGAGCACTCAGATGTCTCAGCTGGAACTCTTGGGATTCAGCATCATGGTATACATTCCACCAGACAGAATGGGATGGTGGTTTTTATAAGAATTACTTTCTATCTCCACAAGTTCAGTGGAAAGAGCTCTGGACTTGAAATCAGAAGAGTTGGATTTGAATCCTGACTTACAACTTATCAGTTGTATCACCTTGGGCAAACTGCTTAACCTCACTAGGGCTCAGCCTTCATCATCCTTCATGGTAATCATGTCTGCCATTTATTAGATGTCACTGAGTTGAAACATTTATTAAGTATCTCCCGTGTACTAGGAACTGTGCTAAGAGATGAGAGCACAAAAATAGGCAAAAGACAGTCCTTGCCCTCAAGGAACTCATAATTGAATGGGAGGAGGCAATATGCAAACAAACATATACAAAGCAAGTATATACAGGATAAATAGGAAATAATAAACATAAATAAAAGATGAATCACATCTCATGAGGGGGCCCTGACCACATTAGAATATAAAGCATCCTAGACTGAGGACACCGAGTACAGCAAAGGGAACAGAGAAGTCAAGTCAGCAAGAGAAACTGCTTACACACAGAAGAGAGAACCCAGAAGCTTATGGTGCTGAGATGCTGATAGAAGCTGAGCCTGGCCGACAGTTCTGCTGTAGAAGAAGGGAGCTGATGTGATTGAAAAGAAATGTTCTGCAGTTGGGAAAGGCTGATTGGAAGAAAGGAGAATTCCCTCCTATTATAGTAAAGAACTGGCTGGGGGAAAGACTACCTTGCCCTCTAGTGCTGTTTACAGCTTGAGAGAGGGGGAAATCCTTAAAGCTAATAAACAGCGAGATCTGAATAGCTCTATTAACCCCAGGATTAAAGGGAACTGCTTTTCACTGAAAATACTAAGCCAAGGGAGCAGACCTGGAAAGCTCTACAAAGACCAAGTTCAAGGTTGATATTAGATAAAAGAGCTGAATATAGGTTGAATAATCCAAGAGGAGTAAAGAGAGCAACTTTGTCCAAAAGGTAATTTGTGGTGAAGACTGTTCTGAAGAGACCAGACATTTGGGTATGCAGACCAGAAAAGTGAGGTGCCCAAGGTATATGAGTTTCCCTACTCATGTGCCTCACTTCTAAGTTTTTGCAAGTTTGTGACCACTCTGTATTGTATGTATTGGTGAAAGTATGATCCAGGTATACTTTTATATTTTGATCATGCCTGACTTTTGCCTTTTATTTAATACATGTTATGATTAATTTTTGCTTTTGCCTTCTCAGTAAGAGTTAATGGCATGGTTTAGAGGGGGAAAAAGTAGATGGTATCTCTGTAACTGACCACTGTAAAAGGGAAACACACCAATGGGGCTCACCTTTAGTAGTGAGTGTAGACATGCAATATGAAGTTTACTCCTAGGATTCTGAGAATGAATTGTATTAACAAAGCAACCATGACCAGACTCCCCCTGCCCCACTAGAAAGACAACCCTTTCCCCTAAGACACAACAGTATAAAGACCTGTGGGTGAGTTAATCCAAAGAGAGAGGAGAGTATTAGTGTGATATTATGGGCTACACATTTGTTCTGTATATACTTACATACATATGTGTTGTCTCTCTCATTAGAATGTAAGTAGCCTTAGAGATATCAGGAATGACTTATATGAAGTCATACAGAGCGAAACAAGCAGAATCAGGAGAAGGGTTTATACAGCAACAACCATATTGCAAATACAAACAACTTTGAAAACTTTAGGAATTCTGATCAGTCCAATGACCAATCACAGTTCCAGAGGACTCATGATAAAGTATGCCACCCACTGCCTGAGAAAGTGGCCAATGGACTCAGAATACAGACTGAGATGTATGTATGCATGCATGTATGTATGTGTATAGACATGAGTGTATGTACATACACACTATATGAAAACGTGTGTATATGTGTTTTGCACAGAGGTTTTTGTTTTTCTTGCTTTCTTATTGGAGAGGACAGTGAAGGAGAAAGAAGGAAAATTTTCATTTAAAAATAATTCATTTAAAAAAATAATGTAAACTCCTTGAAAGAGGGATTGTTTCATTCTTTGTACTTGTATCCCCAGTGCCCAGTATAGTGTCTAGTACGTAGCTTGTACTGAGTAAATATTTTTTGGTTGATTGAGTAACCACATTAAGTAAGCTAGGTTCCTAACTCTGATGAGGACAAGTGTATAAGGCCCACAGACAGACCACTGGGCACTGAACTAATAAAATCCATGAGTATACAACTTGCTGAGAGGGCAATGGAGGACTCACAGCGTGAAGATGATTTTGGCCTTCTTCCAACAACAGTGTTGGAGGCCTAATTTATCTGGTGATCTCAACCATGTGGGATGCAGTTGAGATCTAGGAGCTGTATTTAAAAAGCCTCTGAGCAGTAAAATAATGCAAAGCTTAGGTATTTTACATATAGGGTAGGGCCCTCTGGTTCTCACTCAGTGCCTGTTTACTTTTATTTTAGAAACAAGTCTAACAAGTTTGCTTAGAAGCGGGGCATGTAAAGGAACTATGATAAGTAACTCCTGATAGGAAGGAGAAGAGAAACAGACACAGGAACATAAAAAGGGGAGCGGTCCATGAACTTTGGCATGGGGGCAAACTGCTTTATGTACCTCTCCTCCTCCCCCTTCCTCCCTTCTCCTCTGCCATCATCACTTATGTTAATTAGTGTTATGTTAATTAGTGCTAATTATGTTAATTAGTTAATTAGCAAAACATTTTACATTTTGTTTTTATTTTATTTGTGATTATTTATGCTATGTTCAATATGTTCATTTTATCTGATGCTTACAAAACCCTTGGTACTCCTATCATACTATAATTCTACCATAATATAGTATCGTGTGAGGAAGCGAGGTAGATATAGTGCTAGACTTGGGGTTAGAAAAATCTGAGTTCAAATTCAGGTCTAAACACTTACTACTGTGTGACCCTGGGCAAGTCACTTGACTTTTATCTGCCTCCGTTTTCCTATCTCTAAAATCTGTAATAAGAGTACCTAAATTCCAAGCATGTTAAGGGAATAAATAAGACTGTATTTATAATGTGTGTGTTCATCCTTCATTGCTGAAGAAGACCATGCCATCGGACAGATGATGACATGACTTTGAGTGAGGGAGGGCTGTGCGGGTCACCAGCCTCACTTCTCCTCCTGAGCTATCTGGGTCTAGTGACCAGATATCCATCAGGATGACTGGAGATGACCCAGGATGAGGCAGTTGGGATTAAGTGACTTGCCCAAGGTCACACAGCTAGTGAGTGTCAAGTGTCTGGGGTGAGATTTGAACTCAGGTCCTTCTGACTCCTGCACTGGTGCTTTATCCACTGCACCACCTAGCTTTATAAAATGCTATGCTGAACTACTACTACCACCACCACCACCATCACTGCTATCACTACTACTATTATGCTAATTATATACTGTTATTATAACCCAATACTATTTTACCCCATTAACAGAGAGAAGATTAAGTGATTTATCTGTGCAAGGTCACCGCATGGCAAGAACCAGGAGTCACATGTTTGATATTTCATCTCTTTGCTTTATCTTTCTAAGAGTATGGAGTACAAAGCTGATGAAGTTTTGCAACAGACAAAGGAAGTTCTTACCGAATCTGCCCACTGTCCTGGTAACTCGTTCTCTCCTGCATATGACATCCAGGCCTGGCTCCGGTAGGATGAGGGTGGTGTGGGGATGAAGTAGCCTGTGAATCCAGGTCTGTTTGCAGCTGGAATGGCAAACACAGCTGGAACCGTGCTTCCTGCCACAGAGCAGAAGGATTAGGGGTGGGCTGTCTAGAATATTCCATTATTTTCACAAATAATAACATAGCAGTGGGGACTTTGCCTTTCGGCACCATGGGTTTCTGAAAAGCTCAGATCAACTGGCAATTTGTCACTAAAAATGATTATAAACTTAACACTCTCAGCAAAGACAAAAAGAATGTGGAACAGAGCCATAAAATCTAAATTATTGATATTTGTGTTAAAAGAAAAGAAAAACACAGATATTAATAAAATAAAAAAAGGTAGGAGGGTATAGTGGTCAGAGAGTTGGTCTAGGAGTCAGGAAGACCTGCTTTCAAGTGTTGTCTCTTTCACATTTCAGCTCTGTCATTTAACCCTTAAATACCCTAGATAACTTTCTAAGACTATAAATTGTAAAGGAGATGCTGATATGTATTGGTAGAGTTCTTTATACTGAAGAAATCCTAGTTCTTACTAAAACACCCCTAGTAATGACAACAGTTTTCTTGCTTTCTCTCTCTGGCCACTTCTGACCTCTTTTCTGCATTTTTACTTAAAAAGTTCTATTGATAGTGTTTATTTCTTTTAGATAGTCATATGTAAGTTGTTTTACTTCATGGGACCATAGAATCTAGAGTTGAAGGAACCATTAAAGCCAGAGGAACTTTGAGTTCCCTGACATCTAGTCTAACCCCCTCGTTTGACAGTGCAGGTCAAACAGTCCCAGAGAAGGGGAGTGGTTTGCTCAAGATCACAACACTAGAAAGTCAACAGAGCTAGAAGTTCAACCCACATTTTTTGATGCAGAACCCAACACACTGCAACATACCACTCTTCCTTTGTCCACAGTTTTCTCTCTGCATCACTTTGTATAAATATCCCCACATTGCTTTGCATTCTTTATACCTTCCATTTGGCCACTGGATCATAAGATTTGTACTGGAAAGGAACCTTAGAGATCATTTTGTCTAACCTCTTTTTACAGCTGAGGAAACGTTTAGGGTACCATGGTCTTCTGCTACCCTGATACACTACCATTTACTCAGCTGCTTCTCAGTGGTTGGACATGCAAACTGTTAGCACTTCTCCTAGATAAAGTGCGTAGAAGGATTTTTGCACCAACAGACCTTTTCTCCTTCCCAGAATAACAACATTTGTATGGTACCGTCTTATAGGGCATATCATTGGATCAAGAGCTATGGTCAGTTTTGTAACTCTTACGTATACTCAAGGCCATTTAGGATTACAATCTGGGTTTTCTCTTCAAAAACCGTTCCATTCACGCCCTTTGTAAGTATCTCTATTGCAGAATTGCTCATCACCGTCAGTGAGAGCTAACATTTCTGTAGTACCTACTATGTGCTAGGCGCTGTGCCAAGAGCTTTACAAATTTTTTCTTCTTTGATCCTCAGCACAGCCCTGGGAGTCAGGTGATATTATTATTCCTACTTTACAGAGGAAGAAATTGAGGCAGAGATTAAGTGATGTTTAAATAGAGATTAAGTGACTTTCTTTTTGCATAGTGACTGACACATAGCATTCAATAAATGCTTGTGGATTGATTTTATAATAGAAAATATATATAAATAAAATTAAAATATAATATAAAATATATTTTATAATGTAAAATATAATATAAACTATATATTTTATAATATAAGATATATGTACATAAAATAAAAATGTAATATAAACTATATATTTTATAATATAAGATATATGTACATAAAATAAAAATGTAATATAAACTATATATTTTATAATATAAGATATATGTACATAAAATAAAAATGTAATATAAACTATATATTTTATAATATAAGATATATGTACATAAAATAAAAATATAAACTATATATTTTATAATATAAAAAGATAATAAAAATGAAGATGAATAAGGGTTGTAATTGTCTACAAATCTGAAAGCATCTGAGCTAGTTTTGAGTGGCTCTCAGCCCCTGCCCTGTTGATTGTGATTCCTAAAGTTGTTCTGAGGCTCAGAAAGTGCTGCTCTCTGTTACTCAGCACAGGCACGATGGGAGTGGGGGAGAATATGCCAACTGGAAGAGGGTGGTGATCTGGCAGAGCTAAATCTAATCCCCTGAGATAGAGGTGGCCATTGTGTCTACCTGGGCGTGGTCCCCCTTGGCGGGGTAAAAATCCATCTCTCGTTTTTCTTACCTGAGTAATTTAAAGAAGACTGGTCCAGTGGAGTGACAGAGACTGGGCCTCTGGACACCTGGGCAAAGGGGGTGCCATCATGCAGCTGTGCCTGCTCTGGACCACTGGACTCGGACATTCGCGTCTTGCTGCCAATATCAGACGTCGACCTAGGTGGAGGCAAGCAGGCTGTTCATTAGGGTTTCCAAGGGAACAGCTGTCAGCTAGCCTCCATGGAGCTCAGCCAGAGGATGGCAGCCTAAGCACAGGAAAGGTGGGTTGAGGGCTGACTACAGTGGGGTGGGAGGGAGGTGGGATTCAGGTTCAAAGAAATACCGGTAGAATCACCTTCCTCAGCTTCCTGGCTATACTCTCCCCGATGGGATTGGGTTACACTTTTGTGAGCACCTTGTCCCCCGAGCTCCCAAGCAGATCACAATGGCTGAATTTACAAAATAAAATAAAAGAGACCTTGTGTTTTCAAACACAGCCATGGAGGTATAACCTTACTGCAAAATCCTTAGAACTAGGCTGAGGTCCAAGATGGGGAGATTTCTAGATAGTCAAGTTCAATTCTCCCCTAAGGGTGACTCAGGTGTGTTGCTAGTTACCATAAAATTCAATTTTCACATTAAAAAATGCACAAAGCAATTAGTGCCCTGTATTAACGAGGGATGCTGAGATAGGTGCCGATGACATCACTAGCAGCCAATGAGCACGCTCCATTTGAAATGAGTGCTCTCCCCCTCCCTCCTCTCCCCCCCACCCCCCACGCACATACACCTTTGACAATTGAACAGCGTGGTGCTGAGAAGACAAGAGCCTGAGCTGGGATGAGCCGGGACCTCGCATTGTACCCGGGAGCATCAGGCTGAGATTGCGGAGGCTCCCAGCAACTGTGAAGTAAGATAACGGCCCCAAAGCCCCGGCTAGGGCAGCAGGCCTGCCAAAGCTGGTGTGTTAGGAGTGCTATTGAGAAATGAGGAAATGCAGCCTGGCGTAGTGACCGTGCACGGTGGGTGCTGGGATGGATGCTTTTAGAGGCTGCCACTGAGCCCTGGGCGGCGGCACTCCCATTCCCCACCCCATTGAACCTATCACCCTTCCAGTTAGTGCTCACAAAGCCCCAGCTGCTCCAGGAGGAGGCTGCTGGTGAAGGACAGTGGGACAGAGGAGGGGGCTAAGGGCTGGGGAGGCGATCCCTGCCCCTTACATTCCTCCACAGCATCTCAGTGACAGTCCCTGGTTTGACTCCCATTTGGCACCCGCTGCCTTTTGTGTCAGATAGTCCTCAAACTAAGGTTGCTTTACAAATCTAGGCAGGAAGGAGATAAAAGCTGGTGGCAGAAATCTGCACCCCAGCATCCAAGCCCATGCAGTTTTGCTCCATGAAGGAGGGACAGATGCCAAACCCCAATGTCCTAGACATGGCAAGATGGAAAAAGAGCCCATTGAAGAAACACCCCGGAAGCCCCTGATTGGCCATGTACAAAGAAGGCGCCCATAACTTCCAGGATCAAATCTAGACTCTTCCGTCTGACTTTTAAAGACCATCCCAACTTGGGCCCCTTCCTCCCTTTTTTAGATTTTCCTCCCCTCCACAAGCTCAGCTATCTAGCTACACACGGCTACCCGTTGCTTCTTATACATGACACTGTGCCTTTGTACTGGCCATCCCTTGAGCCTGTAGTATTTCCCTCCTCCCTTTTGCCTCCTGTGCACTCACATGCTATGTCCACTCTAAATGGGAGGCAAACTCCCAGGGAAGACACAAGTAATATGGAAGATTGGGAAAGGTCTATCGCTCAAGGTGGGATCTGAGCTGAATCTTGAATGAAGCTAGGGATGACTCAAACTGCACCTTCTACAACAGATCTTTTCCAGTTCTCCCTACTACGGTCTTTTCCCTCTGAGAGCACCTCCCATTTACGATGGGTATGTCAACTATATATATACCTATGTGTTTGTGTTTTCTCCCTTATTAGAATGTGAACTCAAGGAACTGACATTTTAAGGACAGGGACCTTACTTGTGCATTTCTTTGTATCTCCAGGGCTTAATATAGGACTTGGCCTAATAATGGCTTAATAAATAATAATAATATATAATATTATATGATAGTTATATGTTATATAGGTGTTTCTAGACTGACTTATGGGAGGGATGCCCAAACCCAGATCTATTCCAGAAATCATCCAGGAATGCAGCCACTTAGGAAAAGTCCAGATTCTATATTTTCCCATTCAATGTGGCTGAAAGGTAGAAGTCATCCTTAGTACAGGGTTTCTTCCTGTGGTTGCCCCAGGAGGACATCTGCTTGGTTAGGAGGCCCTGATTCTCTATCCTCTCTGACCCCTGCTCTCTGTAGACACTGCGCCAGTGTAATTAATTGTCAGCTCATAAAGCCCTTGGAAATCAGCTCCCCAAGCTCACAGCATCGGAATCAGAATCCTGGAGCTGGCCTCAAGAGCTACTTAGCATAAGCTATGTGTGGACAAGCATTCCCTTTCCTTCACGCTTAACTGGTGGTCATCTAGGTTTTAAGAGAACCCTTCCTTGAGGGGGGAGCACAGAGTTCCCTGAGGCAGCCTGTTCCATTTGTTCCGAAGCTTTTCCTGACCCGGAGTTGAGATCAGCCTTTTTGTATCTTGTACCCATTGTCCCTAGTTCTGCCCTCTGGCTCAGGAGAACTGTTCTAATCCATTTTCCAAGTGTGAGTCCAGCAATTAGCAATTACTTGAAGAGGCTTCTCTCCTAAGTCCCTTCTTCTCCAGGTTGAACATTTCCAGCTCGTTCAATCACTCCTAACAGGGTAGGAACTCAAGGCACTTCGCTATCCTGGCACCTTTCCTCTGGACACTGTGTAAGTGACCAATGTCCTTGACCAGAATAATGTACCCAGAATTGAATTAAGGAGGAGAGCGACTCCTTTTTAGCATCAGAGAATCTCATACACATTATAGGGTGTGGAGGCAGCATATGAAACAGGAAGAAAACTAGATTTGGAGAGAGAAGAATTGGGTTTGAAACGGAGCTCTGCTATTGTTTTCCTGTGTGACCTGAAAAGTCATTTAATCTTTCTGGGCCTCAGTTTCCTCAACTATCAAATGTTAGATGGTCTCAAAATCTAGATCCAAATCCTGAGTCTATGAAATTCTCTAGCCCAACATCCTCATTCAGCAGAACCAGGCCCTTCTGCTTCTGCTCTCCTCTGAGGAGGCTGGAGAAAATGAGACCCAGAGTCTGGACTAAAGGCAAGGCTCTTGATTTTCAATTCAATTCAATAATTCTTTGTTAAGTTATCAAGTGCCTACTAGGCAGCTAGGTGTTGCAGTGGATAGAGCACCAGTGCAGGAGTCAGGAGGACCTGAGCTCAAATCTCACCTCAGATACTTGACACTCACTAGCTATGTGACCTTGGGCAAGTCACTTAACCCCAATTGCCTCTTCCTGGGTCATCTCCAGTCATCCTGATGGATATCTGGTCACTGGATTCAGATGGCTCTGGGGGAGGAATGAGGCTGGTGACCTGCACAGCCCTCCTTCACTCAAAACAGTCAAGTGCCAGTCGTGTCATCATTTCTCTGATGGCATGGTCTTCTTTGTCAATGAAGGACAAACATACACAAGTGCCTACTGAGAATGCAACTAAGAAAAATACAGTCCTTGTCCTCAAGAAGCTTATAATCTAATGGGGGAAAGTAGCACACAAAAGAAGCTGAAGTGTGTGTATGTGTGTGTGTGTGTGTGTGTGTGTGTGCATGCATGTGCAAATTGGGGGTACACAGCACAGGATCATGATATTCTATGAATTTAAAACCAAACTGAGTTGCTTATGGGAAACAGAGTCACCTAGAAAGTTGTGAAAGGGCTGAGCTCTCTAGAAAGGAAGATCTAATAGCCCTGGGATTGGGACTGAGGTTCAGTGTCCTCCCCAACCCCATGAATACATGAAACCAGCGAGTAGGCTTCTGTGGATGGTTTCACATTTTCATCTCGAGGAAAACAAAGGCAGGGCCCTTATCACCTTCTCTCGGCCCTCCCCTCCAACTTGCCTGGTAGTACTCAGAATCTGGTATATCTACCACTGACCTCCCGCTCCTCTCCCCCTTCTTTTCTTTTTCTTTCTCTCTCATCTCCCCTTTCATCTTCTTCTTCTTCTTCCAGTATTGTTGCTTTCCTTAAAAGATGTGGAAATGTGCTCCATTCCCTTTGCTTTGCTTCTCTATCACAACATACACAGGGCATGTAGAGTGCTGCCTAAGTGCCCTCTGGCAAAACCTGTCAGGGGATTGGCTGAAGGGGACTCTCCTTTCTTTGTCAGATGACTGGTCAAAGCACGTAGCACCTTACAGCGCTGCCTGCATGCGTCCAATGAACCCCAGAGATGGAAAGATGGAGAGATTCTCCAAATAGAGCAAAATGAAAGGAAAAGTAGCAAATTACCGTCTGAGAGAAGCAACAGCCACAGGACCAGTCCGGGGAGGTACCGGAGGCGGAGGGGACCCCATGACCATCTCAGGAAGCTGAGAAAACCTATAGGCCTGGGTGAAAGAAACAAGCAAATGATGTTCACCAAGGAACCCCACACTCCAAACTATTTAAAAAAACTGAAACCCACCAACCAAAAAAGTCTATATGCATATTATTATATTTGCTCATCATCTTTAAAATAATTTCAAATCCTGGTTCTTCCCCTTACCACCTGTGTGACCTTAGGCAAGTCTCTTGATCAGTCTGGGCCTCAGGTTCCTCATTTGTAAATTAACAGATGACCTCCAAGGTCTCTTCTAGCTATAAATTTAATCTCAATCTCCCTTTCCAGCCTAATTATGACATCGTGTCATTTCACATGCTCTTCCATCCAGTCAAACTAACTCTCTTACTGTTCCCCATTTGAAACATGTCTTTACATAGGCTATCCTCCATTCCTGCCATGCATGTCCTCCTCCATCTGACTTTTACGAGTCCAGGCCAAGGGTCACCTTCTCTGATCCCCCAGCTGTTAGTAGCCCCTCCCCAGCAAAATGACCGTGCATCTATTTCTACATAGATTTCTCCTTTCTGTGGGCCAGAACTGTTTCATTCATATCACCAGCCTTTTACTGAGTTGGCATTTAATACAAGCTTGCTTACTAAATGTTTGTTGGCTGATCTTAAATGGAAACAGACGTGCCAGGGTCTGGATTTTGACAGCTACTCATTCTTTTCACCTACGCTGGCTGCAGAGATTTTTTCCTCTCCCATTTGAGGTTTTCACAAATGGCAGAAGAGGGTGGGGAGAGGGAGACAATTAAATACTAACCTAATTCAAAAGTCAAGCAATTGCTACATCTAGAGAGAAGGCCAGGAGATGAGGCGTGGGGAGATATGTGGCTCAACCTCTGAAGGCAGTCCCCAGCTTTCATTTGCTAACACAGCAACCTGAAGCCTCCAAGGAGACCTTTTTACAAGTGAAGGGAAAAGGCTTCTTAGAACTCCTACAGCCTCCTCAGAGTGCAGCAGCAGCAGAAGGGCCTGATCTGGGAGCAAACTGGTGTTTTAAGCTGAATTTCTTCCTGGGCCTTCTGATGGGACATTTCCTTCATTCTGTTCGGGGCAGGGGGGATGGACAGGGGACCAGTACAAGAGGTCATGAGGGAGATATATGACAGGAAGAGAATATGGGTTGAACATAGGTTATGGGCAAAGGATTATGGGTCTGAGAGTGCCACTGGTACCATCATGGTGTCAGAAGAAAAAAAAGGCTTATTAGGTGGACCCCATTTTTATGAACTCCTTGGAGGACACGCAGGATGGGCACAAAGATGGATTGTGATCTATAGCAACAGAGCATATGTCCAAACTGATAACATCACAGAAGAAAAATTCCTAAACACAAGAGTTATCCAAAAGTAGAATGACCGACTCAAGAGATAGTGAGCTTCCCATCACTGGAGGCTTCCAAGCTGGATGACCAAGGATGTTATTAGGACAGAACTTATACTAGAGGACCTCACAACATGAGGCCCCATATCCAGGTGTTTCCAGATGTGCTTCACCTTATTCCCCTGCCATCTCCTTGCCATCCACCTGTCACCAACAGAACTACATAGGGTAGAGTCTTCTTCCATGACTGGGACATACCCTTCCCTGGTGTCAGAGGGAGATTGGAATTCACCATATCAATCAATCAATCAATCAATCAATACACACTTATTAAGCACCTGCTCTGTGCCTGGCACTATACTAAACACTGGTGATACAAAAAGAGGCAGAAGATAGTCCCTGACTTTAAGGAGCTTACAATCTAATAGGGGAAGACAACATGAAAACCATTATATACAACACAAGCTATATACAGGATAAATAGGAAATAATTAGCGGAGGGAGAGCAGTAGGGTTAAAAGGGGTTAGGGACCGTTACTTAAACCCATCTGTAAAATGAGCTGGAGAAGGAAATGGCAAAACACTCTACAATCTTTGCCAAGAAACCCACAAACAGGTTCCTGAAGAGTTGGATGTAACTGAATGACCAATGACAACAACAAAGGGAAGGTTCCTTGTAGAAGATGGAAGTTTAATTGGGACTAAATCCTAAACTGACCATGACAGACTCTTTTGGCCATGGAGATCAACAGGGTTCCTGCTCGCTGGGTAAGGTCAGAGGTCAGGTAGCTAGTCCAGCACTGGATCATTAGAATAATAATAATAATAGCTGGTATTTATATAGCACCTTAAAGTGTGCAAAGCACTTCATAAATACTATCTCATTGGATCTTCACAGCAGCCTTATGAGATAGGTGCAATCATTGCTGCCATTTTAAAGATGAGGAAGCTGCGGCAAAGTGAGATTAAGTGGCTTTTTCCCAGGGTCACACAAAACTAGTAAGGTGTCTGAGGCTGGATTTGAACTCAGGTCTTCCAAACTCCAGGTGTCACCTAGCTGTCTCTAGAACTCTTATCTCTTTCTAGATTCCAGAAACTCTGTACACCTTCTCCTTTGAGGTGGTGAAGACTGCACCTGATGTGTCAGAAGAAGAGTTCTCCAGACAGAGGTGTTGCTTAAGAGCAACATCTGGCATTGCCCACCAGGAACCACAAGAGGAGCCTCAGGGATCAACAAATCAGTGTGAGAGGAGAAGCCCCTACAGGACTAGATGCCTGACAACTATTGCTAACAACAAAAAATCTCAGGAGTCTCTTTTTGAGTCTATTATGTTTTCTTCAATCTGGCAATAAAACTTTGCTTCTTTAATTTTGGCAACTGAGTAGCTACAATGCCCCCTCCCCCCAAAATGAAGGGAGCCTTGGCAACTGTTCTTAAGATCACACATCTACTAAGTTGGAGAAGGTGGGCTCTGGTGGTCATGTCCTGATTCCACATTCAGGGCTCTTTCCATCAGTCCACCTTGCTATGGTGGCTTCTTGTATGTAGCACATGGAGTGGTCTTTCCTTTGTTTGACATTTAAAGCCCTTCAAAACTTTATCCTCACCTATTGGTCTAATCTTCTTACCTTTTACTCCTCTCCAAGCACTGTCCCATCCAGCGATATTGCCCTTTATGTTTTTCTTACACACAACACTCCATTGCCTGACTTAGTTCTTGCATTGGTTATCCCTTTTACCCAGAATGCTCTCCCTCCTCATCTATACCTCCTTACTTTCTTGACTTCCTTCAAGATTCAGTTGTTCATTCATTCATTCAGGAAAGTTTGATTGAAAACCCCTAGCAAGTTACCTGACTAAGTAGAGGAAGGGATAAGGAGATAAAAGAAAATACTTGACCTCAAGCATTCCTAATTGAAGAAAACTGAGTATTTATCAGGAAGTCTTTCCTGGATTCTCCCAGGTGCTGGTGCCTTCCTCTCTAAGATTATTTTCCCTTTAATGAAGACTGTGTATAGATCTAGTATGTACATAGCTATTTACATATTATCTCCCCTATTAGAATTTGAGTTCCTTAAGGGTAAGGATTATGCTTTTGTCTTTCTTTGTATTCCTAGCCCTTTACACAGTGCTTGGCATATTAATAAATGCTTGCTGGCTGACTGATTTCCTAAGATTTTCTGGGTGATGGCTATGAGTCTGATGAGTATAAAGTCCCTCGGAAGGAACTTGGGTTTTTCTTATTCTTAGACTTTCTGACACAATCATCTCATAACTAATTGGGAATATTCAGTTTTCTTCAATTTGGAATGCTTGAGGTCAAGTGTTTTCTTTATCTCCTTATCCCCTCCTAAGCTTAGCCAGGTACTCCTAGGAGGGAGAGTTTCAATAAAACTTGTCTGAATGAATGAATGAATAAATGAACAGAAAACCCCCTTCCCCTACTTCATAAAGAGGAGTTTGCTATTCCTCTCTTAGGATTATAGGATCGTAGATTTATAGATGGAAGGGACCATAGTGGTTTTCCAATCCTTCATTTTATAGATGGGGAAACTGAGGCCCAGGGAGCATAAATGACTTATCCAGTGTCACATGGGTAGCTAACAGCAGGGGAAGGATTTGCATTGAGACTTCTGAAGCCAGTATTTTCTTTCCTGGGCCAAAGGAAGCAAACAACCATCAAGTCTAAGAATATTTGTACTGCATATAATAAACAACATGAGACAAGAAGTGGCTGATGGTTCTGTGCATTATCAGGACTGACTAGAGGTGTTATGCTCTGAACAGTTTTTCTAGGCACACAGTGAGAGCCCTGAGGTTAGAAGGCCAAGGTTACTTCATGCTCAAACCCAACCCTACAGCCAAACTCTTGGCATAGATGTTTGAGGGGAGTGGGATATAGGGTGAACAGAATAGACAATGACAAAGCTTAGTGGGCATGACAGAGGAGAGGAGAATCTGACCAATGTGAGCTCTCAGGTCTATTCCTGACCCTGAGCCTTGCTGGCAATAACAAGGCTGTTGGAGATGGTATGGGAGGGATCATTGGCCACGCGTAAGTCATATTGTGTGCCTTCTTCTACCCCACCAACATCCAAATTACTAGCACAGTAATTTTGTCCAATTTGGGGCTTTCTTGGCAAAGATCCTGGAGTGTTTTGTCATTTCCTTTTCATTTCATTGATGAGGAAGTGAAACAAATGAGATTAAGTGACTTGCCCAATGTCATACAACTAATAGGTGTCTGAGGTCAGATTTGAATTCACCAAGTTGAGTCTTCCTGATTGCACCACCTAGCTGCCCTATTATACAGTAATAGATGCTTAACAAATGCTTGATGACTGATCATACAGTATTCACATGAAATCATGTTGAAATAAATATTGAGGGCAGCCTTGAAGGCAGGATAAAAGAAAGAAGTACATGTGCACCGTACACACACACACACACACACACACACACACACACACACACACACACACACACACACACCCCACTATAGCAAAGTGTAGCCCAAAGGGTGCGTATATAGAAAAGAGGGAAGGCTTTGAAATAAAAGAGGGGGAGAAGGAAGAGGAAGACAACACACAGATGGGTCTGATTTCTCTGTTGGAATCCATGACTTCTTTTAAAGCTCAGCTCAAATGTCCTTCCTACAGGAAGTTTGTCCCAAAATGTCCAGCTGCTAGGGAAGCCCTCGCTCAATATATATATTTAACATATTTATTTATGTATGTACATGTTGTTCCCCAGATAGAAGGAACAACAGACAGAGGGCAGGGCTTTTTTGGGGGGTAGGGGGGGACAGAAATAGAATCTGTGTAATTCCTATGCTTATCACAGTACCTGGCACACACACATGTGTATGTGTATGTGAGTGTATATATATATGTATGTAGATATGTATTCTCTCTCCCATGAGAAGGTGACCTCACTGAGGGTAGGACAATTTATGCCTTTCCTTGTATCCCTAGGGCTTAGCACAATGCCTGACACATAATAGGACTTAATAAATACTTATTGATTCTTTGGTACCTAAATACCCTTGGCTGATGAATGGAGAGTTCTTTTCTCCAGCTAAAGCCACCTTCTTGCTCCAATACTGTAGATAAGTCCAATGACTTTCCTAGTATTTTTCCCCCTTATTCAACTAAGACCTACTACATTGGAAAAGAACTCTGATTGGTCATTAGGTGTCTAGTCCAATTTTTTTCACAGACTGCACTTGTGGAGCATGATCAAAAGTCTCCCAGACTGCAGCACAGAAAATTTCAAATTGCCAGGAGTAACCTTTATCATGATTTAAATGGCATTGGCCCTGACAGCAGCATTTAAAACCACTGGCTTTCAATTATCCTGGGAGGAAGGCTCTGATCTCGACCTTGTGATGGCTGCCTTCCCCTCTCTGGTGACAATGAAAGGTAATCATAGCCGTGGTTTCCAATGGCCACCATTTATATCGATTCCTCCCATTAGAACAGGACAGATTACATTGTGATAGCTGGTATTCAGAATCATCATTTCCACTGTGAATTGCTAAGCACTTTCTCCTTTCATAAAAATTTGTACAGCAGGTGTTGTTGACAAGAAAAAAATCCTGATAACAAAGGCCTTGTCTTCTAATTTCATACTTCTTCTGATCTCTTAGATACTCTGTGGATCAGTAATTACCTATTTTAGGTGGCCTTTTTTAATGAGACATAATGCTGGGACACCTCCTCTTACTATCCTCCCCTTTATACTGCCCCATCATTATTTTATAACATTTTCTGTTTCACATGGTCCAGGATGGCTTTGAAGGGAATATTTTTTTTTATTCCACTGGACTATGATGTGCTTTCAGTGAGTTGTGATTTCTCCTTGATCATCCCTGGTTGGGTCTAAGCTTTTCTCTCTGAAGTCTGAAGGTCTCCTTTGATTCCTTAAATCAGAACATTTCAAGTCAACCCAATGAGTCATCTTGGAATTAGAGGATATCTCTGCGCACCAAAGTTTTTGATTCCACATCCAGGGCATTATATAGAGGGGAAGGGATTGAAAAGAGAAAAAAAATGAGGCCATGAATTCATTTGATGGGAAGGGGATATAATTTGAGAACCCGGTAAGGAGAAAATATTTGGTAGGCTAAGCTCAAGTGAGGAGGTCAGAAAAGAGAATGATATTCACAGAGGAAGATGGGAAATAAAGAAGCATTTGTCAAGTGCCTGTAGCCTGCAGGGCACTAGAATGGAACTACTGATGAAGACAGAGCATCTGAGAGGGGCTTAAAGAGGAAAGGCTAAACACTATAGGAATGGGATACCGCAGAGACTGAAGGAGAAGAGCTGTGAGATATTAGAAAGGAAAACAAGAGAAAGATGAAACTGAATATCTCGTGCGCTACTGTATGACACATTTTTCAAAGTTTGGAAAATGAAAAGCTAAAGGACATCCTTTATATGAGAGGGAGAAAAGAAAATGGGCTTTTAAAAATTACTTCTTGTACATGATGGCACCTTATATGCACATCACCCAACATAAAACTTATGGCAAATAATTATAATACTTTTATACTTTGGTATGATGGAAAGATCACTAAAATTGGAGTTACAGGAGCTGAGTTCAAATTCTGGCTTTGCCACTTTCTACCTGTGTTACTTTCAGCACTTCTACCCCTCTGGAATTCATTTTTCTTACTGGTAAAATGAGGGGACTGGACTAGGTAGTCTTTAAATTTCTTTCTTTCTAGAGATCTCTGAGCTTCTGATCTGTGATTCATCTGTGTTGGAACTCAGGTCCTGTGACTCTGGAGTCAGGTCTCTTTCCACTGGATCTCACTTCCTCTTCCTTGCTTATCATCACACAGCTAGTATGGGTAGCTTTCTAATGCTGAAGGTCATGACCCCTCTAGACCTTGGCAGATGGATTCATGAGTTTGCTGTGGTCACCAAAATTCACTGCTCTTTGGTGAGGAGCCTCTTGACACTTTGACCAGGTTGCTCTTTAGACAGCACACTGGCCAGCCCATGCTCAAAGCATTTCTAGCTTCAAAGGACCTGTCCGAGCTCATACTCCATCAGTATAAACTTCAAAAACCCAGAGTTACTCTCTTGCCACGATAACATGAAGCAACAGGACTTTCCCCCCACCTTGGTTTCAACCTTTGATGTCATCGAAGTAGAACTCCCCACATGGAAACTCACTTCATCAGTGCAGAGTGGGAACTCATTGGTAATACATAGTCTTGGAGAGTTGCCTGGTGGCACTAAGAAATCCCATAATTTAGGATCACAAGATCATAGGTCCAGAACTGGAAGAGGCCTCAAAAGTCAAGTCCAGTGCCCTCATTTTACAAGTGAGAAAACTTAGGAAAATGAAATGACATGTTTCAGGTTACACAATAAGCATCAGAGGTAGAATATGAACCATAAGATCACAGCTCTAGAGCTGGAAGGGAATCTATCTAATCTGATCCCTTATTTTATAGATAAGGAAATTGGGGTCCAAGGAAGTTCATTGACTTGTCAACAGTCACACAGCTATCAGAGGTATAATTTGAACCCAGGGCCTCTGACTCCTTTCATTGTACTACACAGCCGGCCCTTTGTGCATAGACACATAGCTAGTCTACGTTAGGGAAAGGACTTGGAGCCAAAGTTGGTCTGGTATCCATCTGATCCACAATGTCATGCCACATTTCCTCTTAGTAGTTTGACATTAATCAAGGTTCATTGGTAATAAAAATGTATGGGAATTGATCCCTGATTAACCTCCTAATCCCTCACCACAGGTTACATCTGTACGGGGCTCAATGTTGGCCAAATGCTTTATATGCCTTGCTTAATCTGATTCCCAAAGTCACCCTGTGAATTAGATCGTATAACTATCATTATCCTCATTTAAAAGATATGGTAGTTGAATTTCAGGGAGGCTTAGCAGCTTGCTCAAGGTCACATAGCCAGCAAATGGCAAGTCTTAAGACTGGAACCAGGGCTCTTAGGAATTCCACATTCCCGGCTTTTTCAGTTCACTACAATATGGTGGCCATGGGGGCATTAAGGCAGTACTACCCAAGAATGAATTTGACCTTCCACCCAAGACAGGAATGTCTCTGATATAAGACAACTGGGCCAACGGGAACACATGAAATGATGACTTACTGGCCTCGGCAAACTGTACTGGTACATTTCTGGTCGGTAAGTAGGCACCCATTGCATTCCACCCCTTGACCTGGTCATGGTCCCAGGGGCACTTGTTACCACTTCAGAGTAGGGGAAGTGCTGGGCTGAGCCATAAGTGTCTTGTTGCCGGTTCTGCCCACCGTGGCCTGCAGAGGCCAAGCTAAATGCTTCCTCCAGCAGCATATGCATCTGTTGCCTGACTTCATCAATGGATGGCTGAGAACTGAGGGTGGATGTCTCTGAATGACCTTTCACCTGGCGTGACCTTGGATAGCCTCGAGGCTCATTAACTCGGTCAATGTTGGTTTCTTCTATGATCTCAGGTTCAGTCTGTGAAATAAAGCAAAAGTCAGTTCTCAAGAAATCATGCATGATTTAGGAAATAATTGATGGCTGATTTTCAGTATGATTAAAAACTAATAATAGCCATCACTAATATAGTGCTTTTAAAGTTTGCAAAATACTTTACATGTATTATCTTATCTGATTCTTGCAAAACCCTGTGCAGTCGATGCTATTATTTCCATTTTACAGAGGAGGAAACTGAGGCAGACAGAGGTCAAATGACTTTCCCAGGGTTACACAGCAGGTAAGGGATGATTATGATAAATTTATAGATATCAGGAAGGAACAAGGACTTGAACTGTGATTTAATTGATATGGGGAATGAGGAAATACCCTCTGTCAACTTGCTGAAGAGAAAGTCAGCACTTCTCATCAACTTAGAGCTGTCTCAAGCACTGAGAAGTTAAGTGAATGCCTCAAGGTTACTCAGCCTCTTTTGATTTTAGGCAGCACTCGAAACCACATCCTAGGACTCCAAGGCCAGTTCTTTATTTATTATCAAGCTGCTTCACAAATAAAAAAGTAAAATGTAAATCTATTTATATAAGACTTTAAGATTTATATAGTGTTCCACCTATATTGTCTGTTATTCCTTAAAACAAATTATTTATGTATAAATATAATATAAAATATAATAATAAAAGTATAATACATAATATATAAAGGAAAAATTATAAATTATTTACTTATAAACAGATAAATTATTATTTATAAATAATAGGCACTATTCCCATTTTGCAGATGACAAAACTGAGCTTCAGAGATGGTGAGCAACTTGCCTGGAGTTGTAGAGCCAACAAATGTTAGAAGCAGGATTGGAATCCAGGTCTCTCCTGGTCTCAGGTTCAATGTTCTTTTCACAACACCATGGCTGCCTTACCAAATCATAATAGCTAAGATTTCTAGAGTGCTTTAAAGTTTTACCTAAATGAGTGCATTTGACTAAAATCAGACATCATTTTCCCTAAGCCTTTGCTCTCCTTCTCATTCATTCAATGAATGTGTTTTAAGCTCCTACTATGTGAGAGAACACTGTGCTAGGTTTGCCAACTTCTCCTTACTGCCAGATGTGGAATCTAAGGGGGCCGTTAATGATTTGCATTGGTTTAGGTGCCTGAAGAGACACTGAGGATAACCTAACTCAACTCCCTTCACTTCATAGATGAATAGACTTATGGCCAAGGGAAGGAAGTGACTTGTTCAAGGTCACACTGCTAATACGTAGAGGAGTAATTCAAAGTCAGCTCTCCTGAAGCCAAATCCATTTCTCCTTTGCCCTGTACCTCATCCTAGCTCATCTACAAAAGTGGCTGAAAATCTGGGCTTACTGGCATCATCACTCACAAATTCTTGGTTTTAATATGTTGCATTTTATACATATTATCTTCTTTGATCCGTAATATTTTTATTAAACTTATTATTTGATTAGATTATCATTTGATCAATATTTTTTTGGATTTATCAAACTACCATTTATCAAACGAGCTTTATAGAGTTATACCACTCTGTTAGGTGTCACCTATGCGGACAGTAGGCCCAGTGTCCCCTAAACTGCTATCAAGAGTTTCAGGATTACAGTCGTCTGTCATTTCCGAAAATCCTTGACTCACGAATGGCTCAGCCTATATCAAATGCAGACAGTCTCTCCCCTTGTCCTTGATAACAAATAGCTAAGGACATTTGCCTTTTCTTTTGGAGAGATTTCTGAACATTAATTAATTGATATATGCTAAGTACTGGTCATGCATTAAGTGTGGTTTTTGAATCTGTTTTCCTTGGGCTTCTTTGAGACGGCAACTCTCTGTTTTATAGAATATTCAATAGGAAGGGACCTTAGATACCATCTATCTTAACCCCTTCAACTTCTTTTAAAAATGATGCTTTATTTTTTGCCTTTAAAAACCAACAACATTCTATCTTGTAGCCCATCCCCCCACATGTAGGCCCTTCCTTTGTACCAGCGGAACACAAGTAAGAAAAACAAGACAGGGGCTGTGTCTGACCGGTTCACACCTAACGAACGCCACCTCTCTGTGGGGAGGACACTGGTTAATTTCCCAATGCCTCCACTTCGAAGAGAAAAGTAGGACAGAGAGGAAGCATTTGATGAAGGTCTCACCAGTAGTTAGTGGCAGAGCTGGGAACGGAGACCAGCTTCCCCCGATAGCCAAGTTTGCCCACTCATTTCTATCAGTTCTTCTCCCTCTCCTCTTCTGTTTGGTTGTACGGAGAAGACTCTGAAAGACTGTTTCCCCTGGAGACAGTGCATGCTAGGACTTTCCTGAGCCACAACTGTTAGTCCTTTGCCCCTCTGCAAATCATCTTCCTTTCATGTGCCAGTTTCCCTGATATGTCCCCCTCATGGTTCCCCTCTTCCAGTAGAATGCAGGTTCTTTGAGGATACCAACTGTTATATTTATATCTCTAGCGCTTGGCACAATCCCTGGCACATAGCAAGCACACAATATTGCTGTTCAATAGTTTCAGTCCAGCTCTCTATGACCTCATTTGGGGTTTTCTTGGCAAAGATGCTGGAGTGTTTACCATTTCTTTCTCCAGCTCATTTTACAGATGAAAAAACTGAGGCAAGGGTGAAGCGACTTGCCCAGGGTCACACAGCTAGGAAGTGTCTGAGGCTGGATTTGAACTCAGGCAGATGAGTCTTCCTGACACCAGGCTTATTGCTAGTTGCCCAACTCCAAATGGACAGACCCTGAACAGCCTGAGGACAGGATGAGCAGGAACATGGATATCAAAACCAGGCAGAGTGACTGCATTTGGGGGTGTCATAAACTTGATCTGCTTTATCATTTTGACAAAGGTCATCCCTGGATATAGGCATCACTCTTATTTTACAGATGAGAAAACTAATGTATTAAGTTAGAAGATGTGAAACTAATGTATTAAGTTAGAAGATGTGAAATCACAGGTAAAAAATGTGGCCACGCAGGTCATCACTTTCAATTCAAACATTAGCAGTAGGAGTTTTGATTCAAATATTAACATAAGAAGATATTACTTTTAAATCAATGAAAACTTATTTCGTAACTACTTTTTTATGTGATTCCTCTCTACTGACAATTTGCCTATATATTTTCTAACAGTTTGGTGATATAAATTTCAAATAATAAATAAAGCTATTTGTTAATAATATTTTTAAAAATAGATACACCAATTTGGAAAAAAAAAGAAGATTTTCTCAATGTGTGTCAGGGTCTTAAAGTCGCTGACAAAGACACACCTGAGAGAAAAAGGCAGATCTCAGACGACATCTCTATCACTGCCTTTGTGAGACGGAGCCATTATTTTCTGGCTCTTCCTGTGTCTAAGACCTCTAACAGCTATCAGCGCAGCCCAACCCACAAGATCTTCTCTAAGGACACACACTACTCAGGAGAATGCCAAGGTAGAAGCCACATTGCTGACATAAAGAGGTCTCATCTGGCTGTCTTATTTTTCTCTTTGCAGCTCCATGGTCACAGTTACAAGGATTAATTTCAGGAATACCATCTCAGAGACTTGGGTTTCTCTGTCTCTGGGCAGTCTCAGAATGTAGAATATGGGTATGTGGAATGTGGGTACCCTTGCTAGAGTTGTTGGTAACAGCTGCTACTTTCCTATATCCATAGTTCAACTGTCCTCTCTTCCTGGCTAGAGCAACACAATGAGGTTCTGGGCTTTATAAATATGAGAATTATAAATAGATTAATTCTATACATTCATATTCATGGTATTGAATTAGCTCATTTATATTTTATGAGAATGAGGAAATGAAAAGTAATACATTTAAAAATTCACTTAATTAGTAATCCTTCCTTTATGTAATGGGTTGACATCAAAACTCATAAAACTCATCAAAACTCATCAAAAGCATAAGCAGTTTTTACATCCTTTTTAAATCTCAATTACAGAATCAGAGGTTTTCGTAGCCAGAGAGAACCTCAGAGGTTCTCTAGGTCAGTTCTTATCTGAAGAGGAAACTCATCTCTTGGCTTAATTGGAGTCCAACTAACAGCCAATCAAAGCTTTGCTGCCACTTTTTTGGAAAATCATAAGAAAACAAGCTTATGTTAAGGATTCATTTTTTCTCCTTAAAAAGTAAAAATATACAACTTTCAGGGTAGGTGTAAGGCTAAATCCATGGCCAACCCAACCCTGGGCAATGAGAAGTCATGCCTACAATAATTATCCATGGACTCTACAAGAATACCAATCATTTACCATGAAGATTTAGCTAGGCTCATTATATCTTCTTCATGTTTCTCACATGGAACATTTCACTAGCAGTTTTCAGGTCTTTGCCCTGGTTGTCCCCTCCATGCCTAGAATGTGCTCCCTCCTCCAAGCTCATCTTGTTTACATCCGCCATTTTATAAGTATTGACAATAGCTTACATAGCAGTGTATCATTGTAGATAGGGAGCCACCCTGAGAGTCAGGAAGCCTTGGTGCCAAGTAGCATCTCTGACACACACTAGTTGTGTCTTAGCCTATAAATTGTGGAGTAGGTGTTGATTGGTATTTGGGAAGGGAATTTCCTCAGCAGGAATTCCTTACACCGAGGAACTCATAGGCCTGGTTCACAGCAAGATAGATAAATAATAGCTCACATGTATAGGGTGGTTTGAGGACCACAAAGTGCTTTATACACATTAGTTTTGTTTGATCAGAAGAGGAAGCCCTGAGAGGGAAAGAGATTTGCCCAATATTACACAGATAGTAGAGTCACAGAAATAGGATTCAAAGCTATACCTTCTGCCTTCAGCTCTAGAACTGCGTCCGTATACAGAACTAGCCTAATGTATATATAGTTACCCATACAGCAAAATCTGACAACAACTAGGAAGTCTGATCAGTCTCTGAATCATCTTACCCTACCTTGGATGCTTGAAATTTCTTTATTAGTGATAAATTCCTTTGTTTTAAGCAATTCCTTCTCCCTGGTTTTCTTTTAAAATACAAATAAGGTTGAAAGGGATAACACATTCCTACACCTTAGGGTGAATTTCTCAGATTGCTTTCATCTTATAGAAGTTCAAAGCATTGGACACTACCTCAGGAAGGGACAGATTGGCACCTAAAAGTGGAAAGGTGGGGGAAGAGTGAAGACACCCTTCATTTGTTTCCCAGGGGCTGTATACAGGACAAAGAAGGCATTTTGTAGTCACATTTATGAGGAATGTGCTTGTGGAAATTCAATCATTTTTATTCAGTCTTAGGACTGACTAATAGCTTCCATAAAGTCAGAGTATCTGATTTAAAACAATTGATTAGCCCTGATGGGCAACATGTCAACAGGACTTCAATTAATAATTTCTAATTGATTTCCTCTCCTGGGGGCATTCACTGACATTCAATCGTTGACTATAAACATAAAGAAAATCTCAAGATTGTCAACTGTTTTAAGGTATAACTGCTGAAATGATTGTCATTCAATCTGACCTCTATGGAAGTACCCTACTTACTCACTGAGTTGTGGCGATGACCCAGCGTTCTCACAGACTGTACCTGCTCAGTGTGGTTAAAAGAGTTTTAGGAATGTCGCCAATGCCCAGTCTAATAAGGTTTGGAGAAACTTGTTACCAGTTTGGCTAGAGGGTGATGGATGTTTTGGCTACAGTAAGTCCCAAAGAGCTTCTATTAAGTCATGGAGGAATCCTACTCTGCATTGTGCAGATTTGATTGAAGGATCTGGAGATGTCCAGCCTGGGAGAAGAAAGAGATTGGGGCACAGTGGGGGTAAATATGAGAGTTACCTTCAAGAATGTGAAAGGCTTTTCTGCTAAAGAGGGATTAGATTTGTGCTGCTGGGTCTCAGAAGGCAGAACTAGGAACAGAGAGTTGAAGTTACCAAAAAAAAAAGTCAATTTCGTTTTAATGTTAGGAATATACTTCTTAAAGATTAGAGCTGTACAATAGGATAAATGATTTCCTCAGGAGGCAGTGGGTTTCCTTTCATGCAATCGGAAAAAATGACCACGAAGCATTCTGCCAACACTTACACCCTGGAATTCATCAATGAACTCGCATTGTGTTTAAAACACTTTGAAGGCAAGGATAGTTTTGTTTTCCTCCTCGTATCTCCCATGCCTGGGGCAGTTCCTGGCATACAGTATATGGGAAATAAATGCTGGTGGCATGGGAAGAACTCCATGAACTGATTCAAAGGGAAGCAAGTAGAACCAAGCAAACAATGTAGACAATGATCGCATCAATAGACATGGGTTAGGGTTCTCATCAATGAGACAATCAAAACTGATTGCTACAAAATTATAAAGAGAGATTAGCGCCAAAGAAGAAACATGAGAAAGAACATCCCTCCCTTCTTTGCAGTAAGGTGGTACAGAGGATAGAGTGCCAGGCTTGGAGTCAGGAAGACCTGAGTTCAAATTTGGCCTCAGAGGCTTAGGGCTGTGTCATCCTGGGCGAGTCACTTAACCCTGTTTACCTTAGTACTTCATTTGTAAAATGGAGCAGAGAAGAAAATGGCAAAACCACTCCAGAATCTTTGCCAAGGAAACCCCAAATGGGGTCGTGAAGAGTCGGACCTGACTGAGTAACCACAGCACTTCCTTGCAGAGGCAGAAGACTGCAAGTATGGAAGTCTGCATATAACGTCAGATCTGTCTGATGTGTTGGTCAGCTTTGTGGAGCTGTGGCTTTTCCCCTCTCTTTTAAATACTTTTTAATAACAGATGGCTCTCTCTATGTGTGCATGAGTGTGTGTGTGTGTGTGTGTGTGTGTGTGTGTGTATGCATACCAATGTGGAAATGTAGGTAATGTAAAACCAAAAGATATCAAAATAAATAAATGTTTATGAAATTGCATTTAATTGTTAAAGTACTGAATTCCATTGGAACATTTTGAATAGACTTTTAAGTATTCAAAATAATTTATTTTCTTATCTGTAAAATGAAAGGGTTGGATGAGTTGACCTCTAAGGTCCCTTCACCCTCTAAATCTATAACCCTGTATTGGGTATGTTCTCTTTCAGAAGTCCAGCGAGGATGAAAGTCGTGTTATTAAAAGGACTTAGTCTACAAGCAAGCTACCCAGAGACATAAAACTTATTTTGTCTCATGTTTCAGAAGCCAAGAGGTTATTTGTTGGGGTTTATGGCTTACAACAAACTTTTCTGGTATTTATACAAACAACCTCTTGACTTCTAGGATTTAGGGATGGATTCTTCACTTGACCCTGCTACCTACCATTCCCAGATTGCTTCCCTTGAAACTACACTCTATCCAGGTCACAAAGAATTGAATATTAGGTATTAAGATGCAGATATTTAGTCACAGATCCAGAGCCGGAAGGACCATCTGGCCCCAAACCCCCTCATTTTACAGATAAGGAAGCTGAGGCCCAGAGGTTAAGTGACTTGTTCAAGGTCAAATAGGTAATACGCAGAGGCAGGATTTGAACCCAGGACCTCTGATTCAGAGCCATCTTTTTATTGCACCACATGCCTCTCCTTTTCCTGTACCAACTCTAGTACACAGCTTATTTTTTAATGTACATGATATGTATATATATATGTATATGTATTACTAATTTAACATTCAGCATTAATATAATGCAATAAACTTGCTTTTATAACCTGACCATTTAAATTAATTTAAATACAAAACTATAATTTTTTAGTCAGCTTCTCAAAATGTGCAGCAAATTTTTTGCTGGTCCTTTCATTCCCATTCACTTTTCTACTTATAAAACTTGTAGTTAATATGTAAATGTCAATTATCCATCTGTCTCTTTTTCTCACTTTGTGCTATTTCATAAGATCTTTTCCAGATCTTTTTTCCCTTCATACTTCTTGGTCTTAATTGTATTATAGTGCCTTAATGAACCACAGTTTATTTAACTATTTCCCTACTGGACAGTTGGGTTGCTTGAAGTTTCTCTGTCTCTCTCATTTATCTTCATGCATCTATCTCTATCTACCTATCATCTATCTCTTTAGGTATTCATCTTTACCTATCCTCTATCTATCTCTATCTACCTATCACCCATCCATCCATCCATCCATCTAGGGGCCACCTCCAGTTGTCCTGATTTATATCTTGCCACTGGACCCAAATGGCCCCAGAGGAGAAACTGAGGTTGCTGACTTCCCACAGCCCTGCCACACTTAAATCTAATTCACATGAAAATCATGGTATCACCTGCCTAATGTCATGGTCCTCTGAGAACCAAGGACAAAGAACAACAATCCATCCATCCATCCGTCCATCCGTCCATCCGTCCATCCGTCTGTCTATCTTTAATTTTTACTTGATGGGTTGGTGGTGGTTGTGTTACAACTGCTTCAGTTTGCACCTCGCTGATTTTGATGAGGTCAAGCATTTTTCTAAGTGATAGTTTACCTCTTGTATATGCTGGTTCTTGAAAGAGCAAACATGAGCCTGGAACTGAAATTGTGGCAGCCAAGGGTTTATGTAAATTGAATGTCTCTCTTGAATGCCAGAGAAACCCATTTGAAGGAAATCACAGAACTGCTGGGAAACACAAACGCCTTCCTTGTGGGAAACGTCCTGACACAGTTCACGTCTATTACCTTGTTGTCTGTCCCTTGTTCTCAAAGAGGATCAGATCAGGGAGGTGATGCCATGATGTGCAAGTGGAGTGGAGCCCTCTGGGTCCAGTGGCCAGATATGGATCCGGATGACTAGAGATGGCCCTGGATGCAGGGGGAGACACTGGCCATTTTAAGCTAAGATCTTCCTAGGTCGTAGTTTAATTATTACCTAATTAACCTTTCAATGCTCCTGGGGCAAGTTATTCGGACCCACAACATATATGAATATATACACACACACAGTATGTATGTATATATTCAGACCCACAACATATACATACACACATATATGCTTTAGATATAACATGTATATCTATATTGTATATGCGCATATATACACATCCATGTATACACATGCACCTATATATGTATATTTTCAGTTTTTTGTTCAGTTATTTTTCAGTTGTGTCTGACTCTTCAGACCCCATTTAGGGTCTTCTTGGCAAAGATACTGAAGTGGTTTGCCATTTTACAGATGAGGAAACTGAGGCAAATAGGTAAAGTGACTTACCCAGGGTCACACAGCTAGTAGGTGTCCGAGGCCACATTTGAACTCAGGAAGATGAGTCTTTTTGACTCCAGGCCGAGCGCTCTATCCACTTCATCACTTCGCTGCTCCATACATATATATATGGGGTATTTTAAGCTTAAAACTTTCAGCTACTAAAGCTTCAAACTGCAGTAGGATTAGCCTTTGGGCCACCCTTTATACATGTACATTCTCACATTCTTCATGGGGACAAGGAAACATAGTGTCCTAGCATAAAGGTATTTGATTTGGGTGAGCTCATTGATGAGTCTTCTTGCCAAGAGCTATTAAAAAGGCATGGAGAACACAACCTTTGAATCGCAGTTAAAGGACCTGGGATTATTTTATCTTCAGAGAAGAGGGAGCTCAGATTTTCAACTATCTGAATTGTTTATAAGCAGAGGAGTGTGCAATGTAGGGGAAAGAGTACCAGATTTGGATTCAAGAAGATCTGAGTTCCAGTTTTGGCCCTGTTGTCTATTATTCTGAGTGACCTCGGGCAAGTCATTGACTTTGTATTTGTATCCTCAGCACTTGTTGGTTTTGTGCTCAGCTGAAATGATTTTTCATTGGTTCATTTATTTACCTGTTTGGGTTGTTGGCTACCTGAAAAATTAAGGCATGAGACTTGAGTTTTCTTCTCTAAATCTTAAGACCATAAGTGTGGCCATGGGTATATCCAACAGCATGCTGTGGTTGAGACGAGAATGAACTACAAATCAGGAGATGTAAATCCTAGTCCCAGTTCTACCACTAACTACTGAGTGATGGACAAGTCACCCTAAGCTTGAGGCTCAGCTTCTTTATCTAAAAAATGAGGGGGCTGGATGATTTCTTAAGATCCTTTGTAGTTCTAATGTTCTATGATTCATAAATACGATGACAGAATTTTTTAAAAAACATGATTAAATGAGGATTTTGAGAAATTGTTGTTCTATCATTTGAGTCATATCTGACTCTCCATGACCCCACTGGGGATTTTCTTGGCAAAGATACTGGAGTGGTTTGTAATTTTCTTCTCCATCTCACTTTACAGATGAGGAAACTGAAGCAAACAAGGTTAAATGACTTGCCCAGGGTCAGACAGCTAGTAAGTGTCTGCAGCTAGATTTGAACTCAGATCTTCCTGACTCCAAGGCCATCACTCTATCCACTGTGTCCCCTAGCTGCCCCAAAATAGAGGATAGAGACATTAACTTAGATTGAAAAGATTTCCTGAATCAGGTGGTGAGGGGAGACTAGAATTGCTGGTTGAAAGTCTTCCAAATTATTCTCACATCTCTTGAGAAAAACATCAGACATGATCTTACATCAAAACGAGGGGAGAAGGAAAAGAAGAGGGGAAGAGTTAGTTGACCTTTTAAGATTCTTTTTTTAGCCTAAGATTTCATGAGTTTTTGTTTTTGTCCAATCCTATGATTGTGAAAGTGGAAGGAACTCCTAGTATGGAAATTTCCCCCACAGAAGCAGATCAGCACCTTATCTTAAGGGGCATCAAGAAGCGGTGATTCTCACAGGGTAGTACAACCACTAGGTGTCAGAGGCAAGTCTTGAACCTCTAACATCAGCTCTCTATCCTTACATCACCCTGCATAATTCTTCCTGAGTCGCGAACATAAAAATGGACATCTTTTAAGTGGACCAGTTTTCACAGTCTCATAGCTTTTGGCTTAAGGCCACCACAGCTGCCATGTGTCTACTTGGTTCAGTGTGCCAATCACATACGTGTTGTGCCAATCCTCCTTGTAAAGGCGCATCCACTTCCAACTCAGTAATCCATGTTATGAGGCTACATACACACATTCCAAAATCTGACCAAGGTACCCTCATCTTCAATAAGTCTATAAGCATTTATTGAAGGCTGGTAGGTGGTGCCATAGTGGATAGAGTGCCAGGCTTGGAGTCAAGAAGACCTGAATTCATATTCAGCCTCAGACATGTACTAGCTGTGTGATCTTGGGCAAGTCACTTCACCCTATTTGCCTCAGTTATCTCATCTTTAAAATGAGCTGGAGAAGGAAAGGGCAAACCATCCCAGTATCTTTGCCAAGAAAACTCCAAACGAGGTCACGAAGAGTTGGTCATGACTGAAACGACTCAACGGTAACAAAAATAAGCATTTATTAGGTGCTTACTATGTGTCAGGTACTGGGCTAAGTACTGGGATTACAAAGGGAGGCAAAAACAATTCCTGCTCTCCAGAAGCTTTAGACAACATACAAACTATATATGTACCAGACGTATGCAGGTTCAATCAGAGATAGTCTCAGGAAGGACACAAACCAAGACAAAGCCTTCTGCAGAAGGTGGGGATTTTAGCTATGATTCAAAGCTTTATTTTCAAGCCTACTGACAGTCAGAACTCCTTTCCTACCCATGAAAATAAGTCTTTGGAGCAGCTAGGTTGTATAGTGGACAGAAAACTGTTAGGAGGACCTGAGTTCAAATCCAGCCTCAGATACTTACTGTGTGGCCCTAGGCAAATCACTTAACTCCAGTTGCCTCCAGAAAAAAGTCTCTGAAGTTAAAATGACTCCAGAGTCAGAGGAAAAGACAACTTATTATCATAGTTCTTTTCCTGCAAGGGACCCTAGAAGTCATCTTATTCAATCTCCTCTTTTTACAGATGAAGAAACTGAGGAAGAAGGAGGTCCAACATCTTGCACATAGGTAGTGTGCATCAGTGACAGGTTTCTGTCTTTCTAGATAGAATTCCAATATGACATATTATTATTTTGTCCTAACTATCCCAGCTCAGCCCTGCCTGAGACCTGAAAGCTGAGCAGGACCTACAGCCCCCATTCTCCATTCCTAATTCCCTCTATCAAGCAAGATCATAGATCCATAGCTACAGGAAGGACCTCAGATATCATCTAGTCCAACCTCCTTATTTTCTAGATTAGGAAACTGGGACCTATAGAAGTTAAGTGACTTATCCAAAGTCATAAATGAACAGTGGTGGGATCTGAACCCAGGTCCTTTTCCTCCAAAGCCAATGCTCTTTCTCCTGAACCCAATCTGGGCACCCAAAAAACAAAACTTTGTTTTTTCTTCTTCAAGACTTTCCTTTGATGGTTTTTTCATGGTGAATACTGTCACCGAGGAAACTGGGAAGTATCAAATTGTTTCTTGCTTGGCACAGTGGACAGAATGGTGAACTTAAATCTCAGGAGGTCCTGAGTTCAAATTTCACCTCTGACACTCGCCAGCTGAGTGACATTGGACAAGTCATTGTACCTCTCTGAGCTTTAGTTTCCTTATTTACAAAATGAGAATAATATCCTCTCATAGGATTGTTGTGAAATCCAAATGGGATGCCCACTTCAAAGAAATACATGCAGTCAGTTGTTGTTACTACTACTGAATAGATAGCTCTGGGTCTGGAGCCAGGAAGACCCAAATTCAAATCCTCCCTCAGATGCTTCCTAGGTGCGTCGTCTTCTGCAAGTCATTTAACTTCTGCTTGCCTCAGTTTCCTCATGTATACAATAGAGATAATAATAGCACCTACCTCTCAGGATTGTTGTGAGGTCAAAGGAGAGAATACTTGTAAAGCACTTAGCACAATGCCTGGCACAGAGTAAACTCTCTATAAATGTGAGCTATTATTGACAGTATTTCTGAGAATTAGCACTTCATATTTAAGGACATGAGACATCATGGTATAAGGCAGAACAGTGGCCCATTTAAAGATGCTTTTTCTACTGGACTTTTAGCTTATCTTGGTGCTAAAGGTGTGTCTAACAGTTAAAAAGAAGGAAAGACGGGCAGCAAATGAGTGAAATGAATGGGTTAGAAGTTCAGCTGAGTCCATTCCCTTCTGTAACACACAGAGATGGAACTGAAAACTTGGCTGGTTGGTATTTAAGGCCCTCCACAGTCTGGATCCAACCTACCCTTTCAAGTTCTCACGTACACTTTCTGGCTCTCGCCTACACTTTCTCTCCTCATGTCCTCCCCTGAAAGTAGCTCACTTCCTTCAGAGTCTAACTCAAGTAGCACCTTCTACTTGAAGCCCTCCCTAAGCCTCCCCACTGCCAGTAACTTCCCTTCCAAATTGTAATTTGCATTGTCCATATTTTGTATTTATTTACATGAATATATCAATAAATGTATAGGAAGCATCTACTATGTACAAATATTATCTATTTTGGTCCTTGCAACAATCCTGGGAGGTAGGTATTCTCCCCATTTTACAGACACAGAACAAACTTTGCTTTTGTTGAGAGAATGGAAACTCCTTGGATCAGGGGCTGTGTTGTTCTTGTATTTGTATCCTCAGCACCAATCACAGTGACTACCTGTACGTCTATTGTTTGATTTAAAAGAAAATCTTCTCTTAAGTTTTCACAAGCATTTATTAAATATATGCTTATTTTTTTAAGTACCTACTGTGTGCCAGACCCTAGGCTAAAAGCTGGGGATACAAAGAAAGGGAAAAATGCAATTCTACTTTAAATATCTCCTCTCTCCTGACTGTTCAAAGATGGATCCAGAATCACCTTGAAACTCTGGGGAATCTACAGATGAGAATAAAAGATGCTGCTTCTTTACTGACAAATTGGGGTCCCTGGCATTATTCGCCGCTTCCAAAGTAATAGAGCTTTATCGTCAAGGTCTACCAGCAACATGACCTTGAGTTCTCTTTTAAGAACCGTTTGTAATGTGCCGAAGGGTTCTGATTTATGTTAGAGTAACATCTGCTGGGGACCTTGACCGATAAGCCACATTAGAACCATGAATAGCAGTTTGGATACATGGGGCGAGCTTCACAAAATGGACCTGGGGGAAATGGCATTGGATGTGCTTTCTACAATGTCCCAGATGGACAGATCCAGGTGAGACAATGGAGGGCGGAGATGGATCCTGGTGGGTAGACGTTCTGGGATAATCCAAGGCCACTGGTGTTCACCATGCACCCATGGAAATTGGGAGAAGGAGGAAGCAAAGCACCTGCAAGCTCTTTATTTTAACTATTGTTCTTTTTTTAAATTTTTTAAGCTACTTATTCTTGATAACTAGGCACTCAGCTTCGTTGTTGTTGTGCTTCCGAAGGTTTGCAAGCCGTCTTTGTTCAGTTGTTTCAGTCACGTCTGACTCTTGATTCCATCTGGATACTGTAGTGGTTCCATTTCCTTCTCCAGCTCATTATACAGATGAGGAAACTGAGGCTAACAAAGTTAAGTGACTTGTCCAGGGTCATACAGCTAGTGAGGCCAGATTTGAACTCAGGTCTTCCTGACTCCAGGCTCAGCATTTTATCCACTGAACCTTTTATCTGCTTTTTGCAAGCTCAGTACTCTATAAATTTCAGTGTCCAGAGACAAATTTCTGACTGCTCCACCCTCGTTATGCTTCTGAACTTCAACCCTACTTTACAACATCACAGATTTGGAAGAGACCTGATAGACAACACACTCCAGGCTTATCCTTACTTTGGCTATCAGTGACCTGTTGCAGGTAACCTAAAGATTTGCAACTTGCAAGAGCGGCACAGTATGGCTCCATAAAAGGGTCAGTACCAGGTTGATTTTTTTTTCTCTTCTAAATTATAGAGAGGAAAGGCATACTTTGGAGGGATTTTTATTTTTCTTCCTGAAACTTTGACGGTACATGCTAAATGTGCTATCACTACTCTGAAACAAGGAAGAGAGTTTTTTTTTAAGTATGGTAAAATTTACAGTTATCCTGAGATTTGCAAAGCCTGGGATTGAAAAGAAATGGCTAATACATTCACACACTTCCGTACAGCATAAGCCACATAGTACCCAGTCCCCTAGGAAACAACCACAAAGCCTGTGAGGAACTTTTAAGAACAAACGCTTCAAGAGACACACAAAAAAATGTGAAAAATGAATTTTTAAGGAAAATGACTCCCTGATGAGAAGAGAAGGATGGTTTTTATTTATGTGCCACTAAGTACCCATTTCTTTTATGGTCAAACTCAGTGCCCACTTTTTAGCATTTGCTTGGCCAAGTTGGCAAGAGAGACCATTGGGTCTATAAGGATGGTGGCCCCAGAGTCAGTGACATCATCTAACAAGACAACTTTTACTCAGTATCTATGATTACTGGCTTTTTTTTGAGGGGGTTGGAGCTTGTGAAAAAGCCAGACTATGTCTTCTTTTATAACATGAACAACATGGAAATATGTTTTGTATGATTGTACATATATAGCCTATAGCAAATTGCTTATCCTCTCAGGGAGGAGGGATGGGGGAGGGTGAGAGGGAGGGAGAGAATTTAGAACTTGAAATTAAAAAAAAATGAATGTTAAAATTGTTTTTTCATAAAATTGGCAGGGGAAAATGAAATATTATTAAAAAAGAAAAAGCCAGACAGATAACTTTTCTTATTATTTGATCTTTCTACAACAAAATCAACTTTCCTAACTAAGCCACCGACTTCCTAGGACTTGGTAAATTGCAGTCAATGTTTGATCTGAGCCCTGAATCTTTCCCTTTATGGATAACCAATAAGAGAATGCAAAGAATTAAACTGGGAGGTAGGGAAAGGGATGAGAGGGATCTAAAGAATTATGCTTGCCAGTTTCATTTCACTACTTACAGATACTTCTTAAGTTGAATTCAAAAGCACATTGATTTTTAATAAAATTTTTATTGTTTAGTCAAATTTAATTCTCATCTTCCCAAAGCTATAAATCTGGCCCGTTTCCCCTATTTAGCATCACACAGGTGACTTTCTTTTTCTTTTCCCTGTTAGCTCCCAGATCAGGCCAGGGTGAAGTTGACAGTTGAAGGTTAAGAGAACCAAGAGTCTGGTTAGCCAGGTGCTGCCTAGCATATACTACAGGCCCAGGGGGCAAAGGGTTGAGTGTGAGAGGAGTGGCCAAAGTTGGAAGGATCAGGCAGGTAAGTGGGGTTGGGTTCAGGGAAATTTGGGGAAACAAGAAGGAGTAGGTGAGTTCCATAATACACAGGAAGAGCTGACTATTACGGGAGCTTTGAGGCCTCCAAAGTGCTTTACGTACATTATCTCTAAGAAGGCGAGATTCAAAGTATGGGAGATCACAAGACTGTTCAGAAGAAATTATGACAAGAAATGCTATCCACCCCTAGAGAAAGAACTAATGGGAGTCTGAATGCAGACTGAAACATGCTATTTTTTAACTTCATTTTTTTCATGTTTTTTCTTGTCTGTATTTTCTTTCATAACATGACTAACATGATAATAAAAAAAGAAATTTTACAAAAGAGATGCTAACATTGGGTAGGGGTTGAACTGGAAAAAAATTTTTTAAATTTCTGATTAAAAACAACAAGAAAGTATACAAAGTCAGAGAAACTCACAAAAACAAATGTTGGCCCACCAGGAGACATGAAGAGGGAGCAAGGAACTGAGGCCAGTCTGTTCCCTGCGTTGACTGATTCTTCCTTCTGACTATGGGCAGCCCTGGGATGACAAGTGTAGACAGTTTTAGGAAAAGATCAGGGACCTACAGGTTTCTGATTCAGGGGCTGTGGTACTCAGATCACTGGTTTGTACCAACACATTGGGTCGTGGGCTACAGTGGTCAGATTTGCCAACAATTCTGTCCTTCATCTTCAAAGTGGTCTCTAAATCTTCGGGGATCATAGAAGCATAGATGGAGAGCTAGGAGGAAACTTAAGAGTCAGTTATAAGGAAAACCCTTAGCCAGAACAGCTGCCTGTGTGCTGGTACAAGTTGAAGGATGTTGAAGATCTGCTCAGCCTAAAAATAGCGTTTTCACTGGCCTGGTTACTATTCTTGAAAATTACACCATAAACATACTCCTTTATGTTAAAACACTGTGAATATATAGGGTGTACCAAAAGTCTTAGTGACATTTTAAGCTTCAATAACTTAAGGGAAGTTATTAACAACCATTATCTAAGCTTTAATAGCATAAAGCTGTACTAAGACTTTTGGGACACCCTACATAATTATGATGATGACATAAGGCTCATTTCTATGACACTTTAACGTAGTCTTCCTCAGTTGTTATGTATTATTGTATGATTATGTATATGCATGCATTATTATTTCCCCTTCACAGATGAGGAAATAAGGGCTCAGTATGATTCTCCCATCCAACTAAATGGTCACACTGCTAATAAGTATTCCAACTCTCACTGTTATTTGAACGACATAACATAAGAAACCACTATGGATCACGAACAACCTAACTTTTTTTTGACCAGGGATTTCATTGGAGTTAGGAATACCCATTGTGGAAATGACCTTCATTGCTGTACAACAGCAACCTCCTGGGAACTTAGAGCCTTTGAAAGTTGCCTGGGATCACTGAGAGGCTGCCCAGGGTCACAAGGCAGTGTGGGTCAGAGGCAGGATCTGAACTCAGGTCATCCTCAGCCCAACGCTGGTCCCATCTCTCAACTCCACTCAGCAATCATCACAACCACCATAAGACAACTTGATCCATTTCTACAGGGTTTTGAGATTTACAAAGTGCATTTGCTCACAAGAGCCTTTGAGGTCAGTATTTCAGATGCCATCTTCCTTGTTTGAAGACCGGCTTATTTTATTTATTCATTCATTAATTGATTTATTTTGTTATTCATCTATCAAGTCATCAACTCTTCATCTTTCTATCCAGCTGTTTATTCACATCTATCTATACATCTCTGTCATTTATCCATTCATCCATCTATATCTATCTCTATCATGTTTGTCTTCATTCCACATCTATCTCTATTATGTATCCATTCATCTATTCACATCCATGTATCTATCTGCTTTTAGTCTGGGTCTCCTTACCATAATCAGAATGGAAGTACAGTAATACATGGGCTTAAGCCCATGGCAGATTTGCATGGAAGTTTTGACTTGCTTTGTTTCTAACCTAGGCCAGTTTACCCCCTTTCTTAGGCAAGCCTACTCCAGAGGTTTACCATATTGGTGACAGTCTTAGTGTGGACACAGGATCAGCTTCAACCTTACCTGCAGTCCAGAATTCTCAAGCTTAAGCAATCTGCCAGCCTCAGTTTCCTTGACAAGCAAGGCTTTCAGGAATGTGCTAACACTCCCATATCAGTTTATTGGATGAAGTGATGGAGGGAATGGTATGCTGAAGGGTAAGGTCCTTCTGGGCAGCAGCAGGATGATAGAGAGGGAAGACAATGATGAGGGAAGGATGGCTTGGCTCAAATATCATCTTATGAAAGCCTCTTCTCAGTTCCCTCCATTGCTAGTACCTTCCATCCAAGACGACCTTCTATTTATACTGTACATACTTTGTATGACCATGGTGGTTTGCATGTTCTCTCTCCATTAGAATGTGAGTTCCTTGAAGGTAGGGGCTGCTTTTACCTCCCTCTTTCTCTAGCCCCTATGTTTACTTAGCACAGTGTGTGGCACACAATAAGCACATAATATATGCCTGCTGACTGACTGGTAATAAGAAAAGAGAATGGGGAAGAGCCCTCCACAAACTTTGCCTATTTCCTGAAATGCCCAGGCTGGCTGCACCCATCACCCACCATTGCTGGATGAGTGATAGAGCCCTGCAACATATTGTAAATTAATGCATCCTCTAAAATTAATTCCATCACAGCTGCCAATGGAACCTTCAAATTTACATAGAAAAACTCCGTGCCTTCACCACAATCTACCCTGCCAGGAGTCAAGAAGCTTTCAAGACTCATATTTCATTCCCCCCTGCACACGGAGCCCATTAAGACGATCACTTCTGTCTCCTGGCCCTCATCCAAGACCCACTGTTCACCTGAAACAAAGCAAGACCCACGCAATGTCAGCTGGGGCAGCGATGGCAGCATCACAAACACCTTGTCACAAAATGCTACCACCTCTGTCTTCAAACGGGCTGCGTAGAGACGACAACTTAGAGCAGATCTTTTGTTTTGTTACTTCCATTTCTTTTCTTCTGCCTTCATTAGCAATCTCCTCCCAAAATGCATTCCAAGGTTCCCATCAATATAACTTTCCTTTCTATTTTTTGGGGGGAGAATTAATACTTTCTTTTAAAAAAAGTTAACTTTGACAATAAGTTGTTTTTCACAAATGTTTCAGCAGCAGTTTTGAAATGGAAGTCTAAGAACAGAAGTCGGGGAATGTTCATAGCTGCCCTTTCTGTAGTAGGAAAGAACCAGAAGCAAAGTCAATGCTCATCATTTTGGACCTAAACAGGTTGTGGGGTGTGAATGGGATGGAATGTTAATGCACTGAAAGAAATAGGGACCATGAAGAACCCAGAGAAGCACGAGAAGATTTAAAGAAACTGATGGAGAGAGAGCTAAGGAAGCAGAACCAAGTAAACGACTACAAAAATTAAAATGGAAAGAACAAAAACTGGAACGGAGTGCGATAGAATTATAATGGCCAACTTTGGTCCTAAAGAAGAGAAGGGAAAATGGATTTCCCCCCTTTCCTTCATTAGAGAGATAGAGTGCTGGGTGTAGAAGACAGTACATGTCGGCAGATTTGGATAAGACTTTTGCCAAACTGAATTTTTTCTTTTTTTTTCAAATTTTGGTTACAAGGAATGGCTTGCTTGGTAGGGGAAGGTGGAAGGACAAATTCAGAAATGGAGGTGATATAAAATGTATATCAATAAACATTTTAAGAAGAAAAAAGTTATGGGATGAAGATGAGGCAGCAAATTTCTTTCTTTGTGAGTTCAAATCTGGCTTCAGATTTGAGACCTTTATCAAGTCATTTTTCCCTCTGTGGACCTCAGTTTCCCCATCTGTAAAATGGTATCATTGAACTAGATGATCCTGTAAAGTATCTTTTAGCTTTGTCTTTATTGTTCAGTCATGTCCAACTCTTTATGACCCCTTTTGGGGTTTTCTTGGCAAAGATATCGAAGCAGTTTGCCATTTCCTTCTCCAGCTCATTGTACAGATGAGGAAACTGAGGCAAACAAGGTTCAGTGACTTGCCCAGGGTCACATAACTGGTGTCTGAGGCCATGTTTAAGCTCAGGTCTTCCTGACTCCATTATACCACCTAGTTACTACTCTATAATCCTATGTTGTTACTCTTTATTATCACATCCTATGATTTTTTACCATAGACTCTCAACTGGTCTTTTTGCCTCTGTCCTCACCTCTCCACTCCCATCCTCACCAATCTATCTTTCATAACTGTTACCTGAATAACCTTGCTTATGCAAAGATTAGTCATGCCATCCCTCCCCCCCCCAAAAAATCAGTGGTTCTCATGTTACCTATCTGAGTTCAGCCTTCTTGGCCTGGCATTCAAGGTCATCCAAAATCAGGTAATACTCAGACCTTATCATTCTCATCACTGACATCCTACAGATTATTTTTTTCTCAGTTGTCTTTTCTTACATTTGCCAGTGGGGCTCTCTCCGTCTTTCTCAAATTGTTTCTCATATTTCAGTTCAACATAATGCCACGTAGTGGAAAAAATATTAGGCTTGAAGTTAAGAGAGATCTGGGTTCAGATTTCAGCTCTGCTATTCACTAGTTTATGATCATAGACAAATCAGTCTATTTCACTGAACCTCAGTGTCTTCACCTGTAAGATGGGGAGAATCGTAGAATCATAGAAAGGACCTTAGAGCCCATTGAGGCCAATTTCCTCATTTAATAGGTAAGAAAACTGCAGCTGGCCTAAGGCTGCATGGCTAGTGCCAGAGGTTACCTGCCAGGGATGCTGGGAGCCCCAGACGAGGTAATGTACATCATTTAAAGCACCGTATAAAAGTCAGCCTCTATTGTCCACAACTCAAACTGAGTTATGATCCATTTTATCTGGAGAATTTGTGACACCTTTGGGGTGTCATGAAGTAGAGATGGAAATGGATCGATCCATCTTAAAAACATGAACCTTCCTTTTTATTTTAGTACTTGTAATTTTTAAAAAATTAATGATATATTTTGTTTTTGTAGCACGTTTATTTCTGAGTAAATCCTTGACATGCCCTCCCCAGAGAGCCACCCCTTGTAATAAGAAATCTAAAAGATGGAAAAAATAGCAGTTCAGCCGAATTAACCAATACAACAACTGAGTTTGAAAGTATGTGTCCTGCTCCACACCTCTGCAAAGAAGGGAGAAAGGAACCTTTTTTTGTGCTCTCTTCTTTGGGGTCAAACTATGCGATTATCATCACACTGCATTAAATTACATAAAGGCTTCATTAGCTGCGTTGCTTTGGGCAAGTCATTCATTCTCTCAGAGCATTATTAGGTTAGGGCTAAGGAGCAGATATGCCTCATCTCTAACCTGGGGATAATATAATTTTACACAGGTTAGTTATGAGAAAAATGCTAAATTACAAGTGCTAAAAGATCTTGATCTGAAGTTGCAGGTCATCCGTTCTAATTTAGTTTTACAGGTGAGGAAACTGAGGCCCAGGGAGGTCAGGTAACCGAGGCTCATAATATCATAGATACAGAGCAAGAAAAAGCCTTCAAGGACATTTTGGGCCCAACTCTCCCATTTTGCAGGTGGGGAAACTGAGGCCCAAGGAGATAAAGTGACTTGTCTGAGAACACTCATGATACAGGTGGGTTCTAGGTTCTAAGAGCAGCTCTAGAGTCATGATTCTAGAGTTCTAGGTTCTAAGATCCACTTGAGAGTCAGGGTTCTAAGAGCAGTTCTAAAGCCACTGTTTCGAGCATTTCTTGCAGAACAAAGCTTTCTCCACACATCTCTGCCTTGGTGGTGGTTGGAGGATAATTAGCCACTCAACACAAAACCACCGGCAACTTTGGTATAAGAGAGAATAGGTTGTTTTTTTATTGTTATTAACATTACCTTAATTAGCTAATGTGAAAACAAAAAACAATTACAACCCCCAATGCCCCAGAACTGCATGAAGCATCTGGAGTCATTTGTCATGATATGGAATTTTAATATTAATTCCCAGCTCACCTCTCTCTCTGGTTTTCCTGTCCACACCAGCACCCCTGACCCCTGGTTAGACATTTTTAGGGCCTGCTCTTCTGATTGGTGGGTCTCTAGCCCAAGCCACCATCCCACAAGGGACCTTAGCCATGCTCACTGCACTCTTGGAGCAGCCCATTCTCCTTTAATTAAAAAGGTGCCTGAGAACCCGAGAAGGATGTGTCCTTGAGGTATCTCCACAGCTCCAAATCTTATGATCTGACCAAAATGAAAACCCATGATCTGTATTTTTCCAAATTAATGTAGCTAGTTAGTAACAGAGCTGGAGTTACCGATCCAAAAGCATGGTTTAGGTTCTTACTGTGTATCGAGCACGGAGTATGCAAACAGAAAAATGAGATAGATGAAGTCCATGAGAAGCTTATGTGTTACAACATCTCCACAGAGGCAGTGAACATTAGACACACACAAAAGAAAATACACAGAGATTGGGGGGGTGTTACCACCTGAAGGAGTCAGTGCTCTCCAAGTGAGGATCTGAAGGCAGTTCAGGATGCCCAGAAGGGCAGAAGGAGAGATGCCCATTCTGGGCATAATTGCAGCTCTCTGTTTGCTATGTCTCTTCTTCCAATTAGTGCAGCAATAACTAACTTAGAATTATATGATGCTAAAGCCAGCAGGGGCCTCAGAGATAACCTGGTCCAACCCCCTCATTTTACAGATAAAGAAACTGAGGCTTGGAAATAAAGTGATTTTATGCCTATGGTCACATATCTAATAAATGTCAGAGGGAGGAGAAGCCAGGTTGTCCCATCTTTTACAGATGAGGAAACTGAGTCATAGGTGAGACAGGTGAAAGAACTAGCCCAAGGTCACATAAGCCATTACTGCCAGAGTTGGGGTTAGAGCACAGTCATATCACCTCCCAGCTCAGGGATCATCAGACCTGAGCTATGTTCTATCGCCATGAATGAAAAATTAATCATTATAATAAATAGCTCTTGAAGTATCTAGATTTACCTGGATAGACTTGGGCTGTATCAGCTCTTTCCATTTTTGGAGCTCAACTAATCCTACTCCTCTCTCTAACATCGCTATTTCTGATAAGGACAGTGTGGTTCTTCCAATCTCCCATGGTTGGAACCTCTGACTCTTCCCTTTGCTCACCTCTCCCAGCTAATCGGCTAATTACCAAGTTCTGTCACTCCCAACTTTTCATCTCTCCCCTCTATCCCTTCCTTCCCATTCCATCTGCCACTGCCCCCTCATTACTGTTCTTCTGGATGCCCTCAGTCGCCTCTTAACATCTCTTCGACCTTGGGCCTCCTCCAATCCATCCTTCACTCCCAGGCTAACCTTCTGTATGCACAGAGCTAGTCATACATGTCATTTCTCAGTTCAGGCATCTCCCCAGGCTTCACTCCAAGTCAACTGAACAAGCCTTTGTTAACCACTAATTTATTTATGAAGCATTATTCTGGGGATTGGGAGATTTGGGATTCACTGGGGAATACAAGTTTCCTTGGAAAATGAAGCAGGGGGTTCCTTTCTCGCTCTAAATACTGCTGGCATGTAGATGCCTTTGATGCGTGTTCAAGGCACTCCATGATGTGGTACCAATCCATTTTTTCTATCTTTATCTCCTGTTACTTTCCCCTCACACACTTGATGCTCCAGCCAAAATTGGATTCTCTCTGACTTCCAAACACACCCTAGACAGTGCATGATAAATAGCAGACAATTCATAAATGGTTGTTGGTCAATCATCCTAGCCCTCCTGCCAATTGGCTGAGCTAACTTGGGAATGTTCAGATCCCAGCACTAACTCTAACTCAGATCAGAAGATCATAGTTCCTTTATCCTGGAAACAATCATCCTTCATCTGGATCCAGGAAGGCCTTAATTCAAATATGGCTTCAGATATTTACTGGATATTCATACAAGTCATTTAACCTGTCTGCCTCAGTTTCCTCATGTGTAAAAATGGGAATGAGACTAGCACCTATGTCCCATTCTACCAATGTTTGCTGAAGGAAGGAAATGGAGGAACCATGTTGTGTAATCATTTCAGTTGTGTTTGATTCTTTGTGATCCCACGTGGTGCTTTCTTGTCAAAGATACTGGAGGGGGTGCCATTTCCTTCTCCAGCTCATTTTACTGATGAGGAAAGTCAGGCAAATAGGATTAAGTGATCTGCCTAGAGTTACTCAGCCAGTAAGAATCTGGGGCTAGATCTGAACTCAGATCTCCTTGCCTCCAGGACTGGCACTCTATCTACTGTGCCACCTAGGCATATCTTTGGTAAAATGCAAGTGTGTTTGTCCATGTGTGTGCATGTGTGTGTGTAGAGCTGTTTGATATTCTGGAGCAAAGAGACACATCGGACAGGATCATTGTGAATATTACATGAAGATTTATAAAGCTCTTAGCAGAGTGCCTAGCACATAGTAGGCACTTAATGTTTCTTTCCTTCCTTCTTTCCCTTTTTTACTGGTTGGATAGTCCTAACCACCTTTAAAGCCCAGCCCAAACCATTTCCCAAAAGCCTTCCTTGAGCCTCCTCTTTCACATTTCTAATGATCTTTCCCCTTCGGACCTCACATGGTATTTGTTTTGTACCTACTTAATTCAATGTATGATAATTATCAGCATTTGTCTCAAGTAGCAAACTCCATGAAGGACTTTTTTTTTTCTTACTTCTCATTTAGCCTAGCAAAGTGTTCTTGCAAGGAGTAAACACCTAATTAATGAATTTATTAAGCACCTATTATGTAATAGGCATTGTGCAAAAACAAAAGCAGAAGCAGTGCCTAGCCTGCAGAAGCTTACATCTACCCATGTTTGCTGAAGGAAGGAATCAGGGGAACCTGCTCCGAGAATAAGAAAAGACTTGTTGCTGTTCAGTCATTTTCAGTCGTGTCCATCTCTGTGACCCCATTTGGGGTTTTCTTGGCAAAGATGCTGGAAGGGTTTGCCATCTTTGATGAAACCCAAGTGTTTGTCTATAATGGCTGTTTGATATTCTGGAGCAAGGAGACCCACCAGCCAGCACCTCATCAAAAGGTGGGCTCATTCATCTAAGATCTGCACCTTGGTAGAATGTGGCTTGACTGATAATGCTTAAAGGAAAGTGTCAAAATGCAACAGATCACCAAGGAAATTGTGAGCATCTGAGAAAACAGTCCTCCATTGAGACACTTCTTTAAATGTCCCCGGGTTGTTGTTTTTTTTAATCACGTTGCCAAGTCACTTGGTAGAATGTGTGTTTACTCTTTCAGGTTGAGGAATTAATTAATTGGGTACATATTCCAACTCTGAACTTCACAGTGGGTTAATAAAAGGCACCCAGACTCAGACAAATTGTCCTGCTTTGGCATGGTTCATCTCTTGAGTTTCCAAGAATGGGAGAAAGAATTCAAATTACTTATAAGTCTACTACTGAATTTAAAGGTCACTAGTGCAATGCCTCTGATGCTAAACTCCAGCTGTTGATCATGGAATGTGACAGTTTCTAAAGAAGTCAAGTTGACAGTCACCCAAAGGGTGACAGAGAGATGCATAGTGGGTGTGAACAGGCTGTGGCACATCATGAACAGGGATTTGTGTGGGAAAGAGGAGCTGTGAAAAGAGTTCATCAAAGAAATATGTACAAATGGAAAATGGATGGGCCAGTCATGAAGCAAGAGTGAGGGATACCTGATGGAGGGCCAAAGGCTTCATTGTTATCCATGCAATGTCCAATGAGGAAGGCTCCCAGTATATTGTTGGACACCTTGTGGTGGATTTGTGGAGGATATGGACAAGAATTATAGAGAATGGGTAGGCATAAAAATGCACTTTGTGCTGTTACCACTTATATGGCTAAGTTCTTTAAATGCACAGGCTTCAGTTTCCTCAACATAAAAGTGGATTAGTCTCAATTCATCATTAGTAGACCTGTGGCTTAGTCCAGCCCTTCTGGAATGTAATTTGGAACTATGTCCCCAAAGTCACTTTTGACCCACTGATACCACTACTGGGCTGATGCCCAAAGAGGTCAAAGAAAAAAGAAAAGGATTCAGATATGCCTAAAAATATTTGTAGGAGCTCTTTCTGTAGCAGCAAAGAATTGGAAACTAACAGGGTAGCCATCAAATGGAAAATGACTGACAAATTATGGTATGTGACTGAAACAGAGCATTATTTTGCTGTAAGTAGTCATGAAGGGGACTGCTTTGGAGAAATCTTCAGGAAGACGCGCTTGAAGTGATGGAGAGTGTGAGCTGGGCCAGGAGAACAATTTATATAATAACAACAACATCGTAAAATCCAAAAACTTTGAAAGATTTAAGAACTCCAACCAGCAATGACCAGCCATTATTCCAGGGGGCCGATGATGGTTCACGTTACCTATCTCTTGATAGAGAAAGAATGAACTCAAGATACAGAACAAGATATATTTTTTAGACACAGTCAATGTGGAAATCTGCTTGATTATACATGTTACAAAGGTTTTGCTTGACTTCCCTTTAGTTTCCCCTCCACTTCCCCCACCCCCTGTGTGTGTATGGGATTAGTAGAAAGGAGAGAAAATGCTTGTTAACTGAAGAAAAAATTTAATTGAAAAAAGTATTGAACTAAATGGCCTCACGCTTCATTTAGCTCTAAATCAATGATCTATAATCCTATGAATTCCCACATCACTAATCTCCAAAGCCATTGAAGCATCGAAGTAGGTCTAACTCTCCCTTAACCAACAGCTTCTCATTCATTTGCTAACCTTTTGATTGAATACAAGAAGGCTGCACCAGGTTTTGGAAAATACAGGGCTTCCAATAGCATCAACAGTACCCCATTCTCCAATTCCTATCTTTTTAAAAGCCAACACTCTGCCACGTGACTGTAAGTCGTGGGATCTCAAATCTCCAAAGAATCAGATTATGGACGCCCCCCATAGGATCTGGGAGCTATGAATGGGGGGTCCAAGGAAGGTATGCCAGTGATGATCTGAGGAGAATCACTTGTGAAAAGCTCTTCTCGAGGACTCATTTGACAGGAAGGATATCGTTCCAAAATTGAGAAAGAGGAAAGGATGACCGGTGTGTAACTCCCCAAGTGCTGAGGAAATACCAAAAGAATCCAAGGAAAGGCACTGAATGGAACATCTATGGGGAAGTCCTATGAAAGGACTGGATGAAAACTGCAGTAGGAGGAAAGATATGGAGGGTTGATGATTTATACCATTGGAGGTATATCCAACACCGTGGAGATCACAATCACTCAGTTATTAATCAGTGGGAAAAGGAAGGCTGACCAGAGTTTACAAACCCGTATTCTTAGAAATGGTTTGCAGCTCTGCTTTCTGAGACAGGTACTTTTCAAGGACCTTTACTCTACAAAAAGAGAGTGGTCTGTGCAAGAAAATGAAGCATGAATATTCCTTGGTTCCCCTTGGGGAGCCTGTGGAAATACACTGAACTCCAGACCCATGGAAGGGTATCCCAGTCCTCGTACCTACTGATTTTGGACCCAGGCTTCTTTTCAGTACCCAAGCCATCAGGAGAACTTACGTCATAGCCGCTGTTCCGGATTCCTCGTCGGGGTCTCTCCCGCGTCACCAGGAGGTCCATCTCAGTCTCCCCTGGACTGGGGCTGTTTAGAGACTGCCGGCTTCGGTACACAGAGCTCTTCATCTGTTGCCTGTAAAAATCCGATAACTGTCATTATGCAACTCACTCCCGGACAGGGACAGATGGAATTCTCTATTGATCTAAATTAATAGGCAACCAATGAAAATGGTGAATTTGCCTGACAAAACTCCTATGAAGATGCTAATAATGCTCTTCCCACAAGCCCATATGTCTGGGAAATAAACATCATCCATCCTGGGGTTTGTGAGGCAAATCCAGGCCTGGGGAGGGGAGTGGAAAGAGGCCAGACGACTGGAATCCCAATCCTGTTTGGGAGGCTTACTTACCTGCATGAGCTTGATTCTCATTTGTAAATGGAGGGGTTGGCTTTTGAAGCCACTGAAAATTCTAAATTGAGGATCTTCTGTTGGGAAGTTCATGTTATAACTTTAAGAGTCACAAGACTGGCTCTCACTTGGTCTAAAATGGAACTGTTTTGTCCTTATGGAGACTGGAATCTCCTGTCGATTGTGAAAGTCACCTCCCTTTCTGGGGATTCATGTTCCTCATTTGTAACATGATAGGGTTAGACCAGCTCATCTCTAAGATCTGCCCAAATCCCAGAGCAGTAACTATGAGGACAGTCTGCCCCAAGTATAGCCATGCTGGAAGAGGGGGTGGTCCATTCCTCAGGAAATCTTTCATGGCAAAGCTTATCTCCCAGACTCGTTGTAGGAAGTGGGGGTGGGGGTGAGTGGGGGGTGTAGTGATTGGGCAAGATGGGCCCTGGGAAACAGGAGCTGGAGCAATAAATAGGACTCTGGGGCGGGTGGGAAGATGGCTCAGGGTCAAGGTTAGAGCAGAGAGGTCAGGCTGCACAGCCTAGGCTGTCTGCCTGGTGAAAGATCACAAGGAGGCGAAGATGATAAGCCAGAGGACAGAAACATGCCTTTTGCCTTTCCTGATACTGGTGTCAAGACACAAGAACCAGTCAGCCTTTCCTAGTTATGGCTTTGCTAACTCCTATAAAAAGGCACCATCAGCTCAAACCTTGGATGGTACATGGGGCAAGGACACAGGCTATTTCCTTGCCTTTATAAGATGGCTCAGTTTCAAGAAACACAAGTGCTTTTTTGATGACTCAGGATATTGCCTGCTTTCATTAACCTCTTATTCTTCAGACTCAAGGACTCTTAGAAGCTGCCTCCCTGAGTCAGCCAAGGACAGAGGCACTCCCTCTTTGTCATTCCCCTGCCCACCTCCCAAAGAGCTGGCGATCCCAAGAGCAGTTACTGTGACCACAGTGACTCAGAGGGTTCCCTTGAGTCGAGGATTCCCTTCTAAGTGGTCTGGGGTCTAAGCATCTAGCAGCCACGGCAAATCCAAGGTTGTTCTCCTGTTCATCTATCTGAGCTCACAGTAACCTAGATTGAGAGTTAGGAGGGATCCTCAAGGGTCCTAATCTAATGCCCTCATTTTACAGAGAAGGAAACTGAGGCCTGGGCAGGTGAAGGGACTTGTCTGGGATCAGACAAGTAGCAAGTAGTAAGGGTGGGGAGTTGGGGAGTTAGAGGTCCCTTCACTCCAAAGCCAGATGTCTTCACATTGAAATAAGATACTTCTCTTACTATCATAAAGTATTTTTAAAAAATTTCCAATAGCAAGGAAGTCTACCAGTTCTGTGTGGCACCACTTCATGCTTCTGTTTCATAATGGAATGGTATTATTCCATAGTAAATTCTAATGATGATTCCACGACAATTATTATGGAACAATAATTCTACAATGTAATATGATAACATATTATAATATATCATAATGGAATAGAATCCATTTAATTCCAAATGTGAATTTTGTAAATTCCAGTTTACAAAGAATTTTTGTCATAGCAACTCTGGGAAGTGCAAGTAATATACTCATTTTACAGATTAGGAAAGTAAGACTCTTAGAGATGAAATAAGTTTTTCCTAGTCATATGGTGAGGAATGATTGGAGCTGGGATTGTTAATCTCACATATTCTAGCTCTTGAAGGGCAGGGACAATTTCAAATTTGACTTCATATCCCTAGCAACAAGTATAGTGCCTGGCACATAGTAGGCATTTGATAAATGTTGGTTGATTGACCGCTTTATAGATTGGTTATAGGATCTAGGCACTTTCCACCACACCAAGCTGGCTTTCAACATGTTGAGAGGCAAATGGTAATCTCTCAATTTTGAGACTGAGGAAACCAAGACTCAATGAGATTAGTTAACATTTCCAAGATCACAGAGTTAGGGGCAGAAAGGCAAAGCAAGAATACTGCCTCTTTAATTTTCCCTTAGCAACCTTGCTATCCATAGCCCCTATGTATTCAGGGAACTCCAAGGAGCTTTACACAGTCTCCCTCTTAACTTTAAATTCTTGGACTTTCTAAAAGCTAGATGGGAAATTAATGGTGTAATGGTGTGAATTCCTCTGCCTCTGCCCTCTCTCCTCTCTAATCCATCCCTCCCAAAGCTGCCACAGCCATATTTCTCAAGTAGAGGTTGGACTATGCCACGTCCCTGCTCAAGAAGCTTCATTGGCTCCCAACTGTCCCAGGGATAAGAACAAAACTCCTCTGTCTGTCATTTCCAGCCCTTTCTCATCTGATTCCAACCTATTTTTTTAAGACTGATCATATGTGAAAACTCTCATCCTCTACAATCTAACTAAGCTGCCGTACTTGATGTTCCTTATATGCAAAATTCCATTTCCTCACACTCTGTCATGCCTGGAATGCATTCCCTCCTTGCTCATATTGCATTTTGGGTCATCTCCAGTTGTCCTGATGAATATCAAGCTATTGGACTCAGATGGCTCAGGAGAAGAAAGTGAGGTTGGTGACCTTGTGCAGCCCTCCCTCATTCAGATCAAAGTCAACTGCAAGTCATGTCATCATCTTGATGTCATGGTCCTCTTCTAGAACAAAAGATAAACACAACAACAACAGCATTCCCTCCTGACCTCCACCTTACAGAATCCCTACGTAGCTTCTCACATATCACCACTACCATGGGGTCTTTCCTCACGCCCCCTCACTCCAGTTGTTAATATTCTTTTTTTCTTAAAATGATAGAAGCACAGAATCTGACAGTTAGGAGGGACTTTGGTGGCCATATGGTCCAACACAAAAGGAATCCCCATTGTAACCTACCTAAGAAGTGATCCTCCAGGTGCAGCTTGAAGACCTCCAAAGAGCAGGAACCTAAACCTCTTAAGGTGGCCCCACACTACCTTTATTCACTCTGTATAAATGAATACACACCCACACCCACACACTCACACACCTGTGTTCAGGTGTAAACTGCACCTACATTTTTCTGCAGGTAGGGACTGTCTTTATGGGAAGCAAGGAAACAGATACATTTTCATCTCATTGGGGAAAGAGGGTATTTTCTGAGCAACTCACACTATCAAAAACCCTAAAGGATTCACATCCTTGACCTAATTACAAATCGTTTTTGGAAAAGCAGACTTTCCAATTGTCCGGAGATTGCCAATTAGCCCATTTAGAGAAGATTCACTAACAAGAAGGGAGGCACTGGGATTAGCAATTGACATTTAAGTAGGTTATTTTGTGACTAGGAGGAACAGACTCCAGGATTTTCAACTAACCACCCAAAAGTCTAAGATGCGAACCAGCTTTCCTCTTCTCTCTTGCGACATTGGGCAAGTAACTTAGTCTCCCTGGGTCTCAGGTGCCTTCCGGCTCTAAACCTAGGATCCAGCCTTCTTCCCTTTCTTTCTTCCCTCCCTCCTTTCTTCCTCTCTCTTTCATTCTTTCTTCCTTTCTCCCTTTCTCCCTTCCTTTCCTCCTTCTCTCTCTTCCTTCCCTCCTTTTCTTCCCTCTGATTTTCCTTCTTTTTTTCTGCCTTTCCTTCCTTCCTTTCTTCCTTCCTCCCTCCCTCCTTCTTTCCTCTCTTTCTCTTTATTCTCTCTCTCTTTCCTCCTTCCCTCCTTTTCTTTCTCTCTCTGGTTTTCCTTCTTTCCTTTCCTTTCTTCATTCCCTTCTTCCCTCCCTCTCTCCTTTCCTTCCTTCCTTCCTTTCTTTCTCCTCACTTCTCTCTACCCCATTTTTAGAATTAATGCTTTATAGTTGCCTTTCAAATTGATTTTTCACATGGATCCCAATGGACCAGACCTACCAGGTAGATTCATTTCTACTTGGGCATAAATTAATGATTTCAATCCACTCCAGTTCTAATTATAGACATCATGTCTAGATGTTCTTTCTCCTCAGCTCCATCTCCTACAATCCCTAGCATTAAGGCTCAAGTCAAGGGCTGTCTCCAACAGGGGATCCTTCCTAATCCTGGCTACTGCTCCTCCCTGAAATTGCTTTATTTTTAGTTTATTCTAGTTTATTTTTCCCGAGTAGACTGTAAGCTTTTTGTGTTTTTTCTTTTGCTGTTTTGCTTTTTGCCTCTTTATTTCTAATAGCTAGCGTAGTACCTGGCATATTTTGTTGTTTTTTCAGTCTTCATGACTATATTTGAGGTTGTCCTGGCAAAGAGGCTGGAGTGATTTGCCATTTCCTTCTCCAGCTCATTTTATAGATGAGGAAACTGAAGCAAATAGGATTAAGTGACTTGCCCAGGATCACATGGCTAGTAAGTGTCTGAGGCCAGATTTGAACTTCCCAGTTCCTCACCCAGACCAGCGCTCTATTCATTGTGCCAACTACTTGCCCACCTGGCATGTAGTAGGCACTTAATAGACACTTGTATTGAATAGAACAGGTCTTGCTATGAAATCTTTATCGTCATCTATTTTTTTCAGGTCACTAACACTACAGCCCATACATAGTAAAAACTTTCTCAGTGTTATTTTGTAGCAATAACTTGTTATGCCAACCAAGCCTAATTAGTGTCATGGTAAATTGGGCACTGGTTTAGGAGTTATTTCTTTTCCTTATTGAAAATAAAACCACATTGATTCTATTTGTGAAGTTGAGGCAATGCTTTCCAATTTGGTTTTATAACTCTCGTTATTTCCATAGTGAGTAAAGGCTCACTTGGGCCGGCAAATACTCTATGCCTCCTGGGGAAGCATCTAGGTCAAGCCTCTTGCTTGCCCTGATAGATCTTAGATCCCAAAGCTATGCTTAGCTTATTTATTATGCCACTTTTTAAATTCCTTTTTATTGATATACTTTAACTCTACATCATCTTTACTTCACAATGTATTCCTCCCTCTACCCTACCTGGCAAGTATCCTTTGTAAGAGAAAAGAAAAAGTGGCAGGAGGTTGGGGAAGCATTTCAGCCAAACTAACCCACCCACCCACCATATTTTACTGCATGGTTCCCCAACTCTGCAAAGAAGGGATCACAGATTTATTGTTGGAAGGGACCCAAAGTCATCTAGCCCAACACTCTTACTTCATAGATTAGGAAGTTGAGGGTCAGAGAGATGGGCGGACTTGCCTGAGGTCATATGAAATGATAAAGGACCCAGGTCCCCTATTCCAAAGCCAGGCCTCTTTCTGGTGACTCATATTTTCTCAATTCTTCTTCAAGGCTAAGCTTGGTTGTGAAAGTGATATAGAAGAATGTGTGATTGAAAGTTCCATTCCCAAAGTTATAGAATCATAGATTTTGAGCTGGAAGAGGACTGAGTGGCCATCTAGCTTAATCTCCTCATCTTAAAGATGAGAAAATAGAGGTCAAAAGAGATTAATTCAATTCAATAAACACTTATTAAGCTTCTATTATCTGCCATGGGGCAACAAGGAGGTGCAGTGGATAGAATGCCAGACCTGGAGTCAGAAAGGCTCAACTTCCTGGGTTCAAATCTCACCTCAGACACTTACTAGCTAGCTGTGTAGCCCTGGGCAAGTGACTTCACCCTGTTTGCCTCAGTTTCTTCATCTGTAAAATGACCTGGAAAAGGATATGACAAACCACTCTAGTATCTTTGTCAAAAAATTCCAAGTTGGGTCAAGAAGAGTCAGACGACTGAAATCAATGAATGACAACCATGTGTCAGGCGTTGTGCTAAGTAACAGGGATACAAAAAAGAGGCAGAAGATAGTCTCTGCCCTCCAGTTACAATCTAAGTGACTTGCACCAGGTCACACAAAATTAGGTGACAGAGCTTAGATTCGAAACCAGGTCCATTGACCCCAAACCTAGGTCTTTTCCTACTCTATTATGTTGATCAACCCTAACCAAACTAGCCAGCTCAGGTCAATGGGTTGGTTTCCTGCCACACTCAACTTCCTCCCAGGGGTCTCTTTTCTATACTTAGTATAGAGGACCTAGAATCCAACACTGTGGGGAACACAGAAATTAATAAGGCACAAGCCCTGACCTCAAAGGGCTCGCTGAATAGAGGAAGAGGAAATGAATTATTTCCTATATATTCTCTCCTCCCCAGGCTTTCATGACACTGCTTCCTCTTGATTCTCCTCCTACCTGGATGCCCACTCCTTATTCTCCTTTGTTGGAACCTCATCCAGGTAGTGCCCGCTAAACATGAAGGGTGGACTGTACCCCTCTTTAAGCTCTATGCTATCTCACTTGGTGACTTTTTTAGCTCTTATCGGTTCAGTTATCACCCCTATGCAGACGATTCCTAAATATGTATATCCAGCCCTAGTCTCTCTTCTGAGCTCTAGTCACATATCATGCCTTATAGACATCCTGAACTGGATGTGCGGCAGGCATCTCAAACTCAGCATGGCTAAAACAGAACTGATTATCTTTCCCCCTGAACTTTCCTCTCATCCTTAATTTTCCTGTTACCATGAGACCTGGGAAAGACCTTAATTTAGAAAGGTTAAGGTCACCCACTGCCAGTCATCTTGAATTTCATCTTGAGATTGGACTGAAATGACTCTGGAGGAGAGAGTGAGGCTGATGACTTCACACATCTCTGCCTCATTCAAATCCAATTCATGTGCAAGTCAAGATGTCACCTTCAAGGACATCACTGGTCCTTTTCAGGAACAAAGAATAAACAACAATTGTGAGGGCATCATCATCTTTCCAGTTACCCAAGTTCACATCATCCTTGACCTTTCACGTCGCAGTGACCCCAGGCACCACATATAAACAATCCATTGTGAAAATCTCTTCTGCATTCACATAACCATGGCCCCAACAGCCTCATCACCTTCCAGCTGAACTACTGCAATAACTTTCTAATGATTCTTTAATCTCTTATTTCCCCACTCTACTCCATCTTCCACTCAGTCACCAAAATGACTTTCCTTAAGAACAGTTCTGACCATATCACTCAACAAACTTCAGTGGCTCCCTATGACCTCCAGCTTCTAAGATAAAGTACTCTGGCAGACATTTAAAGCAGTTCCCAAACCTCTCTCCTTCCTATCTTTCCAGCCTCCTTGCCCTTTACTTACTCCTTTTGACATATTTCATCTGTGATACAGCTATCCTGAGTCTACTTGTTATGCTTCATATGTGACTCTCCATCTCTGGACTCCATGCCTTTGGAATGGCTGTGCCTCATGCCTAGAACTTTTTCCCTTTTCACCTTTGTTTCTTAGTTTCCTTGGCTTTCTTCAAGATTATACTCAAGTCTCACCCTCTGCAAGCCTTTCCCAGAGTCCCAACCCCACTTCCCCTACAACTGTTTGTATTTCCCCTCTGAATTCATTTTCTATCTCTATTTCACATGTACCTAGTTATTTACATGATGTCTCCCCCATTAGAATTCTTGAGGGCAGGGACAGAATTTTTGCCCTCTTTTGCATTCCAAGTGTTTAGAAAGTGCCTGGAATACAATAAATGCTTAATAAATGCTTGTTGATTGACTGGCTGATGACAGATACTCAATTGTGTTTTGTGGACAGTCCTGGAATTTTCTGTGACCCAACTTTATTCCTATTGGGTTCCATTCTCAATCTCTACCCCACCCCAAACCCTCTGAACATACTTGTCATTCCAAGTAAAATCCCACTCAATTGCTCACAAATATAGGGGCTTAACAAATGTTGATTATCTGAATGATGGTTTCCACAGTCTGATTTGACTCAATAAACAGTTACAGAGCATCTGCTCAATACAACACAGCCCCTGCCCTCAAGGAGATTACATTTAATGAGAGTTTTAATTCTCTGCCGAGGGTTTTATTTTGCTCCTACAATGTACACTCTTTCAGAGGGAATTTTATGTCTCTGCAAAATGAATAGCCCTAAAGTTCAGCTCAAGAAGATGGAAGGGCAAGCTATTTATCTGTCTGAAACCCAGGAGATAATGTTAGCACTGAATTCTCTGTACCTTTCTTCTCCAATTTATGACATGTTTGCACATCAGAGAAAAAACCCGTCCTAGAAAAATAGACATTTGGCCCAGCACTGAACCCCTGGCAGGAGGCTTATAAGACTTGATGGATGAAATTCTCCTCTTCTTGCGGGGAGGGAGTATTAAAACAGCAAAGGAAGACAGATTGAAACCTGGCAGGGACCCCAGACACATTCTGTCTCAACCCTTTCGTTTTATAGATAAGGAAACTGAGGCCCAGGGACAGTAAATGACTTGCCCAGGATCACCCAGCTAGTAAGTAGAAGCGCTAGGATATAAACCTAGAGCTTCTGATTCCAATCCAATCCAAGAAGCATTTATTAAATTCCTACTGTGTGACAGGCACAAGCACTGGGTTCCCGAATTAAAAATGGTCTCTGCCCTCACAGAATTTCTACTGCTGAGTGAAGAACACATGCACGCAAGTATGAGATACATACAAATAAACACAAAGCAATTCCAGGGGTGGAGCATTAAGCATTGGAAGGGTTTGGGGAAAGCTGCCGGAAGGTGTTTGCCCTGAATGTTACAGGCAGTTTCCAGGTGAAGAACAGGAGGGAAGCAGAGTCATGGAGGAGGGAGATGGGACACTGTTGCCAGGGAATGGCCAGTGGGTGAGTGGGGAGGGGGCGAACATGCATAACCAGCCCTCAAAGACAGGGCTGGAGTCAGACTTAGAAGGACTCTCGATGCCATATAAAGCAGACTGGATTTTATATTAGAGGTCATCGGGAGCCCCTGAAAATTGAACGCACTTTCCATTGGGCTGCGGATGAAACCTAGGAGGTTATTACATCTTCCTCCAGCCCTGAAAGCATCTCCTGATTGGCCAAATCACCTCCTCAGGACTATCCTTCACATTGCAAGGGAGCTGAAACAAATCATGTGAAAAGTTCAATTATAGTCTTCCTCCGACCTTCTGTCTCTTTCATTTATTCTCTAGCAAACACACTACTGAGCCCTGAATTTCAGATCCCATCTGAGTCCCAATCAATATCCTTGATGCAGGAGAAAGAATGACAGGCATGCGCTGCCCATGAGCGCCGCGGAGGCAGAGATGCATCGATCTGGGCACCTGCTGTCCCGTTAACATCGATTACGTTTCCCGGGCTTCAAGGCAACAGACTGACTTACCTGTTTTTAGGTTCGCCAAACGGAGAGGGTGCCTCCGGCTCGGGATCCAAGACATGGTCGATGTCTTTTGGCGCTTTCTCGTACATCTTCCTCTCTGTCAGAGCCTTGTTACCCTCTACCTGGGGGAAGTCATAATAGCCTTTCCGCTTTGCCTTGAGGCGCAGTTTGTTGCGATAGTGTTCAATGTCAGACTTCTGCTTCAAGGCCTTGTTCACCTGCGGAGGGAGAGAATTCTCAGGTGTGTGACCGAGCAGGTGTGTGTGTGAGGCTTTGGATCAGCCTGCCAGGGCTTTTCCCCAGACACTGCCCTGCATTTTTAGTTTTTGGTTCAAACCTGTGAGTTCATGGGTCTATGGAACTTCTGGTGAGGAAATTCTCTCTACCACAGCAAAATCAGCACCTGCTTTGCAATTTGTGATCCTGGAGACCTGGCTGGGAGCAATGAAAGGTTAGGTCACTTGCTCACGGTCACACAGCCAGTCTGCATCAGAGGCTGATCTCCTACCCAAGTCCTCACCACTACCGCACGCTGCCTTTCAGCTTGCATTTGTGTCCTCTCCATAGCAATTCAAATAAGATACAGGACATTTTCACCCCTTGCAGCTGTGTACTGAAAAGAGGCACCAAGCAGTGAGAAAAACTGGATGTAAGTAGCAGCTCTTCCACGCTCTGTTTGTGTGGCCATGGACAAATTCCTTCTCTGAGCCTCAGTTTCCTCATCTGTAAAATGGGGATCATACTAAATACTGAGAGACCGTTGCAAAGCATGATATAAATACGAACTACGGGGACCCCAGTTAGGACTTATTTTATTTAGTCTTCTCATGTTATAGTAGAAAAGTGCTGGACTTAGAGTCAGAGGACTGGGGTTCAAATCCTGCCAAGTCACTTATTACCTGTGTGACCCTGGGCAAGTCTGCTGCTCTGGGTTTGAGTTTTCTCATCTGTGTAATGACATCTATAGTATAACACAATGACTTTAAAGGTTCCCTCTAAATCCATGCACCACTGAGTCAATAAACATTTATTAGGTACCTACTAATAGTGGATAGATTTCTGACTTTGAAGCCAAGAAGACCTGAATCCAAGCCCTGCCTCTGACAAACCCTGGCAGTGAGACTCTGGGCAGGTTCTTCTGGCAGTGAGACTCTCGGCAGGTTCTTTAACCCGTTGGTATCCCCAGGCAATTCTCTAGCACAAGGTCTTCAAATTCCAGTAGAAACAGATATCTACAGGCTATGTACAGACTTAAGAAACCACAAATTAACACTGTCTGTGTTGTGTCCTATTTTAATTTCTTTTATTAAACACTTCTCAATGACATTTTAATCTGCTTCAGTTCCACTAACAGCCTTGGAGCTTTCCAAGGGATCGACCCTTCTGCTCTAAGACATTGGGACACAGACAGGTGGTAACTTGCACTGATGTAGGGCATTTCCTCCTCCCTAAGTTTTCTATGAAATCGTAGATTTAGGCCTCATCCCTAATTCTTTTTCTATGCCCCAGGCATTGCAAGCACTGGTAATATAAAGCCAAAAAAACCAGTCCTTCCCAGAGGAGTTTGGATTACAAGTAATGTCCATTCCTTTCCACTGTAATAAACTATAATTAGGTTTTGAGTCTTCATTTCTGAGAAAATCTTCATCTCCTGTTCTTTGGTTATAGGGAGTTGAGCAGTAGATGGAACGCAAACAGAAAATGGGATGCACATTGAGTTAAGGAATTACATTCGGAGCAAGGATTTTGAATTTGTTATCATGACAAACACAGCCATAAAATGGGCAGATGAGCTGTGTGTGATAACTAATAGATGAACACATGATTGATTTATCAAGGGATTGGCCTCCACTCAAAGGGGTCCATAGATTAGAGGATCACAGGTCATCTATTCCATTCCCCCCATTTAAGAAATAAGTGCCTTGCCCACAGTAACATAGTGAATTAGTGTGTAAGTGAGATTTGACCCCAAGTTGTCCTGATTCTAAGTTCTGGAGACAGGGTTCCATTCTCACCTCAGCCACTAACTAGCCAAGTGAGCCTGGGCAAATCATTTCATTTGTCACCCTCAGTTCCCTCACCCATAAAATGGGAACAAATACATCTGACCTACTTGTCTCTTGGGGTCACCATTGTGAGGATTAAATGGAAGTTTTTAAGAGTATTCATGTATTAATATACAATGTACCCTGTAAACTGTCAACTGTTATGTAGATTACAGCAAGCTGCAAAAGAAGCATTAATATAGCATGCTGACATAAAGAAGCACTTCAACGTATATTATCATAATATAGCACCTGAAGGTTGACAAAGCACATTAAAAATATTATCTTAGTTTGTTTTCATAACCTTGGGAGGTACTTGTTATTATTATCTCTGTTTGAGGCAGACAGAGGTGAATTGACTTGCTCAGGGTCACAAGAGTTAGCACTTTCTGAGGCTGTATTTGAACTCTGGTCTTCCTCACCTCAAGTCCAGTGCTCTATCCAATGAGCTGCCCAGCTGCCTCATTTGGCTCTCATGATAATCTTGTGAGGCAGGTGCCATTACTATTTCCATTTTACAGAGGAGGAGGGTAACTCTCAGGGTGATCACGCGTTAGATTTTTTTCCCCTTGGTTACAGCTACTAAATATTTGAGATGAGACTTAAACCTAGATCTTCCTGACTCCTAATCCAGTGCTCTGTCCATCATTAGTCAGTATCACTGGACAGGTCTGCATCACAACACCTCTATGTTGGTCCATTTTGACAGTGATGTCTTGTCACATATTGGCTGGTTTTTTTAATAATTTTTTAAACAAACACCTTTTGTCTTTATATGATCATTTCCCAATGTATTCCTCCCACACCTCTACTCAGCGGATCCCTCCTTATAACAAAGATTAAAGAGAAAGAGAAAAAAAGGTCAATCTGACAAATAGATCATGTCTGACAACATGTGCTCTATACTCGCTTTTCTCAGGCTCAAAGCTTGGTCACTATCACTACACGTTCTTAATAAACATTGTGTTTTCTGATGATTGAAATCTACAGCAGAAAATGCACTTTAAAAATTACCTAACACAATTTTTTGGTGTGACTTGGTAGCTTAGATTAGCCCAGGCGTACACTCTGTAATCACCAATGGGGTATTGATTTAGATAATGACAGGGTAGGGGGGTTAGTGGATATAGCCCTGGCCTTCAGAAATAGGAAGACCTGAGTACAAGGGCCTTTTCTAATAAACTTCTCAGTGCCCCTGGGGACTCTCTAAGACTCCCAGTTGGCAAGCAGCCATTTTCTGAATTGCTGTAGGAAGTTTCTTACTGAAAATATGGATATCCTCCAAGCTCTGCCCTAGACCCTCCTTTCTTCTCCCTCTATACAATGTCACTTGGTGATCTCATCCATGCTCAGTTGTTCAACTATCATCCCCAAGCAACTAATTCATGTTATCTCCCCTATTAGAAGGTGAGTTCCTTGACAGTAGGGATTGTTTTTACCTTTAAAAAAATTCCTAGGGCTTAGTACAATTCCAGGCACACAGTAAATGCTTAATAAATACTTTTGGACTTGACTTGAAATCCTTTCATGAACCAAGTCACAGGTGTCTGTAGGCATGCATGCATACATACATGTATTTACTATGGAGCAGGATGCTCTGAAACTATACATGCACAAGTGTACACATATATGTTCTGTATGTGTTTTCTACATCATGACTTTCCCCATCTTGGTTTTAATATATCATGGGTCAGCATATGAAATTAAATGGGAATTTTGTGGGAGTTTTGCAGATGGCTGCAGATGACACATGAAGGCCAGCAGATGACTCAGAAAAATTTAGAAACTCAGAAATGAATAAAATATATGTGTATTATCATATAATATCAACAAATTTTGTCTTTTAGTACCATAATAATTCAGAATTCTCTGGTATGAAGGGAGGGCCAAAAATTTTACATGGATGTTTCAGATCATGGGGACACTGTACCCCTATGCCCACAATGTGGAAGTAATAACTCTGTATACACATACACACACATATACAGACACATATGTGCAGAGCTTTGCATGTCCAACAGAAGATTTTATAGTAGATCCTGAAGGTAACAGGGAGACACTGGAGTTTACTGGGCAGGAAAATGACATGATCTGGGGCCAGCTATACACATATATATATGCTTATATATGTATGCATATATGTACACATGTATGCGTGTATGTGACATGGCCCCAGATCACCCCCACTCCCTGGGACTGTAAAGGTCTCAGAGAACCTGATCAGCGAAGACAAACTGAACCAGAAGGAAGCAGAGAAATATAGAGAAGAAAGACCTGTTTGTCTCTCATTTCTGGCTACATTTCAGAATCAACTATAAATCATCACAGGTCTAGACCTTTCCCACTGGAAAAAAAAGGTACCTGCCTAGTTGTTTGGAAATAACCGTTCCCTTCTTGGGTTCTCTCGAGTCTGATGACTGATTTTCGTCAGTGTCTCCCCAAAGCCCTTACCTCTCCATTGATGATGGCTGACTCCTGGCTCCTTTCAGATGCCGGGTGGGCAGGGGCCAGCGCAGCTGGCTTGATAGCAATCAGTTGTACGGAGCCAGAGGACGTGTCGAATGGATCAGCTACTGGCTTCCCCGTGCTGTCAAAGAGACCCGCGCCTTCCTCTTCATCGCTCACAGGCACTATGAAAAAATACAAATGACTTTACTCCATGGTGGTTGGTGGGCAAGATGTAGTATGAGAGGTACCACCAAAAGATGTATGATTGAATAAACAGAGGGGAGGGAGTCATGGAGAGAGAGAGAGAGCCAGGGGATAACTAATGGACAGCCTGAAATTGGTCTGGGCTGGACAGCCATGGAATGGTAATGGCCTCCTGTGCTGTGGAAACTTAGAGCTTTTACAGAGGAAGTGAGGGAGGAAAGGGACAGACTGGTGGACTGACTTGAGGTCAGGAGCCGCAGGTTCTTTTCCCACCTCAGACACCTAGCTGTTGGATGATCTTGCCATTCACTACCTACTCAGTTTCCTCATCTGTAAAATGAGTTGTTTTCCAGCTTTAGATCTAGGATTCTGAATCCTAAATTCTCTTTGCTACTTACTGCTTTGATGACCTTTGCTTAGAATGGTGCCTGGCACACAGTGGTTGCTTCATAAATGCTCGCTGACCAACAAGTCACCACCTCTCTGGGACTAAGTCTCTTAATCTTTTAAAAGGAGGGGGTTAGACTAGATATTCCCTGCAATATCTTCCAGCTCTGGATCTGGAAACCTATGTCCCAGAGTCATTTAGAATGTGATCTCCTCAAGGAAAGGGACTAGACTCTTGCTTTTTTTTTGTAGACCCAGTACTTGGCACAGGGTTTAATAAATGCTTCACGGAACGACTGGGCTTCAATCTTCTTTTTTTGTGAGAGGAAAGGGTTAGATTAGAAGACTGACCAACTGCTCTAAGTCTCAAGATCCATAATAACATGAATTGTGGATGTTTAGAGTGCCTCCAATCACTCAACAAACATTTACTTAGCACCTACTGTGTGCACTGTTCTAGGTGCTTGAGATACAAAGACAAAAATGAAACAATCTCTGCCCTCATCATTCTGGGGAGGGTTCAGGGAGCAGCGATATGGACATGTACACAAAGTATATATAATATAAATGCGAGGCACGTTTTGGGGAAGAGACACCAGCAGCTAGAGGAGTTATGAAAGAGATGCATGTAGGAGGTGGCCTTTGAATTGAGCTTTCATCAAAACCAGACATTTGAAGAGGCAGATGGGAGGAGGGAGTACATTCCAGCAACGGGTGACAAAGTGCTGCATGTCAAGAAGTCACTTCACTATTTCTAGCCTCAGCTTCCTTATCTGGAAAATGGGGATAATCATATTTTCATGACCCTCCTCACAGGATTATTCTTTTGTTATTTCCAAGATTTATGATTTCATTAATGTAAGGGATCCTCTTTATCAATGCAGATTCAATAAGCATTTAAGACTCTACTACGCCAGGGTCTGTTTTAATCAGTGGAGGTTGGCAGACAAAAATACGTCTAACCCTGCCCTCAGGGAGCTTATATTTTAACAGGAGAAACAACATGTATATCATATATGAGTAAACTAAAAAGATATACAAAATCATTTCAGAGGAGGGGGCAGTACTATCAATTGGGAGGATCAAGAAAGTCTCCAAAAGATGGTGGCCCTTGAGCTAAGCCTTGAAAGAGGTAGGGATTTTAGGGCAGTGGTGAGGACGAAGCCCATGGGGCTGTGGGCAACTTGCAAATGGAGCAGTTCTCCCTGACCCCAGGTAGGCACAGTTGACCATGGAGGTCACCTTTGGAACTGGCCACTAAAACCACTTTGAAATTATGCTTCCTGCACTCTGGTCATCATCTGCTTCAACCTCCTGCTCGGTTTTGGAATCTGCCCCTGGGAACCCTGAGATCATGCCATGATTTGAAATATAACATAACTCTCCCCCATCTCCCTAGTTCCTCCTAACTGTGTTGTCTTTTCCTATTAGGATATGAGTTCCTCAAGGGTAAAGTCTGTCTTGCTTACTCATATTTATATCTCTGGTATTTAGCAGAGTGTCTGGCACATAGTAAGACCTTAATAAACATTTTATTCATTCATTCATTCATTCATTCATTCATTCATTCATTCATTCCTTCATTCATTCCTTCATTCATACCACGATACCTCCACTGACAAAGCAATAATTCAGTCAACGAAATGCTGGGCTATATTTTATCTAGACTCAAATACCAAAGTTAACTTTCCATCTCATAAACATTTATTAAGTACAGAGTGTACTGTGTTTAGAAGTGGGGAAGCAAAGCTGAAATGAGATACAGTTCCTGACCTAAGGAAGTTTACAAATTAATGCTATTCATAAATGTTGCCAGTCCTGTTAGGTCAAAGAGGCCCCAGTTCCTGAAGGCAATACTCCCAAGTAATGGAATTTCCTACTGAAATCAAAGGAATCTATACCTTAGAGGATCAGTCCTAGGAACTTGCCTGATGCACAAGTGAGTGACTTGCTAAGACTCCCTGAGCTATCAGAAGTGAACAGTTCGAAACCTGGCCTTCCTGACACTAAGCTCTGAGCTCTATCTGCCATGGCACGTTTACAATCATGCAGCATTCCTTCTCAAATGATTTCACAGTTTGATTGATTTCTTTAGGCAAAAGCAACACACACCTTCCCCTCTAACAACTCGAGGCCAGTTTAAGGAGACACCATGTATTTCCCTGTTAATTCCCCTAATTCAACAGAACTCACCTCTTTCTTGTCCGCAGCGATCGTCTGCTGGGTGTTTTTCCTGACTCAAGTCAATCCTACTCCATTGAGCTGTCAAATTGACCTTCCTCAAGCACAAGTCTGACCATGTCATCCCCTTCTCCAAAAAATGCCCAGTGTGGGCTTCCCTATTATCTTCAGATCAAATATATAATTCTCTGTTTGGCTTTTAAAGCCCTTCATAATCTGACCCCTTCTTACCTTCCCATTCTTCTTACAATTCCTCCTTCCTCCTTACTTATCAGTTCAGTGACCCTGGTCTTTCTGCTACCCCATCTTTGGACTTCAGGTATTTCTCCTGACTGTTCCGCATACCTGGAATGCTCTCTCCTCATCTCCACCTCTTGGCTTCCCAGGTTTCCTTCAGCTCTTAGCTGAAATCCCAGCCTCTGGGGCAGCTAGGTCGTACAGTGGATGAAGTACTGGCCCTGGAGTCAGAAGGACCTGAGTTCAAATTTGGTCTTGACACTTAAGAGCTATGTGACCCTGGGCAAATCATTAACCCTGATTGCCTTGCCAAAAATAAATAAATAAAATCCCAGCCTCTTCAAGAAGCCTCTGCCAATCCTCTTTGACTTTAATGCCTTCTTCCTGAGATAATCCTCAATTTATCGTGGACATATCTTGTTTGTATGTAATTATTTGGGTGCAGTCCCCCACATAGGACTGTGAACTCCTAGGACTAAGAACTTAGTCCTAAGAACTAGGACTGGTTTTGTTTTTGGTTTTTTTTTTTGGCTTTTCTTTTTATCCACAGAACTGAGCATATTGCCTGGACCATGCCAATACCTACTGACTGACTGCCTGAATGACAGTGAAGTGAATATTCCCTTCCAACAGACTCTTCAGCTCTGATAGCTGAAATCTGCCTTCCTTCTCCCTTAACTGAGTGACAGAAGGAATTCTGGGCCCCAGCTGTATCCTTATGACTTGCTTCTTTTTAAAGTATATCCCATTTAAATAACCAAAAGATTGAAAAATGTATCAAGGGTAACTTGGCAAGAGATATATCACACCCCCCGTTCCCACAAGGAAGTCAGCGGCCAATTTAGGAACAAAACACTTTCTAGGTGTTACGTAAAATATGAATGTAATAGCAATTTATTTGTGATTTTGCCTCTGTCCATCCTCCCTCCTTCTTCACAACAGACTGAGATGTTATATAAATTACCCAGAAACACACAGTTTGTATCATTCTGTCACGAAGTGTAGCCCAAAAGATGAGTCCAATTAAACACAATACTGTGACCTTAGAAGGTGGATAAGACCTTTCAGAATTCACTGAAAGTTACTGAAGCAGCTTGCTTGCAGCTCCCTGCTTCTATAGGAAGTCTTCCCCAAACGCTCTTCATTCTACCACCTTCTCTCTGCTAATGATGTCCTAGTCAACCAGCACATGGATGGTTTGTACATATCTGTTTGGATGCTGGTTTTCTCTTCAGACTGTGAGTTCCTCAAGGGCAGGCGTTGTCTTTTGCCTTACTTTCTAAGCCCAGAGCTTGGCACAGTTTCTGGCACATAGTAGGTGGTTAATAAATGCTTACACATGGATGATGGAGAAGTAAATAGCAAAACCCTCTGCTCCTGCAATTGGGATTCATGAGATCCTACTTATCCATGGGATAAGGAGCAATGGGTAGTGGGGAGGCCTAGGTTGGAACCCTAAATATGCTATTAGCTAGCTATGTGGTCTCAGACACATTACTCAGATTTCTCCAGGGCCAGACTACCCGTCTGTCACAAGAGGCTCACAGAAGAGGACAAGAGGCAATGTGACAGCAGGGAGAGAAGAGAACTAGCCCTGGAGCCTGGAAGACTTAGATTAGTATGATACATCCCAGCTGTGTGACCCCAGGCAAGTGACTAGACCTCTCAGTGCCTTGAGTAATACCTTAGACTCAGTTACAGATGATCTTTGGTTCTGAATTGTGGAGAGAGGTTCCCAACACTGATGAAATCAGGTCTGGACCAATGTGGGGACATAACGAATTCCCCAGGCATTGAGAGGAGGAGAGAGTTCCCTCGGCCTCTGCCCTGGTCAGATCACATATGGAGGATTATTGCCAGTTGAGATGCCACATGCTAGAAAGGAAATTGGCAAACTGGAATTTCTTCAGATGAGAGCCACCAAGATGGTGGGTGACCATGGTGTCAAGGGACAGCTCAAAGAATGGGGGGACCTCCACCCTGAAAAAGAGCAAACTTGGGGGAAGGGCACCACAGTCACCTTCAGGTGTTTAAAGGGCTATCTCCTAAGAGACATCCTGCTGGGCCCCTGAGGGCAGAATAGTGGGTCAAGGGTGCAAGTTTTGGGAGGTAGATGTAGGTGTAACTTCAGAGAACACTTCCTAATTCTGAGAAGCAACCAAAAATGGAATGAAATGCTTCCCTCAAAAGGAAAGGGGACAGAATCCCATGTCACAGTTGCTATAGTGGGGCCTCTTATCCCTGTGGGGTCAGATTAGATGGCCCCTGAGGATTCTTCAGACTCTGAAATTCTGTAATTTCAAGAGGGTTGGACTGGATGACTCTTAAGGCTCATCCAAGAGTAAAGTTGGGAGCAGTTATGAGGCCCAGTGGATAGAGTACAGTAATTGGAGTCAAGAAGACCTGATTTTGACTACTGCCTCAGACACCGTACATGATCCTAGGCAAATTGCTTCACCTATCTGACCTTCAGTCTCTCCATCTATAAAGGGAAATTGGTTTTGTTAATGAAAAGGCTTTTAACCTGGGAGTCTGTGAATACAGATGACTTAAAAATTCCATCTTTATTTCCACTTACCTTTGGTTACCTTTGTTAGCCTATGTATTTTATTCTGTGCATTTAAAACTATTATTTTAAGAAGAGGTTGATGGTGGAGGCTTCACCAGAATGCCTAAGGGGTCCATGACACAGAGTTAAGAACCCCTATTCTACCGCCTCCTCTGACTTTAAATCATGGGAGTCTAGAATCTGTAAGATGAGGAAAAGAATTCCTGAGCTTCCTGACTCACAGGGTCATTGTAAACATCAAATGAAACAATGTGTCAAGTGCTTTTTAACTATGTTAGACAAATGTGATTGGTATTAGTGACTGTAAAAACTAATAAGAAATCACCATAACTTGTATCTAGTCATCACTTTCACTTGAAGCCAGGAAGTCTTCGATTGAAGACCTGTGTGGGAGAACAGGACCACACATCCCTCCTTCTTCTCTGGCCAATTCCTTTATCACCCTATCCCCACTTCCAATCCTGGAATCAAGAATGATGATCAAATTAACTCTGACGTTGTTCCTGGATGGGGCATGTCAATCTAATCCCCTCCAGCCTCATTCACTGTCACCACCGAGCTGCCCCCACTACATGATATACATAATTTTTCTTAAACAACATGGATATTCTTACTTATCAGAAAATAAAATTTCCCACTTCATTGGAAAAACAAAAAGAAAAAAAACAAACAAAAAAGTTGCATTTCAGAGTTTTGCTTATAATTTTTTAAAAAAGGGATTTTCTATTCCACTCCTACCACCACCTCCCCTGCCAAGGCAATAGTCTATACTCAAGTTTCTCTGGCTTCCATAGGTTTGGGGGTTTTGTCTGCTTGGCCAGACAGTAGACAGCGAGGGTACTGTCTGATTAGATCCTGAGCCCCTGGAGTGCATCTTCTCAGGGACGAATGAGAGCAAATTTAAAAGGACGCAGGGGCTTGCTCCCCGTGACTGAAAAAAGGTACAACTGCTTGTGAGCTTTTCATCTGGGCTCAGTCCTGTTCCTATCAGAAGTCATCTAGGAACAGTGCAATGAGCACTGGACTGCAGGTTCATTGCTCCTGGGGTTCAAGTCCACTTCTACCATTAACTAATTATGTAACCTGAGGCAAGTTGCTCCCCTCTCTGGGCCTCATTTTCTCATCTGTAAAATGATGGGGGTTGATGAGATGCTAAAGTGTTAAGAAATGCTGGATCAGTAGTTAGATCATTAGGGCTCGAATTTTGTGTGACTCTAGGAAAGTCTCTTCTCTGTGTCTTGCTTCCTTATGGGAAAAATGTGGAGGCTAGACTGGATGATCTCTGAGGCAATGGTCCTTCACTTTTCCTGGCTCTAGACCCCCTTGGGTAGTCCTGCAAAGCGTTTGAACCCCCTCTCAGAATAATGCTTTTAAATGCATAAAATACAACACAGGGAATTAACAAGAAATCAAAGGTAAGCGAAAACAAAGATATGTTTTTTCTACCTCGTATACAAGTTCACAGATCCTGCTCTAAGGTCTCTCCTAGCTCTAAATGTAAGGGTCAAAGTCCCTTCCAGCTTGAAAGTTCTCACACTCGAAATTAACTTCCTATGACCAAAACAACTCCATGGGAAATTCTCCTTTCAAAGTTTGATACTAGCTTGCGAGCATCAGATGCTTAGATAGGCCAACAATGTCAAATGCTTTCCTGTTCCACTCCCGCCTCCTAGAATCATCATTTCCTAGTCATATCCATATGTTATCAGGAGATAGCAACTATCTCATTGACTTTGACACTTGGATACCTAATGGGGCCAGTCATGTTGAAGAACATCTCAGACATGGGCAGGGTGCAGAATTTTCATTGAAAAATGGATTTGGTGGCAGTTAAGTAGTACAGTGGGCTAGAGCACTGGCCCTGGAGTCCATAGAACTTGAATTCAAATCCAGCCTCAGATACTTACTAGCTGTGTGACCCCAGGCAAATCACTTAACCCTGATTGCTTCCAAAAAAGGTGGATTTTGCAAAGAAGGAAATCTAAGTTTAGAACATAACCAGACCAAGTGGCTCAAGATTGCATTAGAAAATTAAGCTGAAACTGAGACCATGCCAGAAAGTTAGATCAGAAAACGATGAGAAACACATTCCCTTGCTTAATTTAAAGGTTTTATCATATAGGGATTATTCTTAGTAACCCTCACCCTACAATAAATGCCAAGTACTAAGTAAGAGTTGATGTTGCTATTATGGGGAAAGAATATTCTGGGGACCCACTCCGTAGCTGGTGCTCTACACTTTCTATAATTCGACAAGACGATAAAAAGGGGCCTCTTGGCTTCTCCAAAATGGTGGTGATGGTGAAAATGGTGAGATCACAATGACAAAAAGCATCATAGATGTTCTTAGGGACCTCTAAGGGCATCTAGTCCAACCACTTCATTTTAGGGAAACTGAGGCTTAGGGAGGTGAAGTCCTGATGCCTCTAGTTACAGGTAACCTCTTCCTACTGAAATTGTGTCAGTACATATTTTGTATTATATCAAGGCCACAAGGGGGCACTTGAAGCCAGGAAGATGTGAGTTCAAATCAAGCCTCAGAAAGGAAAGAGAGAGAGAGAGAGACAGACAGACAGAGAGACAGAGAGACAGAGGCAGAGGGACAGAGAGAGAGGAAGGAAGGAAGGAAGGAAGGAAGGAAGGAAGGAAGGAAGGAAGGAAGGAAGGAAGGAAGGAAGGAAGGAAGGAAGGAAGGAAGGAAGGAAGGAAGGAAGGAAGGAAATCTCCAGAAATCACCTGCCCTGAAAAAGCATAGTGTTTCATCTTTAGAAGGATCATAAGCATTCAGGCATTCTCAGCTGGAATTATGGCTCCTAATTAGATACAAAAACAAAACAAAAAACCTGGCCTTTCATTCACCCTGAGCCCATGCACCTGCATGATATTACCTCTGAGCCATTGCCTATCACAGTAGAGCAGAGGTGCTTTTGGGGACTAGACCTGGAACTTCATCCCAGGGCAGAAAGTCCACCCACTCATGCAGATCAGGAACTTGACCTTGACAACCCCAAGCTGAAATACATCTCATATCTTTTTCTTGAGGAAACAAAGTCTTCTAAACCAGAGAAGGTTATGGACCTTTTGCTGATTGAAAAAAAGGCAGTGTGCATAGCAAATGGAGTGCTGGAGCAGGAGGCAGGAAGCCTTGGGCTCAAATCTCACTTCATATACTTCCTGGCTGTGTGACCCTGGGCAAGTCAATGCACTGATCTGAGCCTCTGATTCCTACACTATAAAATAGAGATAATATCTTCACTCACTTCACAGGATTGTTGTTAGGATCAGTAGACTATGTGCTCTTAGAGAGCGGGGCTGGTTTTTGTGTTTCTTTGGATCCCTAGCTCTTAGTACAGTTTCTGGTGCACAGTAGGCTCTTAATGAATTTGTTGACTGATTCTTAATGAGCTTAATAATAAATTTAATAAGCTGGATGAGTTTATTGACTGACTAAAGCATTTTGCAAGTCTTAAAGGGTTATAGAAATATGAGCTAGTATCCCAAGACAAAATGACCTATTTGGCATACTTTTAGGAGTGCAAGATCAGGTTTGGGGAGAATTTATGAATCAGCAAATTTTATTAGGATCCTTTCTGAAAGCCAGTCATTTAGTGGATAAACCAGAGGAATACAGGACATAGAATTACTACATGGTGTGCTTAGATTTCAGCTTAGCAAAGAGATTGTAGATTCAGGGCAGGAAGGGACCTAGAAAGTCAGTTAATCCAACTGTCATTTTATAGAGGACATTTCAATGACTTGCCCAAGATAATACAGGGAATAAGTATCTGAAGTGGGAGTTCACCCCAAATCCCCCGAGTCTAAGGTCAGGGCTTTTTTCATTGTACCATGATACCTCCAAGTTCTTTCCTGTGATGCATATCAACAAGATGGAGAAATATGAACTACATGATGTTAAAATTGGGTGGATTTCGAACTTGGTTGAATGACTGGACACAAAGAGAAGTAATTCGTAGGTATCAACTTAGAAGGGGGCTTGAGTGTGGGGCCTCAAGGCTCTGCCATTGAGCTTCTACTGTCCAACCTGCTTCTCAGTGACTTGGATGAAGGCATAGATAGATGCTTGTCAAATTTTCAGATGTCATAATGCTTAGAGGAACAGTTAACACTCTTGATCATGGAATTATTATCCAAAAGGATGTTGACAGGCTAGAGAATTGGGTGGAATCTAAAAGATGAAATTCGATAGGGTAAATGTAAAGACTTAGACCTGGATACAAAAAAATCAGCTCCACATGTATGATATGGGGGAGGTATGGAAAGACACAAGTTACTCTGATGTGGGAGTCAGGCTGCATTAAGAGAGGTATAGTTTTCAGGAAAAGGGAGGTGAGAGTTGTACTATGCTCTGCCCTTGTCAGGCAGCTGGAGTCCTGTGTTCAGGTTTAAGAACACTGATAAACTGGAGGTGGGTGACCAGGATGGTAAAGATGGTAAAGAACTTTAGGTTCGTGACATGTGAAGACTGGTCGATGGAATTGAAGGTTCAGGGGTTACATGACAACTACATTTAAATGTCTGAAGAGGAGGTCATGGAGAGATTATCCTTGCTCCCTTATGCCCCAGAGGACAGAACTAGGAACAATGGGTAGAGGCTACAATGGGGTCCATTTACTCTTGATATCAGTAAAGACTTCCTGATGATGGAAACTTCCCCAAAGGGAAGAAAGAGGCTTCCTCAGGGGATGCTGGGTCTGCCCCACTCTAGAGGTCCTTGAGCAGAGGTGGATGACCACTTGTCATGGTCACAGAGATCGTGGAGATTCCTTTCACACATGGATTGGACAAGATGGCACTGGAGGTGCCTCCAGCTCTCAAATTCTGCAATTTTGTGATATTTCCATGTGTGAGAGAAAGAAAGGAACCAGTTTAGCTGAATCATAAAATGCATGATGGTGAGTCATATGAAAAGACCTGTTGGAACTAGACTGTGAAAGACCTTAAATGCCATAAGAGATGAGGTTTTACCAGAGAGGCGACAAGCAGCCGCTAACACCTCATATGAGCCAAGGATCAGCATTCTGTGATGCAGACAGCCGTGAGCAAACATCCATTCTCTCCATTTAGGATTTTTCAGATCTTCTCTGGATAAGAACAGAGAAGCAGAGGGAGATATTGAGATAGGAGAAGAGGGCTGTGGGAAGGAGTCAGGTTCAGGCTAGTGAGTCACACAGACAAAAAATGGACAGTGGAAAAGGAAGTTGCTAAAAGCAATGGTGTCTTGTGTGTGGTGGGGCTATGGAGTCTCCTAGCTAGTTCTTCTTCCCCACTCCAATCCATCTACCACACAGTTGCCAAGGTGATTTTCTTAAAGCATAGCTCCAACAATGGCACCTTCCCCACTCAACAAATCCTGTTGTTATTGTTCTGGTATGTCCAACTCTCCATGACCCCATTTGGGGCTTGCTTGGCAAAGATACCGGAGTGTCCTTCTCCAGCTCATTTTACAGATGAAGAAACTGAGACAAACAGGGTGAAGTGACTTGCCCAGAGTCACACAATTAGTAAGTGTCTGAGGCTGTATCTGAACTCAGGTCTTCCTGACTCCAAGTCACCTAGCTGCTTTGGAGTGGCTCCCTACAGATCCTAGGATCAAATATGTGAATTCCTTTGTCTGGCATTTAAAGTTCTTTACAACCTGGTACTTTCCAACCTTTCAAATTCTCCCATATTACTCTCTCCTCACACACAGTGATTCTGCTAGACTGACCAATTTCTAATTCTCCAGAGATGATTTTGTCTCCTGTGCCTGTGCTTTTAGACAGGCTCTCTCCATCACCTGGGAGGCACCTGCCTCCCCACCTCTGCCTCTTGGACTCCCTGCCTTCCTTCAAGACGCAGCTGGATGTAGGACCTTCCCCATTCCCCTCCAGATGGTAGCACCCTTTCCTCTAAGGTAACTTTCCATACACTCTATACACACCTTGCATGACAGACATTCTATTTTCCCTATTAGAGTTTAAGTATCCAGAAGGCAGGGTCTGATTTTCTGTTTTGCCTTTCTTCCCCTCCCTGCCCCCTGCCCCTAAGTTTAGCACTAAAAAAATGCTTTTTTTATTCTATACAGTATTTGTGTGTGTGTGTGTGTGTGTGTTAGGAGCTTGTGCCTAAACCAGCCACAGTGCCATTTCTCCCAGCTCTGCTCCTGATTCTGGACTTTCCCCCCTCTGCTCCAGCAGCTTTCTCACTCTGGAGAAGCTTCCATCCCTATGGTCATCTCCTTCCTCCCATTAGTGCCTTCCTAATGGGAAACTCCATTTGAAGATGTGCCCACATTGGCCACAGCTTACTCCTGTGCCTGCTGTGTTCCTTATTCATTAGACCCATCCACCTTGTTCCCCAGTTGGGCATCGTCCTCCAACACCTTGCCTCGCCAGCCCCTTTCTAGATGTGCTATACCCTCCCCCCATAAGCTTCTCAAAGCTGAGAGCTGTGTTTTTGCCTTTCTTTGTAACCACTGTGCTTAGTATAACCTGGCACATAATCAGTCCTTAATAAATGTTTGCTGACTGACTGACTAACTAAGTAGTAGGGGTGTGTATCTGTTCAGGGTTTCTATGGCAGCAAATGTCAGGCTGGTAGTGGTATGTAGGTGGCATGTATATCTGTGTAAGAACAGTGTACATTTCTGGTGTGAAGCTGTGCCCGTGTGGTCATAGTAGACATTTATTTAGTGAGGAGGCACACCTCCCCCAGGGGGAGGATGCATCCCTTTGGGAACAACCGACATTTATTGAATGCCCACTATATGCCAGGAGCCAAGAATCCAGACACAAAACTGAGAAGGTCCCTACCCTTTAGGGGCATCTGTACTATATGCATACACCACGTATGTAGATGGATACCAGGATCATAGATCCAGAGGTGGAAGGGACCCAAGAGGTCAGCTAGCCCAACCTCCTCATTTTTTACAGATGAGGAAACTGAGACCCAACAAGTTTATGTGATTTACCCAGGGTCACTAAGGATCTGAAGCAGCATTTGAACCCAGATCTTAGTGTCTTTAAGTCTGGTACCCTGTCCATCATACTATGTATAAAAACAACTACAGTTAATTTGGAGATTGTGGTAGAGATGTATGTAAGTATAGACGCCTTTATGGGGTGGGGGGGTGAGGGTGGGGGTGTCTACAATACTCATGTGCACCTGAGAAGGCAGCATCATGCAGTGGAAAGAATGTTGGCTGGGAAACCACTTCTGAATCTTATTAGCCAAGAGACCTTGACTAACTCACGGGTAAAATAGAGGTGATGCTTCTTGTCCCACCTCCTTGAAACCTCAGTGAGCTTTGGGAGCCCTCAGAGCAGGGCAGGGGTGGTGAGGATGCTTGTCCCAGGAAGGGGGGATGGCAGCAGGGGGTGGGGGACATTCTGCCCTGGCACCCCGGCTCCCCTCTCACCATTTCTCTTCCTTCCCTCCTCTTTTGTGAGTTTGTGCTGCTGTTGCGCTGTGGCCGCTGCTGTCACGTTCTGGGGCGAGGGTCTCCCGGGACTGGGCTTCCCTGATTCGTTGCTAAGGACCGAGCCATTCTCACTGGGCGACCTGCTGGAGGTAACCATGGCAACAAGGGAGGCAGTAAGTTTCTGCTGGAACCAACCATCCCAAGGTTATAGACTCAGCCCCCCTCCACTGGCCAGAGGGGCATACACTCACACTCCAACCTCCCACAAGAGAACACTGGAGCACACACACAACACACATGCACGCGCGCACACACACATACACACACACAAACCAGAGCCAGGACAAGTGTTTCACAAACACTCAACTCGGAAAGGGAGTTCAGGGAACTCAGTTGCCAGTCTGATTTTTCTTTAATTTCTCTGCTGCAGCTATGGAAATGGTAAATAAGACAGGCTTCATTCTAAGCCACTCTGCCAAATGCCAAGCTTTGGGCTGTCACAAAGGCCAGTCACTTCACAGCCACTTCCTTGCCACACAACATTCCTTGTGTTGGGGGTGGGGGGAAAGCTGATTTTTTGGTTCTGTTTGCTTCTCTACCATCCCTGCCTCCCCTTCCCCAGGGAACCCCAACACAGAACCACAGACTTAGAGCTAGCAGATGGAGAGTGGGACTTTGAATCATGACGAGGGGGATTTGAATCCTGCCTCAGACACTAACTGTATGGGATGTGACCCTAGGCAATTCACCTGAAGTTTAGGTGATTTTTAGCGAGGCTTTTTGACTGAGTCCAAGTTTACAAAACAAATCCTTTTATTAAAGAGATTTGCTCTGTGAAGTTTGGATTCAGTCAAAGGGCCACATTTGAGGACCTAGAGGGCTACATGTAGCCTTGAGGCCACAGGTTTCCCTCCTCTGACCTACGTTCTCCCAGGCTCAGTTTCCTCATCTGTAAAATGAGAATGATAAAATAGCATCTGCCTCCCCAGGGTTATTCTGAAGATCCAGTGGGACAATATATGCAGATATACTATCCTTAAAACACTATCTAAATGATTCCTGTTCGACACTTAGATGGCACAGTAGATAGAGGAGACCTGAGTTCAAAGCCAGCTTCAGATCTTACTAACTGGGTGACCCTGGGCCAGTCACTTAAACCTCAGCTGGCCACAGTCTACACAGATGGAAATGGCAAACCACTTCAGTATCTTTGGACAATATGGTCCACAGGGTCATGGAGAGATGAACATGACTGAAATGACTGAGCGACGCAACCCCTTAATTTTAAAGATGAGGACGGAGATCCGTAGGGGTTTGAGAGATCCAGGGCACAGGGACCTTAGAGGCCTCCTAGTCTGGTCAGTCTCATCTTACAGATAAGGACGTTGATAATAGACATGTATGTATGTATGTGTGTACAAATAAATCTATAAATACACACGTGTATATATTGATACATATGTACACACTTATCTTTATATATGTTTATTTATACATGTACGCGTATATACATACACACATACATACACACACAAAAATATTCCACTGGTTTAAGGGAAATCCTGCTGGGGAAAGTCCCTTTAACAATGCCAGTCAGCCTCTGCTCTGACATTTACAGCCTTAACAGAGTTTCCTGGGACACTGAGGGGTTAAGTCACTTGCTCGGGCTCCAAAGAGGAAAATGAACCCAGGTCTTCTGGACTCCAAGATAGACCCTCTGTCTCCATGATGCTGCCTCTCACCTGGTATGCAGCAGACATTTAATAAATGCTTGCTGACCTGGGTAGGGTGGGGCAGGATTGTAATTCCTGCTCCTGCTGGGGCATCTCTTGAGTTCCTAAGTTCTGAGCTGCAGTGGCCTATGCCAGTCGGGTGTTCACACTAAGCCTCAGAGGGGCTTCAGGCTACCTAAGGAGGAAGGAACTGGACCAGGTTGGAAACAGAGCAGGTCTAAGCTCCCATGCTGGTCAGTAGAGGGATCAAGCCAGCAGTGGTCCCTGCAGTCCTAGCCTGGGCAAGATAGGGGAACCTGGTCTTAAAACAAACAAATAAATGTTTGTTGATTGACTGATGGTGAACCATAGAAGAGACTTAATGATTCATTGCAACCCCTTCATTTTAGAGATAAGGAAAAAGAGGCCCACAGAAGGAAAAGGGGCATCCCCACCCTTCCTGTACCATGCTGCTGTTGCTGGCTCATCTGCTGTCAGATGCTTTAAAGCTACAGGACTGGGGGACCTTTCCAGATCTTCCTTCACTCCCTCTCTACTACCCTTGGTCCTTCTGTATTGAGAAGCATAGTTCGTGGTAAGAACCTGAATTTATTTCTCTCCTTAGCCCCAGACTAAGCTCTGATCTCCTGTTGATGAAGATCCTCATTGTCACTTGCTACCTGGGTTAGCTTTGGTGGAACAAGAGTGGAAGCTGCCTCGTTCCACCCACACAAAAAGTTTCTTGCCTTTAATAGGAGCCAGGGAGGCAGAGATGCCCAAGTAACATGAAACTTGTCTCCTTTCCACTCCTTACTGTCCTAATTCTGAAGAGAATGGTGTCACCGAGGCCCACAACAGGAACAGATGGATGGTCAGGGAACAGTGAGCGGGCCGGTTCATGTGGGATGGAAATGGTATAAAGGAAGGTGGTTATAAAAGGAGACTGGGAAGGAAGGAGGGAGTCAGATGGCAGAGGGTATTCTAAATGCTATGCTGAGGATTTGGCATTTTATCCCAGGGGCAATAGGGAGCCTCTGAGAGAAAGGGAAGGGACATGGTCACTCCTATGTTTCGTGAATATCAATCTGGCAGCTGTTGGGGCATAATGGATGGGTTGGAGGGGGGAGACATTAGAAGAACCAAATTAGGATGCAGCTGCAGTGGCTAAAATAACACCGTTAGCGCCAACCACCCAGGGCCATTGTGAATGTCCAGTCTGACATAAATGTCAATTCTTAACACCATTAACAAAACAGCACCTGAAGAGGGATTCCCTCACGTGTGGGCTTCTGCTTGTTCAGCAAAGATATTATCACACGCTATCTGTAGAGCACCGCGCTAGGCACAGTTATCCGCAGAGAGAGGAAAAGTAGTCTCATGTACTCACTAATACTCTCATCTGCGCTAAGTACTAGGGGGACATAAAGGGATCTTACTTACTCTAGTACAGCAAGAGCGTACACATGCACACACGTACAGAGGTATATACACGCACATGTGACTGTGTATATGTATGTACACATATATAAGGCTACATACATGTATATATTTAAATATAATTTACATATTTTAATACAATATATACATGTCTGTATTTGTATGTATGTACATGTGTAGATATATGTGTATATATCAGTGTATATGCGTAAATATGCCTGACACTTGTAAAGTGGTTGATGCTTTTTAAAGTACTCTAAGGTACATTGATACAGAGAAGCCAAAGAATTGTCTCTAAAAACAATAGCCGGCATTTCTATAGAAGCCTTAAAATTTGCAAAGCGCTTTACCAATATTATCTCATTTGATTCTTATAACAATTCTGTGAGATGGAGGTTACTGTTCTTCTCATTTCACAGGTAGGGAAACGGAGGCTGGGAGAAGTTAAGGGACTCACCCAGGGTCCAACAACTAGTAAGTGTCTAAGGCAGGATTTGAACTCAGGTCTCTGAGTAGAGCAATCTTATCCACTATAGCACCTAGCTGATTTTATGCCTTGGGGATGATATGAGCCAATAAGTTTCACTCAAGAACTCAGCTCTGTTTTTATACCAATCCTTTGATTAGTTAGAGACTATGTCTAGAGGGAACTGGTGATTGAAACGCTTGGGTGTTTCAATTTGAGATATTTTTAGAACCCATATACATGATAGCATAAAAGCCATTTTGGGAGGAAAGGAATGACATTTACATAAGGAGTTCATAACCCCTCAGTGATCTGGGCGACTCTCCAGGACTATACGATGAAGAGAAGGTGCTGAACACATTGGCGTTTCCTCATCTAAGAGTCCCCTGGAAATCATAGGACTTGGCTCCATCTCTGCCCTATCCTTACTGACACACTAAAAACATGGAAATCAAACTTACCCCTTTGGTTATGGATAAATTAAGCACCCTAGAAAACCCACTCATGCTGTTAAATGATAAGAGCTGAATTAAAGTTAGCGACCATAGCAATGCCTTGCAAACTGCTTTCCTATTGGAATACGCCACATCTATCCATCACTTTCCACCACCAGTCAATCAAATAGCAAGCATTGGGCCTGAGATCACAACGAGGAATGGGCCGTCTCCTCATCTTCCTTTGAGGGGCTGTGTAATTGCCACCTCTTTCGTGAAGCCCTCCCCATCCTCCTGGGTTGAAAGTGTTCCTCCCTTATTTTCTCACACCCTTCGATGTGTCTCCTTTGCCTCTTCTCTCCTTACCTTATACTATACATACAGGACCTCGATTTGTTACATGGAGCATAATAATCCCTGATGCTTGACATTTTATCACCAGTGGAAGGAGTTTGCAAAGTATCTGTACAGATGACTAGCCAGCCATCCTACCTAGGATCTTTTTCAGAATTCAAAGAAATCACAAGGTGCCATTTAACAAAACACCCCCAAAATGAATTCCCAGGACTTTCCTGCTGTCATTTATTTGCCCACTTCACCTCTGGGGATGGGATGGGGTGTGCCCTACATGCGTACCTCTTCCTCGTTTCTGTGGACTGGGCTGTTTTAATGGTACTTCCGTCTTGGGCAGTCTCTCTTTCCTGGGAGGCAGGAGCGTCTCTGACCGGGAGAGGTAGGACTACTGTTTCCTGGGTCACCGGGATGACCTCTTCATCAGCTCCTTGTTGGCCCAGATGCTGTTTGGCATAATCAAAGCCTTGAACTGGCTGTAGAGAAGAAACATTGATGGATGTGTACATTTCCTAACAAGTGTTGGTATACATTGACCTTTAAGAGGCAGCAAAAGGGAAAACTCACTCATTCATTTGACAAATATTTACTGTCTCTGAGGATAGGAAGGTCCCTGGCAATAGGTAAACACCATCCTGACCCCTTGCTGTGAATGTAGATTTGAATAAGAGTCACCCATGAAAAAAGTAGTATAATGTCATGCAGAAATGGAGCCATTAAACATGATATGATAATGCCCTGCAGCTCACATATGGACTTAGAAAACTACATATTAACATGATCTATGTTCTATTGAATTTTTATTTATTGTAAATTAAATATTTCCCAATTACAATTTATTCTGGTTTGGGCTTCACTTGGGAGTGTTGGGATCACCATGTGATTGATACCCCTGATATAATGAATCAAGAGATAATCTTGAAGCTAGGAGGTCCTGGGTTCAAATCTTTCCTCTGCCACATATGGACTGTATGGCTGGGCAACTCATTAAGACAAGTTAGTGAGAAGTTATTGCACTTTTCCTCATTCTGAGTTCCCTATGCCAGAAAAATCACAGTCTTAGGTGATATTCCTGTTCCCATTAACAAGTAACATTTTTTCTGGTTGTCTCCAAAGTCTGTTAAAGTTTAAATCTGCACTAAGACTTGCAGGACAGCCCGTATAGAGTTTTCAGGTCTGCAAAGCACTTTCTGTCCCTTGTTCTATAAGAATTTAAGGTTCCTGAGGGCAGGGAATATTTCAACTTCTGCGTTTGGATCCCCAGTTGCTAGCTGTTAACAGTAACTATTACTGCAACTAACATTTATATGTCCCAGGGACTGTGCAAAGTGCTTTGCAAATATCTCATTTGATCCTCACAACAACCTGGGAGGTTTCATAGATGAAGAAACTGAGGCAAAGATTAAGAGACTTTCCCATGGTTACACATAGTAAATGCTTAATAAAGGCTTGTGGAATGGGTGGATAAACTGTCGATGGAAGCTCCACAAAAGCCCCTGTAAGATACAATTCAGTTATTATCACATCCACTTTATAGGCGAAGAAGTGGAGGATGGACAAGATGAAGTGGTTTGTTCACAGTCACATGGCCACCAAATGTCAGAGTGGGACACCCTAGATCCTTTAAGGCATGGAATCACCTGATAGATTTGAACATTTAATGAGGAAAAATTTAGTTCTGGAATCTAAATAAGCACAATCAAATTTCATTAATTCCCTCATTTAGAATTTGTGATCATTCAGTACAGGCTGGTCTTTTTCTCTGCACTGCCTACAGACGGAATTTGGTAAGCAAATTAATCGTATAAACAGGATTACAAAGGGTTTGTTTAACCTGCTTGGGAGAACGACCGATCATTTCACGGACTTTAGAACATTGATTGTGCAAACCCAAGGACGTTCTTAAATGGGAATGAAGATTATTTCTTTTTTAAAGCAAGCTCAGCAGGACCTCCTCATCAAGAAAGCATCATCAGAAGTCAGCTCCATGTCCATCATGGAATTTAAGTAATCGCCATGTGACCTTTTGACAAAAGCCAATTTCTTTGCCTGGGAGATGAAGACCATAAGGTGCTATGGGCAACCCAGGAGTCCTGGGAGGCTTGGATGAAAAATAAAAGCCTAGTTCAATGCACATGCCAATGTAGGACACCATCATCATTATTGTTAATATGGAAAATGGAATTTCTTTCAGTGTCTTCAGACTTTCTGACATTAGACCTACTTTTCTCATTTATTAGCAGGAAATCAGTGAGGTTTAATTGGATCTGCATTCCTTCCTGAATATGACAGCTATGAGCCAATGGGGTATATATGTTCAATTTACTCAATAGCAAAGAGAATTGACTTTCTAAGAAAGCCCCTATTTTTCCTTGCAGATTGCTGTGTCCAGTCCAGACAGGACTTTCTAGTAAATCACAGTTTAGATCAAACTGGCAACAGTCTTTTCCATCAAGCTAATTTTAAGGATTAAATGTAATCCCTGCTTTCTGATTCTATCTATATTTGCATCCTTCCCAATCAAAGGAAGTTAAGAAAAACCACTAAGGTTCCTTCTGGCTTTACCTCTCTATGTAAGTACATTGCCTTAGGCTGTAACCCACACAGCCACAATTCAATGAATTAGAAAGACATTTACCAATAATAGCTAGCTGGCATTTAAGGAGGGCCTTACGGTTTGCAAAGCACTTTATAAATGGTATCTCACCTGATTCTCACAGGACAACTGGAAGGTGGGTGCTATTATTATCCCCATTTTACAAATGTAAAAACTGAGTCAAACAGAGGTGAAATGACTTGTCCAGGCTCACACAGCTACCTAGCGTCAGACCTTGACTTAAAAAGACCAAGGTCTTCCACTGCATGCAGGGTCATCTCCAGTCAGCCTGATCTCTGTCTTGCTACTGAAGCCCGATAGCTCTGGAGGAGAGAGTGAGGGTGGGGACTCTGCATAGCCTGGCCTCACTTAAATCCAATTCACTTGTAAATCAAGACATCTCCTTCCAGACGCCCTTGACCCTCTCTGAAAATGAAGGACAAGCAGCCAGAGGACAGATCTGAAAACGTCAGCACTCTATCCACTGCCCATCTAACTGCCCCTTTTGTGTGTACTTTGCATTTACTCACCTGAGTACAAATCGCATGCCTTCCATAGAACCTAAGCTCCTTGAGGGCAGGCACTGTTCTGTTTTGGTCACTATATCTTTGGTGCAGAGCACAAAATCTTGCAATCAATAATCATAATATCAGGCATTGTGCTCCAGGGGCTAGAGATATATAGTCAAAAATTCATTATCTTCTGTCCTGAAGAGGTGCAAATTCCATGGATGGAAACTACATGTATGCATAAAAATATACCCAAAACATACATGACAGAAACAAAAGGTTCATAAAACTTCATAAACAATTGCTGCGTTAGGCTGCTCTCCCAGGTGAGATCTATTCTAGTTGATAAGATTTCCAGTGATCCCAATGCCTGGGACTTAGATTATGGACTTGAAAAATAAAGATTTTGTGGCAAGAAAATTTTCTCTTCTTTTTTAGGTCACTGCACAGATTCTAAATGAAACAACACAGAGCCTTTGGCTACCCTGGAAATAGTACTATGGAGGCTGGCCAATCAACGTGAAAGGACAGAATGCTAATTTGGCAAGTCTTTCCTGGGTAACCGTACTTCTCTCCTCCATGACTTTTCCTCCTTGGAACTCCCAGAACTCTTTGGTTTAGAACAGCACCTCATGAACTTAATCAGATGATATTGTATAACATGAGCATGTGTGTTGGAATCAAATCCCCCACCTGGCGGTAAGCTCCATGAGAACAAGGATTGGGTCTCATTTGAATTCAGCATCCCTAACTCCACAGTGCTTTGCCTAGTGCTCAGGCTGCATTAGAGACCCAATAAATGTTGGTTGAATTGAAATCCTATGATTGTCTCTGAACACAAGTGGCACCATCATCATGAAATCTCAAGAGATCATTGTGGTCTCCCAGCTCTGGACTACAGATGAGAAATAGACTTGTAAAAGCCTGTGGAGGTCTATAGCAAAGGGACAGAGGGAAGACCATTCCCCCAGATTCAGATTTCTAGGGTCAGGGACCATCAGGACTTGGTAACAGTCCCAACTCTTGGCTCAGGAAAGGGATGAGGCTAAGGAGGGGAAGTAGAGTCTCTGTTAAGTTCCAGTCTGACCCAGGAAATAGATCCTCTAACTTCTTAATTCTTGAATCCTGAAGTGCTCACTCTGAGGTCCCCCAGCTTGGCAAGGTCCCTCCTGTAGAACGTGGTCTGCAGTAGCAGTTGCTTTCACAAACAGCAGTTATGGTTTATTAGCAAATTCACGGACAATGTCTTCAGTAGCTGCCTTCGCTAGCTTGCATACTTTTCATGACTCAATTCATAGGGTTTAGAGATAGAGGCAGGGGTATGCTGGTAAATGATTAACAATGGACTCCCTCTCCCCAAAACGTGTTCATGACACACATTTAAGTTTAATCTGTATTAATATTTTCTCCATTACTTTCTTAAGTTTAGAAAATCAACAGGACAATAAATCAAACCCTGATTAGAAACGTTTGCTGATTTGGGGAGGGGGTGGTAAATGCTCATGTTTGAAATACACAATTGGTTCTTGAGCTGTTTTAGCGAGCCCCTGAACGGGGGGGGGGTTCTCAAAGATAATTTAGTTACAGGATCATCAGTCTAGAGTCAGAAGGGACCTTAGAGGTCACCTAATCCAACCACATCGTTTTACAGATGAGGCTCAGAGAAGTTAAATGACTTGCCCCAAAGTCATACAGGTCGTAAACTGCAGAGCTTGAATTCAAACATTCCTTGTTTCCCCTGATAAGAGTATATGGAGGGGAAGGAACTGTTTCTTTTTTTTCTCTTTATATCTCAATGCCTAGCAGAGTAACTGACACTCATGGTGATTAATAATATGGTATTCAGTTCTCTTTGCATGGTACCAAATGGTGTCACAATAAACTAAAGTGAATGGCAAAAGCCCTCAAGTCCTGGTCATCAAATCTTCACTGATGATAGTGGAGGGATTGGAAAAGGGGTAAAGGGCACTCAGAAACACATGCAGATCTTAGACCGTCTGCACAGTGTTCCCCAAAAGGGAACTGGTCAAAAGTAAAGACATTGACTGTGACGATTACCACTGCTAGGTTTAACCACAGCAAATCACTACCAAAAACCAAGAGTCCAGAAACTGCCTTAGCCAGTGGACATTTGATATCATGGCCAAAACAACACATGGCATTCAAGGGCCACAGTGGTTTAAGAGGCAAGCTCCTTTTCAAAACACTACAAGGAAAACAACTAAAAATTATGAACAATATTATTTCCTACAACAGTGAAAAGTAGTTGAAAAACAAAGAACCTGAAGAAAACTGGGTGTGAGGCCCAGCTAAGCTGGCTCAGGCCAAAAACATCGATTATTAAAACTGGGAAACGACAAACAGACATGAAGTGGAACAGACCTGCAGGTATTTATTTCTACAACCACCTATACTCATCACTGATGATGCAGCCAACTATGTGGGAGTCCATGTTAATTATTTTAAAGTAGCCTTGCCACCCATCATTTTACAGGAATAGGGTTTGTCCATTAAGCAAATGACAAATAACATTACATAACTGCCCCTATATTATAGCCCTCTGAGGTCCATTCATCTGTCAGAATGTGGCCCAGTGTAAATCCCCATGGCCTCACTCCTCTGGGGGATTCTTCATTCTTAGCTTTCATTTACTCCCTAGGGAAGCATTTATGAAATGTTTGTTATATGTCAGGAAGTATAAGAGACACTGGGAACTCAAAGATAAAAACAAAACAGTCCCCACCCTCAAGGAGATTACTTTCTGGTGGGAGAGAGAGACAGAGAGAACAATCTACACAGATAAGTAAGTAAATAATGAAATACTATAATAAATAGATCGTTTTTATTATATATTACGTACATTATCTTGTACGTATGTATGTATATATGTTGTATGTGTCTACATATACATATATATATGTGTGGAGAGAGGAAGGAAGGGGAGATAATGAGAGAGAAGGAGGAGAGAGAGAAGACAAAGGGAGAGAGAGGAGAGAAAAAGAGGGGGGAGAGAGAGACGCAGAGAGAGAAAAAAGCGAGAGAGAGACAGAGACAGAGACAGAGGGAGATCCTAACTTGAAACTGAATGGGAATCAGGATGGATCTCATGGAGGAGGTGACCCTGAGCTGTACCTTGAAAGAAGCTAGAGGTTCTAAGAAGGAGAGGGGAGGAAGGAAGGCATTCCAGGCATGGGGGCGAGCCTCTACAAAAGCAAAGAGATGAGAGATGGAATGTTGTACATCAGATGAAACATACAGGTCAGCTTAGTTCAAAAAAGAATAAGCAATTATAAAAAAACCAATGGGAAACCATCGGGATGCTTTATGACTACTGAAGGCTTAAAATTCAAAGAAGAGGCAAAAGAAAGAATGATGAACCAAAGAAAGGAGGGAGGGAAGCACTAAAATTGAACCTGCTGTTGTCTGCCATCAGATATAAGATCCGAATTTCCCATCCTAGGATGAGGAGCGCCATGGATCACATCATTAATGGCCGCAGTCATGGAGTCACACGTAGTACCTGATCTCTGAAGATGGGTGCAGATGTTCATGCCCATAGATCCCAGGAAAGCCACCCTAACCTTCTCTGTGCAATCCCTTACATTCAGGCTGGCTGGGCCAGCAGGAATAAGCTGATGGTCCTGTGGAACTCTGACAGTGAGGCCGAGGCTACCCAGCTGCCTCTGGCATCCTTCCCCGGGGGCCTACGGAATAACATGGTGGGCAAACTTTGCCATTCCCTCCCATCCCTCTGTCACTAATTGAATTCTGTTCACACAGGCAGGGCTGTGGGAAGCATTGTAGGCAGCTGGGTCTTTTCTGAAGGGCTGCGGTGCTGCACAGTCTACTGCAACAGCCGTTAAGACTGCAGTACAGTAGAAAAAAAAAACCCTAAGTCAACTCCAGTGGTCTAGCTTCCCCTGACAGGGAGCACTGGAAATCAAAGTGACCATTTCAGCCTTCCCAGAAGATAATTTGGTTCACCTTTGCTCAGAATTCCCCACAAGGGAAGCCATGTAGACTTGTCTGCTTCCAAGGCAGCCCAGCCTGGTAGAACACAGAACACAGTGGCCAGGAGCGAGGGGACAGAGACATCAACACATACTAGGAAAGTTGGACAAATTCGATCCATCCCAAGGACCACCCCCAGCACAGATTTTCAGCCATCACCATGGGTTTTCTAAGGTATCTTTTAAATGTGGGGGGATTCTTATCTGAGGTGTTCTGGGCAGGTGGCAGGATCAGAGCTGAGCACTGGGCTGGTTTCACCTGCAGGGGCACAGCTGTGATAGGAAACCCGGCACCTCTGTGATGCCTAACAGGCTCCAGGTGTCACTGAGACAGGCTGAGCTAAGAATGGAATGCCCCTGTGTGGAAAGTTTTTCCTCTTTTTCCTCTTGGGTTCTAAATGACACCTGCTGAATTAGACTTACAAACCACCCAATCATAGATACCCTTTTCCCACTCCTGTATCCCAACCCCTTCATTTTACAGACAAGGAAAAAGGCCCAGAGAGATGAGTGACTTGTCTAAGGTCACAAAAGTAGCACATGGTAGAGCTTAGATTTGAACTCAGGTCCTCTGAATATTATTCCAATATTCTTTTCACTGAACCCTAAAGCCTATATAGTAACTATTACAAAGAGCAGTGGTCTTCCCAGTGAGATTATTCAGGGGTAGGAGGTAGTGTGATAGGATGGAAGGGGGAACTGACCAGGCAGCAAAAGACTCCTTAGTAAAACCCCAAACCTGTCATTTCCTCAATTCAGTAAGCCTTCATTAAGTGCCTGAGTCATTCAGTATGGTAGTAGATAGTGTGAGACCTGAAGTCAGGTACAACCAGGGTTTAAATCCTGCCTTTGACATATAGTGTCTGTGTGACTCTGGGCAAGTCACTTAACCTCTTGGCGTCCCCACACAACTTTCAGTTGTGGATCTGTACTAGCTAAAGTTTATTCACCAGGAACAGGAAGAAAGGAAGGAAGGAAGGAAGGAAGAGAGAGAGAGAGAAAGAGAAGTTCCAGGCTATAGGCTAAGAGCTGGAGGCATAAAGAGATAAATGAAAGAATACCTGACCTTAAGGAGTTCTCACTCTGCTGGGGATAAATGACATGCACACAGATACTTCAAAAACTAAATAAAGACAAATCTCAGGGAGTGGGGGTGGGAGAGAGGAGGCACTAAAAACTAGGAATAATGGGAAGACTTCTTGTAGGAAATTATATCTGAGCTCTGACTCTAAGGAAGGTAGAAAGAAATGCAGAGGTGGGAATGAGGGGCATTCCAAGGTCCACTTGGGCAAGTGGGCATCAGTTTTGCCCTTTGTAAAAGCTGGGATTTGGGATGAGAGGATCTCTAAGGTCACTTCTGGCTCTCACATTTTATGATGCTATGTTTCTAGTTCCTTGGGGATCCAATTGATTAAACTGCCAGCACTGTGCTAACCTCTGCCTTCACTGATTTTATGTCCCAATGGTAGAAGATGCCATAGCACTGACTTTGCAATAGGTTAACAGGTTGAACAAAAACTTTTCTAAAGAGCCTGGTGCTGTTGGCATCGGACATATCCTCTTCCTTGTCACCGTTCCTCTTCTTTACCAACTGCTCTGGTCCAAGACCAAAGATCCCCTAAGTATCTTTCTTCCTGGTTGATAGAATCTACTCAACACTGAAGCAGAGATTTAAGGCAGATCTGATGTGGCCGAGGCTTTAATCAACTACTTACTCCTGCCTTGACCATTAGACAGGACTCAGCACTCACAGTCTTCCCTACACCTCAAGTAATTCTCCCTTTCCCCTGAACCTACATGACATCCCTTTGCTTTCCACCTCTTGCTCAGAAATTGATACTTAAATCAATATTACCATTACTGCTTTGAAGGTTATAATGATCTCCTACTCTACAACTCTACCCTGTGAATCATAGGCTGCCCAGACAGAAAGTCTCTTTCCTGGCTCCCTCTCCCCACTCCCTCTAACCCATTTCTCCCACCCTATGGAATTCCATTCTATTGTTAATAAGCCTCCCTTCATATTAGCCCTTCCCAGAAATGACTTTGTAGTTTTCTTTGTACAGGTTTTTCTCCCATAGAATTTAAGTTCCTAAAAGACAGAGACTGCTTCATTTTTGTGATTGTATTCCCAGCATACCCAGCACAATGCTAGACACATAGTAGGCATTTAACAAACTCTTCACTGAGATAAACCGCATTTAATCCAAGTGAGCTGAATTGGATTAAATTGAATAAACAGCTGAAATGACAGAAGCCTCTTGGAAAAGTGCAAAGAATACTGACCTTGGAACAAAAGCTTGGGTTAGAATCCTGCCTCAGACACTAGTGGAATGAGACCTGAGTTCAAATCCCAGTTCTGCCACTTACTACTTGCATGACCCTGGGCAAGTCATTTTACCAATCTAGACCTCAATTTCCTTATTTATAAAATGAGGATGTTAGATTAGATGACCTCTAAAGCCTCATCTAACTTGGTATCTATGATTCTAAAATCCACTTCCTTTACCTCAAGATTATCTTTCCCCCCAGACCTCCAACTCTCTCACCTTGATTTTCAGTTACCTTTTTTTGATTTGTCTTCTCCCATCAGAATGTAAGCTTCTGAGAAAAGGGATTGTCTTTGTTTCTATGTGTATTCCCAGCACTTAACCCAGTGCCCTGTATGCAGTGAATGTTTAATAAATGCTTAGTGACTTGGAATCCAGTGTTCCAAATAAGCTCTCTTCCAGCTTTGATAGTCTATGACTCTCCCCTCCCTGAGTCCCCAAAGGGCGTTCCAACACATGTCCACAACAGACCTTCTCCCACTTACTTTTGCCCTCTGAGGCAGGTTCATCATGGTGTCTGGCTTGAAGTCATTCTTATTCTTCCTGCAGAGCACTGCCGTGATGATGATGATGATCACGGTGACCACGGCAATGGGCGCCAGGACAGCAGCGATAATCCACAGGTTGTTGGGAGGGTTTTTAACAACCGCTAAAGCAAAACAAAGCAAGACAAAAAGAACAAGACCAAGAAAGAGCAACAAGTGAGGAAGCCAGGTCAAGGAAAACTCCCCACCAAGAGAAAGCCCACAATCAGCGGTCAGAAGGAAATCCGTCTTTTCCCAAGAGGATACCAGAATCAGAAGACAACAAGGGTATAATTGTGAAATTTGGAAATAGGTTTGTAGAGACGAGTTTTCCATGAGCCAAGATCTGGTGTGAAGGCAGAGTGAGATTCCGTGAACTCGCTTTGGCATTATTTGCATCAACAGATGAGTAATCATATTATTAATTTCTGTAAATAGCTCATTAGACAATGTGTCTCTGTTGACGTTTAAAAGTTTATTGCTGCTGTGGTTGTAACCAAACATTTGTATTTTAGTCTTATTGCATGAATACAAAATAAATCTATTTCCTAAAGATAGTGTAGACTCATCTTTGGAAAATGAGAAGCAGCATGGTCCAATAGATGGAGAGCTGGACTCAGAGCCATGGAGAGCTGGGTTTAGCTCCTGTTTCTGACACATATTGGCTGCACTAGCCTGGGTGAATAACTTAACCTCTTAGGAGGCATATCTCTAGAATCTGCAAAGAAAGGGCTGCTCTACATTGGTAGAGTGACTATACTCATTTGGGAATTCCCTATACCAATAAAATTACAAATCTAGTCCTTGTTCCTATAGACCAGGGGTTCTTAAGCTGGAATCCACATATTTGTTTTGTAAAAATATTTTTATAACTATTTCTATAGAATTAGCTTCCTTTCTGATCCTATGTGTCTTTATAAATGTGTTCTGCATTTAAAAACAATCTGACTTGCATGAAATAATGAAGAGTGAAATGAGTGGAAACAAGAGAACATTGTATACAGTAATAGCAATACTGTTTGAAGAATGTGTTCAAAGTTCAAAGAACTATGAATGGCTAAGTTATTCTAAGTATCGCAAATATTTAGTTTGACTATAAAGGACTTATGAAGGAAGATGTATTCTACCTCCAAAGAAAGAACTGATAAATAACTTAAAATGGAACAAAAAATTAAATAAAAATAAGAACAAAATTCTGAGAAGGGGACCATAGACTTCACCAGACTTTCCAAGAAGTCCATGACACAAAAATGTTAAGGACCCAAACTCTAAATAGTCAAATGTTTCCTTTATGGACTACATTCTTAAAATTCTTTTACATATGAACACTTCCATATTCAAAGAACAGAAAAAGAGGGCTGGATTGGAGACCACAAATCTCTATTACACACAGCTTGTTTGTTTTAAAAAATATATATTAAATTTAATTATGTATTGTGTATTTTGATAGGGAAAAAAACCATGCATAGTGGTGATGAGAATATGGTGCTGAGAATATCTTATTTCTTTCTCAAGACATTGGGCATTGATCTGAGTCATCCTCCTTATTTTTATGTGCTATGTTTCATCTTGTTACCATATAAGTAATCTCTTGACCTCTATTCAAATTGAGATGGAATGGATTCATCTTCTGCACACTAGTCAGCTCATGTGAGCAAGGTCAGGACGGTGAAAATGATCCAACATCTATGTATTCATTGACATAATCACCGGAAGGGATAAAGTGCTAAGCAAGGGTCAAGGTGGCTAGATCTAATCTAATTTACAAGAGTTTCATAATTTAAGTTGAAAAGCAAATTAATATTTATGATCAGAGAGGAAAATAATCAAGTTTTTAAGCAGAAAAGAATGAAGACATGGCTTAATATGAAATTACTTAATTATGAAATTATAAATTTATTAATGAAATTAATTAATATGAAAATATGATTTAATCAAAAATTGCCCTAGGTCAGAGGAGACACTCCTTCACTTGGCCTTCAGAGTCCTCTCTACTTCTGCAAACACACTCACCCCTGCGCTCCCGGCACCAGTCAAAATGAATCCTTTACCATCTCCAGTGTGTATTCCACAATCTTTCAGTTCTGTGTCTTTGCTCACTCAATTTCTTGAGCCTGGAATGTTCTCCCTACCATCTCTGCCTCTTAGAAATCCTAGCCAAGATCTAGTTCAAAGGCTACCTCTTCCATGAAGGCTTCCCTAGTCTACCCACCCCCCCACCCCCAGGAAAAAAGGATCTTTCCCTCCTTGAATCCCAAAAGAACTTTGCCTTTCTCATGTTCTGCTTTTAGACTATGTCTTTTTCTTTTTTGCTCGACTTGTTATATTTCACTGCTGGAGGTACCTTTGGTTGAGGAAATAACTTGACAAAGGAGAACAATGTATTTTCTACAATTTATAGTCTAAGAAAGCTGTCTGGGGCTGCTGAGAAGTCAGTTAACTTACCCAGGATCATACAGTCAGAACATGTCAGAAATAGGACTTGGATATCAGGGTTCTTTAATCTTAACCTTTTCTCTACCCCCTAATAGGTGCTTAATAAATGTTTCCTGAAAACATAAGGAATAAAAGCACAGGAAGGCTTTTATGAACTGATGCAAAGTAAGGAAAGGAAAACCATAAAAAATAACACGTACAATGACTTGATTACTGCCAATGGAAAAGATAAAAAACCTGACACTGAATGCTGTGGAATGATCATCACCAGACTGGTCTTGAAGAAGAGCCTCTTCAGGGCAGAAGTGGAGGATTATGCTTATGGCACATGACCTGTAGCCTCATTCTCACTTGAGGTATTGGGTAATGTGACGGCCTGTTTATTTATTTTCGTTTTTGAACTTTATGACAACGGATTGCTCTCTGTGGAAGGGAAAGGGAATGAGGGACTGGGTCTGTAATTTTCTTTGTACAGGGACCTCCTGAGTGGAGAAATTCCCTCTATCAATTCAAGGTAACACCTTCTATAATCTTAGGAAGCTTCTTAGGGCAGTGAGCTCGTTGTCACACAGCCAATATATATTCATCAGAGACAAGACTTATATCCAGGTCTTCCTGACTTCAAGGCCAGGCCTGTATCCACTATGCAACACTTCTTGTCCATGGCAAAAGAGAAGGATATATTTGGAAATGAAGGTGAGAAACAAAGGATATCAATAAATTTTTAAAGTTTTTTGTAAGTTGAAATTGGAGTATAACTTTAAGATGGGGCACCTAAAATAATTATACTTGTGATTGCATTAATTTATTTTATTTCTCACCCTTGTTTGTTGCCATATTTACCATAGTGAACATTTATTAAGGCCTACTATATTCAAGGCAAAGACAATCTATCTTTTCCTTGTATATGCTGTGGCTTTCTTGAAGACATTGTCTGAGAAGTTCCTAAGTCAGAGGTTCTTAAACTTTGTCGTATTTTGGACCCCTTTGGCATCTGGTGAAGCCTTTGCTTTTAATGCCATAAAGTAAGACATATAGGATTACAAAGGGAACCAATAATTTTGAAATATAATTATTAGAATATTAAAAGAAACAAATGAATAGACCCCAAGTTTAGAACCTTTGCCCTAGGAAGTCTAGACTTGATGATCACCTCTACTACCCTGTAAATCATGTCTCTGTATTAGGTTGATGATCCTCGGGGAGATTTTTCCCAATTCTGAATGACCTCTCATCAGAGGGCACTTCAAATAGGGCAGTCCTGCTAACTCTCGGTCAGAAGTACATCATTTTAGGGCCTCAGGTGGGGAAGGGAGAATCAGAAGCATTTATACATAGGAGCCCAATGCTCTCCCCTCCCAGGGACCTGTGCCATATACAAGCTTCTGTCCCTCTGAATTCTTACTGTCCTTCAAGGCTCAGTTGTGGTTGTGTAAACCCGTTATAGAATGTAAGATCTTTGAGGAAAAGCATTATTTTTATATCTCCAGAGCCTAGTATAGAATTGGTGTCCAGTCAACCACACACCCAACCAATCCATCAGTTATGAAGTCCCTACTAACAGCCCAGCACTATACTAGGAACTGTGGATACAAAGCCAAAAGTATAACAGTACTTGCCCTCAAGGAGTTTATAGCCTAACCAGGGGAAACATGTACATACATGTCATTTGGCACCATATTGTTCAGTTGTTTCAGTAGTGTCTGAGTCTTCATGACCCCACTTGGGGTTTTCTTGGCCAAGACACTGGAGTGGGTGCCATTTCGTTCTCCAGCTCATTTTACAGATGAGGAAACTGAGGCAAACAAGGTGAAGTGACTTGCCCAGGGTCATAGAGCTAGCAAGTACCTGAGGCTGGATTTTAATTCATGAAGATGAGTCTTCCTGACTCCAGGCCCAGCACTCTTATCTACTGCTGCCCTTGCCACCAGATACTCCACTTGATTTTCAGCTCTATCATCACCTTCCTTATGCCCCACCCAAGATATACTCATCACCAGGAAACTCATCATCATGGAGACTGCTTCAGCTTTACTACCGGACACCTCAAGAGTACCCTTGTTTGTTCTTGCTCCCCCCCACCCCCATTAAATTGTAAGCTCTTTGAGAACAAGGACTGTATTTCTTTTTCTTATTTGTATTATCTGCACTGCATGGTGCCTTAGTACATAAGTGCTTAAAAAAACTTTATTGTATCATACATATATGGGTATATACAAATGTATGTGTGTGTGTATACGTACTCATATACTATACACACACATACTAAATAGTATACTGTATCAATAAAATAATAGTCTTGGAGCAGGGGGATCATTAGCTGCTGGAAGAATCAGGCAAGTCTTCACCAAATTGAAATACATCAACCAAGGTCAACGCTGACCTTGGGCTGATGATTTGTAAGAAGGAATTTAAAAGATTCTTAGGGCAAAAGTGAATTTTTACAGAGGAATTTTTCTTTTTAAACCTCATGGGAACAAAGTTCCTGCAGCAATGTAAGCTCAGGGAAAAAAGTGACAGCTTCTATTTAAAGACTTTTGTCAGTATCACATTTTCACTTAGGCAAGAAATAGGAGTCACCATCACCATGCCTAGAGAGTCAGGGTGGTGCCAGCAAGCCACTGTCCCTGCGTGGGAGAGGAAATCTCTTGGGGAGAATCAATCAACCTGAATTCACCTGGCTCACTGGAATCATGTCTATTTTAGTGTTTGCCAGATTTGCTGCAGAGAAAGGCAGACCAAGGCTGGAGGCAATTAGGAAGCAAATTAAAATTGTCTTTCATCAGCCATTGATATCTTTTGTCCTGTTCCCCCTCCATTCTCCCTATTCCATCCACAGCAGAAGCAAAAGTCATTCATCTGATTTTCAAAATATGGGTCCACTGACCCGGGTCAGTAGAATAGCTGTCCTCATAAGGGAGACATGAAACTGCAAATAGAGAGTAGGGAACAAGGATGTTTTAAAATTCCCTTACGATCAGCCTGAAGAAGAACTACGTGGTGCAAGGTCAAAGCCATCCTCTGGGAGTCGATGGTGCTCAGGATCTTGGCAGCCGCTGTCCCCAGCAAAGGTTTCCCATTGTGCAGCGTATAGTACGTCAGTTCTGCAGGATCCTTGGGTCCGGGGACACGCTGCATCTTCACCATCTTTCAGAGAGACAAGACCCATCTTTACGTTGTGGTTTTTATTAGACTAGATGGAGCCTCACTAGCCCACTGCTGACACCTTCCACTCTGGAGAAATTTTTTCTTTGGAAGTCTATCTTGTTTTATTTTGTGTGTGTGTGGGGGGGGGATTATTTAGTATTTTATTTTCCCCCAGTTACATGTAAAAACAATTTTTAACATTTCTTTTTAAAATTCTGAGTTCCAAATTCTCTCCCTTCCGTCCCCCCCCTCCCCACCGCCCATTGAGAAGGCAAGCAATTTGATATGGGTTATGCATGCATAGCCATAGTAGTCATGGTGTGAAAGAAAACACAGACAAGTAAAAACCTCAAGAAAAATAAAATTAAAAGTCTGTATCCAGACACCACTAATTCTTACTCTTGGGATGTAGAGCATTTTTCATCACAAGTCCTTGAGAGTTGTCTTGGATCGTTATATTACTGAGAGAGAAGCTTTTTAAAGAGATGTGTGGTATCTATTAAGGAAAGCAGGTTAGCCTGAGAATTGGATTTAAATCCCACTCATATCTATGGGCTACCTGCGTGACCTCAGCCAGCACCTCCTTCACTCGCTGATCCTTCACTCAGGATCTCATCTGTTAAATGGCGATGTGGGATAAGAGGTCCTGGACAGGTTTGTTTTAAATCTGATATATACCCTCTACTGAGGTCTTTATATAACTCCTTCATACCACTGTCTTTTCAAGTTAATACAGTGAGGGCCAGATTAGTGCAAATAATGAATCCTGCGTAGTGGCTGCCTGCATTCATATTTGAATTATTCAAGATTATAATTATATAAATGTAATCCTTGATTCCAGACAGATGGGAATATACAACGTAGATTAAAATAATGTGACTGCTTCATGAGATTCATTACTCACACTAATCAGAACCTACCTACATCTCCAGTCAGTTAGGTGACACAGTGAACCTAGAGTCAGGAAAACCTGAGTTCAAATCCAGCCTAAGACACTTCCTACCTGGGTGACCATGGGCAAGTCACTTATACCTATTTGCCTCAGTTTCCTCATCTGTCAAATGAGCTGGAGAAGGAAATGGCAAATCACTCCTGTATCTCTGCCAAGAAAACCCCAAATGGGGTCATGAAGAGTTAGACACGATGGAAATGAATGACCAGCAACAGGAGTGAACAAGAGGGGTGTATGTGTGGGGGATGCATGTGGGTATGTGCATATGAGTATGTGTATGTGTCCATGTATGTGTGTATGAGTATGTGAGTATGCATGTGAATGTGTGTGTGTTTTAATGCTCATCTCTAGACCAGAAGTTTTATCCTGAATGAGAAACACTGGTTTTTGTTGGAGACTGGACTTCAGTTTCCGTTGGTGAGGGGAACCCATAGTGTAGAAATTCTTCTCATCATGGAAGATCAGTAATAGGCTGACATCCTCATCTATAAAATAAGGGGGTTGGATTTGGTGACTGCTAAGGTATCTTCTACCTCTACATCCAAGACCTTAGGAATTAAGAATCTTAGAGAATTGTGTTGGCACAACTCATAGTAGGCATGCAGTAGGCACTTAATAATGAATGATGGGGATACTGTAAAGCTTAAATGACTTGGCTGTAGTCAAAGAGTTAGTAGTTGTCAGAGAAAGGATTTGAACCCAGGTCTCCCCCTTAGTCACTCTTCTATGAAGTCCCTTGGAAATACCGATATTCTCATCTTTTTCAATATCCAGATACCCTGGCTTTGTTTTAAAATGGACTGCTATTTCACATGAGAACAATTCAAGGTGTTTTAAGTGATAAGACTTATTTAAACATCTTTATTTCAATCAAAATTCCAGATAGAAGGAATCTGTCAAAACCATCAAGAGGGTTTTGAAAACAGTGGACTCTTGAGTTTCTGATTCTGGGACCTTGTGAATGTTGGACCTTGATGGCTAATGATAAGAGCTGATAATTTTATGATATTTTGAGGTTTGCAAAGCATTTCACATGTTTTGCCACTTAATTTTCATGACAGCTTTATGGGGTAGAGGTGCCATTAGTATCTTTATTTTTTCAGATGAGGAAACTGAGGCACAGGGGAGGTGATGTATCTTTTCCAGAGTCATACAACTAGGGAGTATCTGAGGGAGGACTAAAATTCAAGTCTTCCTGAATCCAAGTCAGTCATTCTACCCACTATGCCACCTCATCATACCTCTAAGTCTTCAGACTTGTAAATGTGGAGCTCACTCTCCCCAGAGACCACCCCTTTGACCCCATCTCTGATTCTTTTTCTTTTTCTGTATTAAGAAGAAAGGCCCAGATGTAATGAGACTGGGAGAGTGAATTTAACATAGGGTTCCAGGGCATGCCAGTCACTTAGGGTTTCCATATGACTGGGCAGGTGGGAAAGAAGCTTCTGAATAATCTTCCTCTATTTTGATTTCATAGCAAGTTCTCCAGACCTATAACTCTTAGGAGGTCACTGGCATATCTGATATCAGGAGACTTAGAGTCATATCCCCCTGTCTTCTTCACAGATTTGAGATGGCTAAACAAAGAACTGAGAGAAAAAGAGAGGAGACAGAGAGGGAGGGAGGAGAGAGAGAGAGGGAAAGAGAGGAGAGAGAGACATGAAGGCCCAGAGAGAGAGAGGAGGGAGAGGAGAGAGAAGAAAGTCAGAGGGAGAAGGAGAGGAGAAAGAGACAGAGAAAGAAAAAGAAGAGAGAGAAGAGGAGAAAAGAAAAAGGGAGGGAATGAGAGGGAAGGGGAGGGGAGAGGAGAGAGATGGGGGGAGAGAGGGAGGGAAGGGAGAGAGATGGGGGAAGGCAGAGGAGAGAAAGCAGAAATACAGACAGAGAGATGGAGGAAGGAAGAGGAGAGAGACAGAAAGACAAAGAGAGAAAGAGAGAAAGAGGATGGGAGAAGGGAGGGAGAAGAAAGAGACAGAGAAAGAGAGACAGGGAAGGAGGGGAGGGAGGGAAGGAAGAGATAAAGAGAGAGAGAAAGGGAGCGAGAGACACATAGAGAGAAACAAGGACAGAGACACAGAGAGAGAGACAGAGAGAATAAGGACTAGATAGGCCCTTTAGAAATGCAAACTGTATCAGGTTTGTACAGGTGGCTCAGAACCCTAGGATTACAAGTTTTTGCTCAGTTAAGACAAATCTTATTTCATGGACATGGGTCTACAGGAGATTTCTTCTTTTTTGATCAATGTATAATTTATAAATTACAAATACTGCATGGTGCCTGCAGAGGGGAAACCCCCAAATTTGGTGGCAGAACTTAGAAGCTCTTCCTTTTTAAGAGGCAGCAGGATATGGCTACAGTCGCTAGCAATTCAATGGCACTGTAAGGTTTACACGGCATTACCATCTGTTTGTCTTTTGCTTCTCACAACACCCTGTGAAATAGGTGTTATCATCCCCATCTCATAGGAGGAAACAGAGGAAGAGAGAAGGAAAGTAACTTGCCCAGGGTCACACAGCTAGGAAGTGTCTGAGGCCGCATTTGAAGGCACAAAAAAAGAAGAATCTTCCTGAATCTAGGCCCAGCACTCTATCTACTACACCAGTTAACTGCCCATCAGCGAAATATGTATTTTTAAATAAAAAGAAATTCCTAGGAGAACAGAAATGAAACAAAAAAGACTCTGATACATGTGACTTATTAGGAAATGGATTTCCTAAAGTTATTCTGACCCAGGATGGGATACTTCCTCTGACGTACCTGAACCGTGTAGCTCCCGAGAGTTGTAGCCCGCTTAACCCTCCTGCCTTGCTGCTGGGACATCATAAACAGCTGGGCCAGCCGCTGCTCCATGACTCTGGCGAAACTCTGATTGTGGAGTCCCACCAAGGTGTTGTCCACCCCTTGCAGAACTGTGGATGGAGAAGAAGGACATGGGAATCAGGCTGGGAGAACTTCTTTCTGTAAAGAGCCCAAAGACCCTGCTCTGAATCAATAACCAAAGATCAGAGAGCCATAAGAAATGGGGAATCAGATTGAACTAAACGGAACCTAAGAGGCCGTATACTCCAACCCTCCCAGGTCACAAATGAGGAAACTGAGGCCCAGAGAGCTTATGTGACTTGTACACAGGTCACATAGATGATCAGAGCTGAGATCTGAACCCAGGTCTTCTGAGTCTGAGTATCGCATTCTTTCTATTACACTGCCCTGCCAGAGGGGGAGAAAACTCATCGTCTGATATCACATCACTTGAGCTCTGAGGTTGACAGGAGGGAGCTGATACCATGCCTCCTCCTAGCCCACCCCCACACCAACCCCCAAATACACACATGCAACAGACCATAAAAAAAATGTGGAGGCTTCTTTAAACAGAACTCAAGCCATTCTGGACCAGGACTAAGAGGTTCTGTCTTTTACTGCTTACTGTCTGTGGGACCTTAAGCAAGTCACTCCCTTCTCTGGCCCTCAGTTTCCTCTCCTGAATCCCTTCCAGCTGTTATATTACAAGTTTTAATATCCTTCCCAGTTCTACATCCTATGTTATCAGTAAGTCAATCAAAAAACATTTAATACACTTCTACTATGTGTCAGACACTGTGCTAAGTACGGGGGATACACAGAGAGGTGAAAGGCATTTCTGCCCCTGAGAAGCTTATGATCAAATGGGGGAGACAGTATACAAACAAATGTATGCACCTGTTCCAGCTCAGACATGCTGTGTTCTATGTTCTAACACCCTATTTTCACTTTCTGTGTGTTCTAAGGTTCCTCCCAGCTCTAAATCTCTGAGCCTTGAAAAACTTCATGGTGGAATTCCAGGCAGAATGGTGGGATATTCAGGAGGGGCAGACACTGCCTCCCTCATGTCCCTGAAATCTCATTTGATATATAAGTGGCCTCCTACCCCAGTCACTGTCTGCTTTGTCCCCATCTCAAGAAGGTCTTCAAAGTGTTCTCTGCCCAAAACTTCATGCACAAGCATACAAAAAGAGCTGCACTCAAATCATAAAGTTAATGTCTTGGTTAAGTTATATCATATATATATATACATATATATATATAATATGTGCAAATATATATTTACTCCTATGTAGATAGGGGCATTTGCAATGTTAGATCTTCTCTTTATTAGAATTGGTGACCAGTTGCCCTGTTTTTGTAACTCATCTTTTCAGGACATTCTTTGAAAAAAGAATCTGGCTATATGGAAGATAGAAATAAATAGGGAAAGAGGGAGAGGGAGAGAAAGAGTGGGGGAGAAAGAGAGAGAGAGAGAGAGAGAGAGAGAGAGAGAGAGATGGATATATGTGTATGTATCTATATAGGTATGTAAGTATATACAGGGTGCCCCATTAAGTTTAATGGCTTAAAATTGCACAAAGATTTTGAGGGCAGTTTATATGGACATACATACATATTATTTGTCATTTTTCAGCTACATCCAACTCTTCATCACTCCATTTGGGTTTTTTTTGGCAAAAACACTGCAGCAGTTTGTCATTTCCTCCTCCGGCTCATTTTACAGATGAGGAAACAGACGTTAACAAGGTTAAGTAACTTGCTCAGGGTCACCCAGAAAGTAAATGTCTAAGGCTGGATTTGAACTTAGGTCTTTCAGACTCCAAGTCTGGCTTTATCCACTGCACCATTTAGTTGCCCCTATATATACACAGATACACATATACATATGTACATACATACATATATACACAAGCCCTATATAGGTCATTCATTAACATGGAGTTCCATCCACATACAGCCCTTATCCCATACACAAGCTGATCAGGTGACAGACTCTAACAATATTGTGAGAAAGATGCATAAAGAAGTTATGGAAGAAATGAAATCCACAGCTGGTCCCAGAAATTGTTTCTCTGAAGCCACAGACACTCAGCAATCCCTCCTGAGAGTACAATGCTCTTCTCTGTCTAGAGCTCCTTGACTTGGCTCCCAAGTAATCTGCCAGTTGGATCTCTACAAAGGAAGAGGAAGGACTCCAGCCCTGCCCTTGGTACTTCAGTTTCTAGAAAAGCCCCTAAGAACTCTTCCTGCCTGCTACACCCATCAATGGAGAAGGAAAGCCAAGCTGTCATGGGATGCTGAATGAGATTTTGGATGCTTGCCTGGTTAGGGGAAGCTGCCATTCTGGGATAAGGGGAGGTTTCTCCCTTGCCCTCCCTAGTGGAAATGCAAATTGGATTGATCGCTGAAGGATTGCTTAGTTGGCATCCTCAGGCTGTTCATGTCTTCAGGGCCTGTGATGGGTAGAGAGGAGTGGGACTTATATGACATTGGGTATACTGAGAGGTTTTTGACTCTGTGGGTTGTATGATGGGAATTATCTATGAGTGTTTAATTGACAAGCTAAAAATGGAAAGAACTATCCCTGAACCTCAAGAGAAAACCCCCATATTGTCAGTGCCCCCTAAAGAGTAACAGAGAATGAAAATCTGGCCAATTAGAGCACACAGCACACTTCCATTAATTACAAGATGTCTTCCTCTGGCAGGCTTTATTGTCAGAACCCCTATGAGCAAAGGTAGAAAGGCAGGGGGCAAAGCCCTTTGTGCCAATATGCCATTTCCCCTTCTACCTCACTCCCCTCATCCTTCTCTTCCACAGAAGTGAGGCTGCACCTTCCTGATGATCTTTGCCATGTTCTCCAACTCTCTGAAGACAGTTACATACACAGTGATTGATGGTGGATCCTGTATGCAAGCCTCAGTGGTACCTCCCCCACTGGCATGTTAGGGGCATGTGAGCCCTGCAGTATGGTCCCCCCTGAAGTCAGGCTAATGCCCACAAAAAGAAACTTCCTGTGAGATCTATATCTGGATATCTGTATATATGTAATATATACATATATATACATTTATACAGATATACACAAATATATACATGTTTGTAAATATCCATATATACAAATTTGTAATACACACATGTGTACATATATACACACAAATTTGTACATTATAAAGATACACACCTATAAACAAATGTGCATATATATGTACATACATACATACATATATGTATATATACACATGTATGTGTATATTTGACTTCTTCTTGGCCCCAAATTAAAGAATTAGGAGTAATGGGAGGGAAGTACAAAGAGGCAAGCATAAGCTTGCTGTCAGGAGAAACGTCCCAAGAGGAGTCCAAATGTGTGGCAGACTGCCTTAGTGGGGAATCCCTTCTCCTTCACTGGAGGTCACAAATTAGAGGCTCAATGATCGCTTACTGGGGATATTACAAGGGGATGAAGAGGCTCCTGGAGCCAGCTGGGATAGGGTCAGGAGAGCTGATTGCTACGTTTTTCAGTAGGAGCATTGACACCTAGGAATTTGGTGAACAACAAACCAGGATTTAATTTATTGTTTTGTTGATGCCTGGATTTAAGAAAAGTGATAGATTAAAATATCAGTAATACAGATTAAACTTAAAAGTATGTCATGTCTGAGGGGCTTTGGGAGCAAGGAGTTGGTTGTTAAACATTTAGCAGCATGCTCCTAGGAGCCACAATCAGGTACATATTGGACTAAATGGCTTCTGAGGTCCCTTCCAACTTGGAAAACTTCTGAGGATACCGAGGATGCAGGATACAATGTATGTACAATGAGGATATAACAATAATAGTAGCATATCTACCGGGCTTTAATGTCTGCAAAATGCTTTAAATATATCACCACTTTTGATCCTCAGAACTATAGGAGCTCGGTGCTATTATTATCCCCATTTAACAAATAATGAAACTGAGGTGGACAGAAGTTAACCGACTTGCCCAAGGTTACACAGTTAGTAAGTTTCTGAGGCAGGAATGGAACCCAAGTCTTTCTAACTGCCCGTCCAGCACTAGCTGCTGCACTTCCTAGCTGCCTCTAATGGAAGCATCATGTACTGTTGTCCTTTTTACAGTTTGCTCTACAATTCAGACTATAGAGCTTAGTTAGGTCTGCTTTCTGACCTCATGAGCAAGCATTTATATTCTGAAAAGGCAGTGAGGCATTTTCTATGAGAAATACAGCAACATACAACTTGGAATGGATCACTATCTGTCAGAAGGCAATATTCTATCCCTCTTACATGTCTCCACTGACTTTTTGCTTGTGAAAATGCACGACCCCCTTCCCAGTCAGCAGGGCAAACACTGTAAATTATTTTTCCCTTAAGGAGCGATGACCTTCCCACTAACTATCCACGCTCTCATTCCTGGTTCCCCTTGTGACAAGTGACCCATGTTTAAGAAATAGCCAAATCCTCATTGCATCATGGATCGATGGAATCAATTCAAGGTAACTTAATTGGCAGGGAACATCAGAATCTTAACTTTGGTCTCATAACCAGCACAGGCACCCAAGGGTAACAAATACTATTTACCTTATGTTTCAACAACAAGGAGACAATGGCAGAGAGGCAGGTCTAGGTTTGATATCTTGCCAACAATCAGACCTATCCCACAGTGGAATGGGCTGCCATGGGAGGTAGGGGAGGTCTTCAAGCCGAGCCCAGAGGACTGCTTGATGGATATGTTGTAGAGAGAAATAGGCATTAGATTAGATGACCTTAGAGGTTCCCTGTGATCCAAGCCTAGGGGCTATTAGCAGGGCTCACCTCAGAGGCTGGTTTTATCTCAAGAGAATTTACCTTAGAGCAAAGACATCCGAAGCACTTTAAACCAAGAGGAACTAATGGGTTTGAAACTACCAATACCTTCAGGGCATTCCAAATGGGAAAATGACTTTTGCAAATATAATAAGATCAGCTGGGACATGTAATATCATATATATACATGCATATTCATACATACATATACACATACACATATAGATATATACATATATATATATATATATACATATATATCAGTTAGTAGCCCCTTAATAAAAGGATTTGTTCTGTGAAGTTTGGATTCAGTAAAGGGCTGCACTTCAGGACCTAGAGGGTCACATGTGGCCTCAAAGCCACAGGTTCCCCACCTCTGTTAGGTGGTGTGGTGGATAGAGCACCAGGCTTGGAAGCAGGAAGACTCATCTTCATGAGTTTGAATTCAGTTTCAGATATTTACAAGCTGTGTGACCCTGGGTAAGTCACTTAATTCCGCATGCCTCAGTTTCCTCATCTGTAAGATGAGCTGGAGAAGGACATGGCAAACCACTCCAGTATCTTTGCCAAGAAAACCCCAAATGGGGTCATGGAGAGTAGGACACAAGCAACAGAACTGAACAACAAATAAGATCCGCTGCTTTCCCAAACTGTTAGCATTGTATTAGCGGATCCTAGCCAGCAGAGTCTAGTGTGACATAGGTGTAACAGCAACTGCAACTGACATGACAGAGTCCTTCATCTACATCTCATTGAGCCATCGATCAACCCTGGGAAGTAGGTGCTATTATTTCATTCTAAATATTACATACATATCATACATCATATATATTATAATTATACAATTATTCCCATTTTATGGAGGAGGAAACAGAGGCTCAGATAGTCTAAGGGACTTGCTTACAGTCACCCAACCAGGAGGTGCCAAAGGCAGGCTACGAATACAGGTCTTCTGAAGTTCTATTCTAGAGTTTTATTCACTATACCATTAGACTATAAGCTCTTTGAGGACAGGGATGATCTTTTACCTCTTTTTTTATCCCTAGTACTTAACACAGTGCCAAGAATACAGTATGTACTTAATATATGTTAGTTGATTGGTTAATTGACTGTACCACACTGTTACTCAGCTTACTAAGCTTGCCCTGCCCCTGACCAGGTGAACAGTCCTATTAGGGGCGGTAGGAGATGGAGTTTCCTTTGGAGGGGGAGAGGTACATTATAGATCTACATTTTAATTAGTTAAGGCAGAATGGTACAGTGGAAAAGGTGCAAGTCTGGGAATCTGAAGACCTGCTTCTGTCACTTGCTAACTGTGTGACCTTAGGCTGATCACTTTTGTTCTCAGTTTACTCACAGGTAAAATAAGGGAATTGAGTGAACTATCTTCTAAGGCTCCCTCTAGCACTAAAGCTATGATTCTGGTATGGAAACTCCCTTCACCAGTGCAGATCAGAAACTTAACCTATGACTTAGGACTGCAGAGACTTCCATTGTAGAAGAGACCTGGCAGAGACAAGGAAAGACTCAAGGACAGCAGCATTTGAGGCGAGTCCTCAGATCAAGCTTTCTCACATCTGTGGGCAAGTTGGGACATTCATCTGTGTCTGGCACTGTGGGGGATGTGGGAGGAGATGAGAGGGGAGTCACTCAGGACCTCCATTAGCAGATTCATTGCAGTCCTTGGGTGGTGACAGCACTTCTCTCCTGGCTTGTGGTAAGTGCCTCCTCCTCCTCCTCCCCTTCCTCCTCCTCTCCCCCTGCTACACCTTCCCTGCCTCCCCAGTCCTTCCTACAGCTGTCTTCTTCTTTTGCTCCTGCAGAGTTGCTGCCAGTGAGGGATCCTCCCTTAAAAGCTGCTCCAGAAAAAAAACTCATTATGTTTGTGAAAGCACAGCTGGAAAATAAAAAAAACCTCCCTCATAGTAATAACAATACTCGATAGCTATGTCATAGCAATAGCGAGCATCCATATAGCACTGGAACATGGCAAAGCACTTGACATATGTCAACTCATTTGATTCTCACAGCAACCCTGGGAGGTAGGAGTGATTATTATCCCCATTTTAAAGATGGGGAAACTACAACAGAGAGGTTAAGGGATTTGCCCAGGGTTACACAGCCAATAAAGGTCAATGTAGGGATCATGCTCAGTCTTCCTGATTCTAAGTCCTATGCTCTATCCGCTGTGCTACCTGGCTGTCTATGGTTATAGAGAGCACTTGAAGGTTTATCCTTTATCTTCTTTATGTAAATGATGGTACGGCAGTGGATAGACAGTAGGCCTTGGAGTTAGGAAGACCTGGGTTCAAGTCCTATTTATGACACTCTAGCTGTATGACCCTAAGTAAGTCATTTAACTTTTCAGTCCCACCCCCCATCCTCCTACCCTCCCACTCCTGATCAAGCCAACTCTAAGATTTTAAATGGTGGAAAGAAAGTGGGATTTAGAATTAGAGGACCTGGATTGGAATGTTAACTCTAACATCCCCTCCCTTTGTGACCTTTGGCAAGTAACGTAACCTTTCTGGGCCTCAGTTAACTCTAGCACCAAGCTAGATAACTCTGAGGCCCTATTAAGCTCCCAAATTACTGACAAGTTGCTTATCTACACAGGAACAGGGAGTTTGCATAGCAGGAGTTCCCCAAACCAGTGATAATATAACTTGACACCCACCTCACTAATTTTTTTAAAAAGGAAACTATATATCCTGGCTCCCCTAATGTAAAGTTAATGCCAAAAAAAAAGTAGCAGGAAAAGTATAAGCTTCTCATTTTTATCTTTGAATTCCCTAGGGCCTAGCACAGTGCCTGGAACATAGTAGGTGCTTAATAAATCTTGAAATGTTAGATAACAGAGATCCTTGTTCATTTTAATTTAAAATCTCTATGGAGCTATAGAAAGGCCTGTCCACTTTAAATATGTTTATGGAAATACAGGAAAAGAATCCAGCTCCATAATGTACTCAAATAATAGTCCTTCAGCTTTGCTTAAAGACTTCCAATGATAGAGAATCTATTACCTTCTGAGAGAGCCCATTTTAACTCTGATTGCTGGAAAGTTTCCACTTATATCAAGTCTCCTTAGCTTTTTAGCTCATTGTTCCTAGATCTACCCTCTGGGGCCAACAGATGAAGTCAAATCCCTCTTTTCTTTGCCAGCCTCCTTAAATACTTGAAGCTATATGTGGATCATACTCCTGACTAAGCCTTCTCTTTTCCAGGATTTGTATGCACAGTTTCTTCAGTCAATTGTGATATGGCATGATTTGAGACCCTCGACCATCCCAGTTGGGCTCCTCTGGACACTCCAGCTTATCCATGCCCTTTCTAAGCTATAGTACCCAGAACTTGCCACAATATATCTGAAGAAATCTGGTCATGACAAAGTAGAGCAGGACCACTGCCAGATGCTCTCCAGCCCAAGGCCACATTAGTCTCCTTGGCTGCCACAGTAAACCATTGACTCATATGAAACTTGTAGGCTGCTAAATTAAAAGCTAGATCTATGAGTGGAGACCTTTATTTTTCTCTTTCTATCTCTAAGGAGGCTACTCTGAAGCATCAGTGGCTGTGCTGATTCAATAGGCCTCTCCATCAGGATCTCTTCTCTTATCCCTGTTTTCTTATGTTCCCCTTACATTACTTATAAATTGGTCATCACCATTGGAAAAGGGGGCTTCCACACCAGGAGTTCCCCAAGCCTATGAAAAGACAGGGTTTTTTGTTGTTTTTGAAAAAAAAAACCCTCCCTAACAAAAATAAAAAAAGGAAACTTCCTGATTCTATACCATTGACTCACACAGAGCTTGTAGGCTGCTAAATTAAAAGCTAGACCTGTAAGTGGAGACCTTTATTTTTTCTGTCTCTGAGGAGTCTATCCTGAAGCATCAGTGGTTGTGCTGATTCCATAGGCCTCTCCATCAGACTCTCTTCTCTTATCTCTGTTTTCTTATACTCACCTGACATTGGTCCAGGAGAATGAACTCTCAGATGAATAAGTAAGAAATGAATAAAAAGGGTCAAAAACATCACTGAAAGACATGCAGGTGTCAGACCAAACCAACAAGAGGAGACAAACCAAGTTACCTGTAATCACCCAATAGTCTCTGGTTGTTTCTGAGACATCGAGGTTTGGGTATTCCAAGGCTAAAACAAACAAAACAACAAAGATAAGTATATTTTCTTACACTTCTCCTGCTGGACAGGTTCTTACAAATGTTTGTTGTAAAAGAAAATTCGAGCATGCCAAAAAGAATGAATCAACTAAATCTGGCCTTCTCATGCTTAGCGACTATTAGCACATAACATAAGCGAGACCACTGTCCATGGTCCTGAAAATGGATATACTTCGTCAAGGGCTGATTTGCAGACTCACCATTTTCTAGGATTTGTAGCTCTGAGCCAGATCATTACAATACAGTGGTTTTCTTATTAAATGCCAGTACTCTAGAGGCATATTTCCAAAGAAGTGGGAGTTGTCCTGCCTAGATATCTGTTTTCATTCATTTACAAAAATCTTTTCTTTTCAGGGAATGGGCATCTATCCTTCTGGTATAATGGATAGAGTATCAAACCTAGGATTCCAAAGACCTGAGTATGAATTCCAGATCTTCTGTTTCAAGTGAGTGACCTTGGAAAAAGATCAGTTACTTTCTTTCCCACCACCCCATAGGATTGTGGTAAGGCACCAAAGGAACATCTATGTACCTGACAATACCCTAAAATACTTTTTAAAAGACATCATTATCATCATTACTGTTATTACTATAGAAAGGCTGAATGCCGTAGAGGCTATAGGTCCAGCCCTTGCATCAAGAAAATCTGCTTTCAAGTCTTTCCTCTAATACATAATGGCTGAGCGTGAGGAGTCTCCAAGACCATAAACTTCCAATGTGCACCAGTGGAGGAATTTCCACACTGGGAGTTCCCTGCATCACTATACCAAAAATGTATTATTATCATATGCATTTTGCTCCAAAAGCTAAATTTAGTTGATCAGACAGTAATTCCTATAACTGTTGGTCTCAAACTTCTTTACAATTTGATGACAATTAAAATATGAAGGTGATAACAAAAAATTCTTTACATGCGGCCAGGAAGGAGACTGGGATTAGGGAAATGCAGAATCTCCCAAATCCCTTCTCCCTGGAACGCATGGAAATACCCACGAGCATGCCATGAAGTCATTGCTAAAGGTTTTAAATCAACTATATGAGTTAAATAGAAGAAACACTTTTTTTTGCTAATAGATGGAAAACCTGCCCTCCACCCTAGGACAACACACCAAGTGAAAGAAAAATTAGATCTCCAAGCTCAGACCTTTCTTTGCTTATCCGTGGCTAGCAAGAAAAAAATGTTGGGACAGGAGATGCAGGATATATAGTCTCAGGAGTACACAGGTAATGCATTTAATGAGGCTCATGTAATTGTATTGTTAGAGGGTGTGCAGACTCCAAGAGGAAGCCCACAACCCTATGGGGACTTTCATCAAGGGGAGCTGAGAGACTTAATTAGAAATGAATTTACATCATGAAGCTGCATGGGCTGTGATGTCTTGACATAGAACAGGTGCCTTGTTACCTGATGGCCTGGGGACTTCTGCCAACTGGCGACCTGGGGGAATGACATCAACCCTGGTGGCTGAGGGAAAGAAGCCCTGCCAGTTAAGTGAGCAACTTTTAGTCTGTTCAACTCAAAACATATCTTTTTTCCCCTTGTTTCCAGGAAAAGGGTGGGGATGGAATGAGATGAGAACTCATGGCAAGTGCTGAAAGATGTGATTGTGGGGAAGGCCATTTTGGAGGAGAGTCCCCAGGAGTGTGGCATCAGCTCCCTCCCCCAGGCATACTCACACTCTGCAATGGTCAGGGGTGGGTAGGTGAGGTAGAAGCCCACTAGCTCAGCTGATAGCTGGCTCAGGAGGCTGCTGGAAACCGTGCCATTGAGAAGGGTGCTCTGATTCCAAACTGCGTAAGTCAAGGTAACTGCCTGGGAGGCATTCGATGTGTTCAAAATCTGAATCAACAGGAGAGAAGAGTCAATGAGAGGTGGTAGCTGAGTCACTGCTTTTCAGAGGGCTGGAGGAAGCTGGGTTTTGGAGGTGTTGGAGTGGGCGGCTCTAAGGTAGGAACACAGAGGACTTTAGAGATCCTGTCTCTCCTGACTTCACTGTTTCATTCAGTGGCTTCAGAATTCACTCTGGAATCCTTGTTCTTCCTTAGTCAAAGCCTTGACACTATCTTCCTTCTCTCTTACATCTAGTTGGTTATTTTATAGATCATAGATTTAGAGCAGGAAGGATCATGGGACCAGAGATTTCAAGGGGACCTTGGTGGGTCCTGAGTTCAGTCCCCTCATTTTACAGATGAGGAGACAGGCCTAGATCAGGTAAGTGACTTGTCCAGGGACACACATCTAGTAAATGACTGAGGCAGAATTTGAATCCAGATCCTCTTCCCTTCCATGTCCAACCCTTCATCTCATGTACCACGTACTAAGCTGACTCTCAGTTCCACCCCTGTATGCTGTCCATCTGTTTCCTTCTCATTCCTCACATTTTCACCCTGTAGTCCAGACTCTTATTATCACTCACCTGAAGGATTACATCAGCTTCCTAGCAGGTTTTCACACCTCCTATCTCACCCTCCTACTACCCACCTAGCATTCTGCTCCCACACTTGTTGTATAGTCATTTTTCAGTTCTGTTCAACTCTTCATTTGGTGTTTTCTTGACAGAGATACTGGAGTGGTTTGCCCTTTCCTTCTCTGGCTTATTTTACAGATGAGGAAACTGAGGCTAACAGGCAAAGTAACTTGTTCAGAGTCACAAAACTAGTAAGTGTTTGAAGACAGATTTGAACTGATGCCTGACTCCAGGCTCAGCACTCTATCCTCTGCACCACCTGGCTACCTCTAGGCAAAGATCATTGGTAAAACATCATGACAGAGTTGTACTTAAAACTCAGAGGCAGTGTGGCATAGTGGATATGCTGGCCTTGGAATCAGGAAGGTGGGTCAAACCCTGCCTCTGACACATACCAAGTATGTGACCCCCTCAAGCAAGTCCTCAGTGCCCAGAACAATTCCTGAGGACTGCAAGAAATGGATAAGCAACCAGTCTACACAAGTAGGAGTTTCTATGGATCTCAGATCTAGAGCTGGAAAGAACCTCAGAGACCATCTAATCCAAACCCCAACATAACAGATGAAGAAACTGAGGCCCAGGGAGTAAAGTGATTTATCCAAAGTCACACAGCCACTAAGAAAGCCTCAGAAGGTGGCTTTCTACCTCTAAATCTAGGGTTCCTTCCATGGTACCACATTGTCTCCTTGTCCAGGGAGTTCCCTAAAGTGAGATGAAATCATACATGTGACCAATGAGACAACTACTGCAGATTATAAACAGTGACATTTTGCCAAAGAGCAGAGTTTTGGAGTATATAGATAGACTACCAAAAGCCTGGCATGAGACTCAAATGAGATGAGCTATTTAGAGGTAATTCATAGACTTAAGTGTCAGGAATATAACAAATAGGGCTAAACTGGAGTCACATGACTCACATTACAGTTGCAAGGCAGTTTTCTCACACCAACTCTGAGGTAGACAGGGTAGGTAGCAATACCTCCTTCTTACAGATGAGGAAACTGAGAATCTGAGAAAGTCTTCTTCTGGACAGGGTCAAGTAAGTACAAGGGTTGGAATTTTAACTGAGATTCCTTGACTCCAAATCCAGCATGCTTTCCATTTTACCATGCTGCATCTTAATTGGCTATTTAAAAAAAAAAGTAATCTATTCTCTTTATCAGCCATAGTGGAACCACTACACTTCAGTTGAACACATGAGTACCTGATGTGCCAGACAAGGGGAAGTCACACTTGGGAAAACAATGTTGTGAAAAGCTGTGGGATCTAGGAGTGAAACAATTAAAAAAAACATTTCGGGAATTGATTTTCAGTCCTTTTAAAGAGAGGATAATCACAAAAGACATGGAAGTAGCATGGATATTAACATTACCCTCTTCTCCCCCAAATGATAAAAAATTTAACAGACTTTAACCCATATACCTATCTTCTTATTGCTTTAAAAATCTCATGAGAATGGTCTGTGAATATTTAAGTGGGTATCCTTGATGAAAATTTAAGTTAACAGGAAAGCTTTCACAATCAATTCCCTATAACAGGTCACATTCACATTTACAAAATTGACTAAGAAGGATACAGAATACAACATTTTACTATCTTTATTGATTTACCTCCAAACAAAATATTGGACTTTAGGCAGCTAAGTGATGTAGTGGACAGAGTGCCAGATGTGGAATAAGGAAGATCTGAGATACCTAGGTATGTGACCCTGGGCAAGACATTGAATTTCACTCTACCTCAGTTTTGTCATGTGAAAAATGGGGGTCATAATGGCACCTGCCTGTTGTGAGGATCAAATGAGATAACATATAAAATGCTTTACAAATCTTAAAGGGCTATTTAAATACTACTAGTAGTAACAGTTGTAGTCATACTTTAAGGTCCCTACCAGTTTTAATTCCATGATCCATAAAGAACCTCATTCAAACTCATTCAACAACTTTCTGATTATATCAAGCAAAGCCAAAAATGTTTGCTAACAGGATTCCATACTATGTTGGAAGACATAGAGTACAAAGTTCCTGTGGATAATAATAGTAATAATAATAACCATAATAAATAATAATAGCTAGCATTCATATAGCTCTTTTAGATTTAAAAAGTGCTTTTCAAATCCTCTCATTCCATCCTCACAACAAACCTGGGAAGTAGGTGCTATTTATTATCCCCATTTTATGGATGGGAAAATTGAGGCAGACAGGGGTGAAGTGACTTATCTAGCACTATGTAGATAGGAAGTGTCCGAGGCTGGTAGGCTAGCCTCTGCTTAAAGGGATGGAGGGCACAGTAAGGAACTCCTCCCCAAACTTCTATTTAACGAGGGCACACAGACCAGCCAACTCTTCATTTCTTACCAGCTGCATTCCATGTACTGGACGCCAGACGCTCCCACTCCTCACCCCCCCTACCAAGATTCCCTCCCCACTTTTACTAGTTCTTTTGTGTTCTTCCCTCGCCCTTGGTGGGGGGGAGGCCAGCTTTCTTTTCCTTTGTGCTAAGTGCTGTATCCCTAGCACTTAGCACAGTTCCAGGCACACAGTATTGTTTGCCTCAGATGTTTATTAACTGAATAGTTGAAAGTCCCAGTTCCTAAAGCCAGTGATGTATAAAAAGCTTTCATGAAAGTAACAAAGATGTCATTTTTTACAATGTCCTATTTAAGATTTGTTTTGAATGGCCTATTTTTGAGAGGATGCCTATTTTTATCTTGTTTCTACAATATGCAATTAGAATCTTTTCTGGTAGAAGGTTCGCCAATTCCTGAAGATGATGGCTTAACCTAATGACTGCATAAGGCCATAGAGTTGAAAGAAGAGAATCTAATCCAACTCATTTGCTTTATTTAAAAAAATAAGTTTGACTGATGTCTTTAGTTTATATATTATAGTCATTTTTTGGTATACCTTCCATCCCCTCAAATTGAATCTTCCTTTGTAACAAAGAAGAAACTGAGACAGATCAAGCCAACCAGCATTTATTAAGCACCTACTATATGCTAAGCATAGAACTTCAAAGCACCTCTGAGGCCATGTAGCTCAATTATTTCATTTTATAGATAAGGGAGGCCTAGGGAGATTAAATAAATTTCTTACCTAACGTCACACAGTAACCAACAGATTTGAACCCATTCCCCTTCCTCCAGAGCCAATGCTTTTTCCATCATGGTGCAGTGACCAGAGTGCTGGGCCTGGCGTTAAGAAGACCTGAGTTTACAACCAGTCTAAGACACTTCTTAGCTGTGTGACCTTGGGCAGGTCACTTCACTTCTGTCTGCCTCAGTTTCCTCATCTGTCAAATGAAGATAATAATAGCAATCCAAGGGTTGTGGTGAGGATCAAATGAGATCATATTTGCAATGTGCTGAGCATAGCATCTGGCACATAGCAGGTACTTTTTAAATGCTTATTCCTTCCTCTGACCACTAAACTCTCCCTCCTCACAATGCTTGTGACATTCCTTTCCAGAAGGTTACAGTATGCACGTTCTGCATCAAAGGTTGGCATTTTAGTTTCTCAGAAGGAAGCTTGTCATTAGTGCTGTTTTTGTTTGTCCTGCTTTGTTGTAAATATCGTTCTCTGGGTTTTGCTTCTTTCATTCACATCAGTTGCTCCAAGTCATCCCATGTTTTTCTAAATCCCTCATATTCATTTCTTATGCACAACAAGGTTCCACTACATTCACAGACCATAACTAACTAACTCCTTCAGCCATTCCCCAATCAACGACCACCACGCTCAACATGTTTCTTGACCGCCACAAAAAGTACTGCAATGAACATTCAGGCAACTTTTGAGCCTTTTTTTCTGTCTTTCAAGTTTCCATTTTAAAATGATGAAACACGGACTCAATAAAGAAGTCAACCTGGCTCAGAGCCACACAGCAGATTCCTAGAAGAGCTGGAACAAGAAGCCAGGTGTCCTGCTCCTATCTAGATACTAGAGTATCTTAAAGGGAACCTTACAGATGAAATAGTCTGAGAAAAATGTAAGACTTGAGGTTAATCTATAATTGTGCCCCTGCACCTGTGAAGAACATAGATTCAGTCTGAAAGACTCTGTGGTTCTAGGCATGGCATTGCTTCTTGGAACTCCAAGGAATTCTCACAGAATTGCAAAGCAGGTGCCAATCTACATTGGCAGAAAGAGTTTCTTCATGGGAAGTCCCTTATTCCATGAAATTACAGGTCCATACCTTCCTCCCATAACCCCATAAAAATCCCTAGTCATCTCTACATGCTAATATAAATTCCAAGTCTGTGATGTATTTTGAGATCTCATATTAATGAAGCCCAATCACAGATGTACTCCCACATATATTCTGGAAAGACTAGATAAAAGGAAAGCCATTCATTTCAATTAGATTGTACTTTTTCCACATAATCTTATCTCTACTGATAAATTGTGCTAACTCTCCATTTCAAAACCATGGTATAACTGTCACTAGGTTTCTGTTCAATAGCCAAAACTGCTAGGCATCAATGGAGTAAAGAAATTTGGGGTTGCATGGTAATCACTAAAAATATTTAACATGAAGTTATCTTGATGATGGTGGTGGTGGGAACAGAAATATAATTGCAGTGGCAGAGAGAACTCCTGGTGGACTGGATGGTATCTAGGATTCTTTCTAATTATAAGACAATGATCCCTCTTTCGATGAGTCTGTGATTTTCTGAATTAAATTACAAAGAACTAAAAGAATAACGGAAAGACATCTAGTAGGAAGAAAAAGATCATATGATGCATTACAAATGGTAATCTACATCCCTAGTGTAGTGTAAAAGACATGGAGAGAGACTGGTGTAAGAAAACCTGCGGCCACTCACTGTATGACAAATGGCCTCTACAATCTTTTCTAAACATAAATCTATGATCCTCTAATCAAGGCTGTATATGACCAGAAAAGATGGTAGGCTGGTCACGTAGCAAGAAAGAGAGAGACAACAGATGGGGAGCCCAAGTAATTATATTTGTAATATTCTTAAAGGGGGAGGAGGGGGCAGAGAAAAGCTTCCTATTGTATGAGGTGGATCTTTGAGGGAGGATTTATGAAGAAACAAAGACAAGACTCATAAAGGATGCAAAGGCATTGAGGACAGACAACCAGCACAAGTAGGATGTGTACTCACATCGATGTCATTGAGATTCCTTCAAAGTTTCATCTCCATCATTTTTTAACTGTAACCTCAAGAAAAGGGCATCATCATTCAAGTACAAAGAATGATAATGCGGGTCCTTCCACTCAGGAGGATGCTGGACCAGGTCAAATCCTTTCCAGAGCATGGTTGTCCCTTCCAACCAAAGGTACAAAGTAGACTATAGACCAGAGAGGAACACTGCAACAGTTATCAGGCCAAGCTTCCTTGGAAAATGGCATACAGCTCATCAGGACCATGGTCAGCTACCCTTGAACAATCATGGCGAAGGGGACATCCCACAGAACTAAAAATAGGCAAATGTCATCCTGATGGTTAAGAAGGGGAAGAAGATATATCTTTAAAACATAACTTGACCTCACTTCCTAGGAAAGTTCAAGAACTTAGAACATAAACATAAAGAGATGGTTTGTGTGTGTTTGAAAGGGGATATAAGGAGAGATCACTATGAGTCAGTAAAAATAAATCTTGCCAGCTCAATTTCAATAGTATAGTTAATGATAATAATTATAATGATGTTGATAAAGGATCACATCTATATAGCACTGTAAGGTTTTCAAAGAATTTTACCAATAATATCTCATTTTATTCTTACAACAACTCTTGAAAATGTAGGTTCTATTATTATCCCCATTTTACAGATGAGGACACTGAGGCAGAAAAAAGGCTAAGAGTTATCATTATTCTTAATTTACAGATGAATAAATGGAGGCAAGCAGAGGTTGAATGACTCGCACATATAACACATATAACTGCTATGTGATTTGAATCCAGGTCTTGACTCCAAAGCCACATTTCTATCATTCACTCCCCACAAGAAACACAATGGATAGGGCACTGGACCTAAAGTCAGGGAGACCTGAGTTCAAATCTGGTCTCAGACCCTGACCAGGTCATTTCACCTCTACCTGCCTCAGTTTTCTCATCTATAAAATGAGGATACTAATAGAACCTACCTCCCAAAGTTGTTATGAGGGATCAAATGAGATAATATTAGCGAAGCACTTTGCAAATCTTAAAATGCTATATGAGTGCTAGTCATTTTCTTCATCCTCATCAGTCATCAAAAGCTGCCTCCTCTTTTGGCATAACTGCACCTTAGGCCACATTGTCCTTTGTCTCCAGCCCACCTCCTCATGCCCAACTGCTTTTTTTCTGTCAGTAGATCATTACCTCCACAGTCAGGTTGCTAGTGGTACTCAGAACTTTCTTCTCTGCATCCTGAAATGCTTTCTTTAGCCTCTGCTCCATCGTCTGCACAAACTTACAGGACTGGATGTTGTCTGATTGACCCACAAACTGCAACACTAGAAATAAAGCAAAAAAAAAAATCAGCTTTCACCAAAAAACAGACTTCTTCATTCTTCTGGGCTAACTGTGGCACATGATACCATTTTTTATTACGACATGATGTATGTAACAATAAGACCTAGCCAGAGTTGTCCATATACATTGGAGCACAGCACTTTAAATGATGTTTTAAGTATAAGAATTGGAAGCAAGGCCAAAGTCGAAGTTCCCTACAGACCAAAGGATTTCATGTCATTCTAGTAAGCATACATGTTAGCATTTGCTCAGGGAAAGCATGATATGGGGAAATAACTATCTTCAAACGGTTTTCTTTAAATGTATCAATGCCCAGTCACTTGTGTAACTAGTTCCAAATTAAATTAGGAGAATACCGCAACATTTCCACTCTCCCACCAAAATTGATATTGGTGTAAATGACTAGGCTGGGAGTCAAAGAACCAGATACAAGTCCTGGCTTCTCCCCTTGTTGATTGGGCAGCCAATCATAAGCATCATTATACATTCCTGTGCTTCAGTTTCCTTGTCTGTAATATGGAAGTGATACTGTCCTGTTTTTCTTTCACTCATAGTGTTCTTGTGGGGACCAGAGAAAATAGTGTATGTGAAAGCATAAGATAAAACTACAAAGTATGAGTGAGGAACAGTGGAATAAGCCCTGGGTTTGGAGGTAGGGCACCTGAGCTTGAATCCCCACTCAGCTCTTTATTACCCGGTTAGCCAGGTTGGCACAGTGCAGTAGATAAAGAATTGGCCTTGGAGTAAGAAAAACTTAGATTTGAATTCTGCCTTGATCACTTCCTGTGTGACCCTGGGTAAATCAATTAACTTCTCTGGACCGGAATTTCTTTACATTAAAATGAAGAAGTTGGATTTGCTGACTTTGACGGATATTTCCAATTCTAAATCTATGAGTATAATGAGCTGTTTCATCTTTGGATTTAGAACCAGGAAGACTTGGATTACATCCCTAGTAAGTGGCAGAGATGGGACTTTGACCAGGTCTTCTGGATTCCAAATCTAGTGTCCTTTTCAATATGACATCTTGCTTTTTGACATAAATCTATTTGGGGGCTATTGTATTGGCTTCCATATTGAAACTGTGTTTTTACCAGGCATCCTTTCTCTTCCATTCTCATTTCTATGAGTAAGATGGTTCTACCTTCTCTACCTTCAAGGATCCCTCCAAAGGTCCTCACCCAAGGAGGTACTCACCTGTCTTCAGCTGAAAGGAGTAGGCTGGTTGGGGGTTCCATGGCAAGGCCAGCACTGCCACAGACTGCAGGTTTGGCACATGCTGCTTCAGGTCAGCAGTGACATTGCTAATGCCATAAGCAACCAGGTTCTCAACAACAACAGCAGGGATATAAACCAGTTTCCCCTTTGTGACATAATAACCAACTGTCACATTGTGGGAATGTTCTAGAATTTCCACCTGAAAGGGAAAAAAAGGAATACAGAAGAAGCTTGCCATAAAGAATTTAAGTCTAGCTTCTTTTCATATTGCTCTGAAGCCATTTTCTCCTCAACAAATGGCTGGCACACAGAAATTGCTTGCTGATTATTTGAGTGTTGGATTGTATTGGAAGTGAATGATTGGCCACTGTAGTTGAGATATACGATATTCTGGCAAAAGAATATTCCAGCTAATAGAAGATGACCAGATATGCCACACAGAGATGATTAATTTTTGAAGAATTAGAATAAAAGAGAATATAATTGATAACACAAAAAGGGAATACTAATATTCACAAGGGTTACAATGAGGAAAATATTTTATAAATATTTAAGAACAATTACTGTGATTATTTTTAGAAAAGGAGTCAGTCAGTTGACAAGTATTTAGGAAGCACTCGTTCACCATGTGCCAGGCTAAGGATAGAAAGAAAGGTGAAAACACTATTTGTGCCCATGAGGAGCTCACATTCTAATAGGGAAGATGGACATTAAAATAAGTAGGTACATACAACTGACCTAGCAAAGTACGCAAGGGATATTTAGTAAAGATTCTTCTCTGCTTGAAAGAAGGCTAAATAAAATTGCTTTTTCTTATATTTCCTATTCCTTAGTAAAATGGAGGCCTGGGTGTGGAAAGGAGTCTTCAAGGCTAGCTTCGGAACTGAGGTATTAAGACTACTCATCTATGTCGAGTCCCTAAGCACAAGATCCCACTATATTTCATATACCATCTATTCTGCCAATCGACAGTACTTGTAGAACACCTACCATACTCCAAGTACTGTTCCAGGTGCTGGGGATGCATTTGCAATAAACTAAACAGGCCATGACACCTCAAAGAACTTCATTCTCTTAGATTACAGAGTTAGAAGGGACCTTAAAGACTATCTAAGCTAACCCCATTTCCCTGGGATTTAAATTTAACTCCCAATTACTTAGAGCTGATGAGAATGGCCAATGCCATGAAAACATCCCAAATCATTAACTAGAGTGGAGGAAAGTCTGACAGAAGGATCCCTTTGTTATGAAATTCCCTGGGCCATTAACTAATGGAAGAACACTAAGGACTCAATAACCTGTCTATCCTAGTCATGCCACTCTATGTAATGCAAGGTACATAACAGCTAGGTGGCACAGTGTATAGAGTACAAGATGTAGAGTCAGCAAGGCCAGAGTTGGAATCCTGCCTCAGATGCTCACTAACTGGGTGATCCTGGTCAAGTCACTTAACACCCTGTGCCTCAGTTTCCTGATCTATAAAATGGGAATAATAATAATATCCCCCTTCCAGGATTGTTGTGATAATCAACTGAGTTAATGTGTAAGGTGCTTTGAAAATCTTAAAATGTCCTATAAATGCTAGTGGTAGTAGTGGTGGTGGTGGTGGTAGTAATAGTGGTGGTGGTGGTGATGGTTCCAATCCTCACTCTGCCACCTCCTGTGATCTTGGGTGAGTCATTTAATCCTTTTACCATGTAGAAGGGTTGGTTGATATATTCTCATCAACAAAATTCCATAACATTCCTAATTTTTCAAAAGACTTTTTCGTAGTTGAAAGAGGACTGCCTTCAGTCTTCAAGGCTTGTCCTCACTTTACTTACTAGATGTGTGACCTTGGATAATTCACTTAATTATATATATATAGACATACACATATATATTATATGTGTGTATGTATATATGTAGTTACTTATAGGCTTCAGAAAATGAAGATATAAGAAGTCATTGAGTCTAGTATCCTCTTTGGACAGATGAAGAAACTTGGAACCAGAGAAGTGAAGTCACTTATTCAAGGTCACACAGGCAGAAAGGAACAGGGTTAAGATTAAAAAATCAAAATTCTTTGAGCCTCAGGCTCCTTGTCTGAAAAATGGGGATGATGAAACCTACACTATTTACCCTAGGGATGAGTGTAAGGATAAATAGGATCCCATAATCAAAGCCTTTTAGAATCATGAAAATAATTTGTTGAGTTCATTGTCAGCATTATTTTATTAATTATTATCAGTTCATAATAGTTAATAATAGTATCTAGCATTTATACATTTTAAGGTTTGCAAAGCACTTTACCTGTATTACCTCATTTGATCTTTATAAAAACCCTGTGAGGCAGGGACTATTATTATTATTTCCATTTTATAAATGAGGAAAATGAGGCCGTGAAAGATCAGTGACTTCCCTAGGCTTACACAACTTAATGTGTCTGAGACAAGATTCAAAACTCAGGTTGTTTGAACTCCAAGACCAGCGTTCTAACCGCTGCTACCCCTAGCTTCCCCAAGTTAAATCTCTCTTTCATTATAAATGTTTTTGACAATGCCTATTTTCTTTGATTTATAGCATCACTATGGAATCTCTACGAACATTAACTTTCAACTTTTAGTGCTCTAAATCAGAGATCCTTGTCCAATGATCAGTGAATGAGCTGATACACTCCTTGAGGAACTGAATGAGATAAATATTATTCTCATTATAATTGAAAGGGGAAAACAAAAGGAAAGTGCAGCTAGATAGAATTATGGCTTATAGATTCTGCCTGAAGCAGCAAAGAATGTAATTGACATCTGTACATGATTTCAAAGATTTAGAGATTCCTTTGTATATAAAAATCTGATTAGTTCTTTACAACAACCCTGCCAAATATTTTTTCCCATTTTCCAGATGAAGAAACTCAGCCTTAGGGATGTGACTTGTCCATTTTTCATACAGCTCATAAGTGTCACAAGTAAGAGTCAGACTCTGGTCTCTTTTGCGTCTAACTCTAGGGCTCCTCCACTACACACCACTCTACCAATCAAATAAAGATGGTGTCCAAATTGTTTTATTGGACACACAAAAAGAAGAAACATCATCTGATGCTGGAAAATGGGAACTGGACCAAGATGAAGATATTTAATTTTATTATCACCAACATGAGGTAGTCACCACAATACGGAGGCCAAAAGAATCTAGAAAATGTTAAGTCAGCGAGCACTAGATCTCCTTGCCAGAAAGAGAAAGACCAAGGATGCCACAGTCTAGAAAGCAAATCTAGTTCTAAAACACCATGAAGGAGGATGTTGGAATGTTACAAATAACATTGCCTCAAAATAAACAAAAGCAACTAAGAGATAATGAGCCCACAGAAACCTCAGTATGAGTCCTAACTAAGACAAATCATCTCAAGAGTATTTATAGTTGAAACTGGAAAGAAAACAAATAGATGGAAAATAAAACAGAGTTGCCAGTATTTATGTAATCATCTATTCTTGCTATCAACTAAACCATTTTCTTGCTTTTAACACCTCAGTGCGTGGTAAAAAAGTCAGAAGGACATTGAAAATGGATGCACAATGGCTGCCCTTAGGTGAGTGGGCTGTCACCTGGAAGGTAGATTAGGTTAATTTTGCTTAGTTTCAGAAGGCAGAGGTAGAAGCAAAGGGTAAAAGTTTCAGACAAGTCCATTTTGGTTTGATGTCAAGAAAAAAGCTTCCTAACCAAAAGGACTCTCAAAAGTAGAATGGGCTGACATAGGAGGGAGGGCATTCTCACTCACTAGAAGTCTTTAAGCAAAGGCTGGATGATGACTTCTTGGCAGGAATATGGTGGAAGGAAATTTTTGTTCAGATGTGGTCTCTATGATCTCTGAAGTAATTGAAAACTCTTTGATTCTGTGAAGGCAGGGGAAAAAAATAGCTCCACCAAACCAAGTACACACAAAAGAAATCCATGCTAGATGTAGCAGAATTTCAAAAGTATTAAGAGAAAAAATCTTAAATTTATCTCAAGGCACACATCAAGTACTTAGGAAAATGGACACTGTTATAATTCCCCCCTGCTACTTGTGAAAATCAGCCGAGAAGATATCAGTAACTACTGACCTAAATACATACTTTCTTTATAAAATCCTTATGAGAAAGAGCTATATAAGGATCAAGAGTATCTTTGATGAGAATATGAGAAAGGAACAGGCAGACTTTTGTAGATGATTTTCTACAGCACACCACAACTCCATGGTCAAAGAATTGGTTAAAGAGTATAGAGTTCAAGACTCTAGTGTTTATTTATTACCAAGAAAAAAAGCATTTGACTCAGCAAAGCAAAATGAAGCCTTTAAGGATCTTTTCATGAAAGTATACAATTATTAAAAATAGAAAAAAAAACTTGACAGATATGATCACAGACACAACCTTTCTCAGTGATTCCTTACAAAAACAGGCAGATGTATATTTGCCAGACATGCTTACTATAGTCTTGGAGGATGCTCAGCACAGAATCTGGGGGAAGGGTTGGGAAGAGATTTTGACATTTTTTTAAATTGTCATTTTCTATTTTTGTTTGTAGAGAGTAAGGGTCTTTCAGATGCTTTTGTTTGAAGATGACATCAAGTTCCAAATACTACAGGGATTCCTCAATAAGATGAAGTGATATTCAAAAGCAAATGGCCTAACATTTCATATGGAAAAAACCAAATGGATTAAACAATGCCTACTGTTCAAACATAAGACATGCAGTTGTGTGGGAGGTTCTGTTGTCATATGACATGTAGCTGTATGGCAGATTCTATTAAATTGGCCATCATTATATACATCTTAGAGAGGCACTAAAGACAGGCAGTAAAGTAGACCCAAAACGAATAGGAAGAAGAATGGGCAAGTTTACATTTGGACAATCACTCTGTTTTTCAATGCTCTCAAGCTTCCCCTCAAAATCAGAACTCATTTGTTTAGGGCCAACATTCTCCTCTCAGTGTTGTTTGGGTGTAAATCATAGAACTCTTCAATCTAAAGAATTAAAACTATTGCAACCCAAAGGAAAGTGTGAAGCATAGGTCGTCCTAAGTATCTTACAGACAGTTTGCACCAAGAAGCTTTTCAAGAGATATCATGCAAAATAAATATGATCAGAAAAGGGGTGGGCCAATCATGTATAAAGAGTGATGGATCATAGAATGACAGTCTGTGCGGAGGACTGATTGGAGAACATAGAATAACATAGGCTGAAAAATCATAGATGAATTGAAATCTGCACCATTGGAGGAAAGATCTCATGCACCACACAAGATCAAATATCTATTAAAATATACTTCATCTATGACATGGGTTCTTAACCTGGATCCATGAACTTCTTTTTTTAACATTATGATAGTTGTATTTCAATATCATTGATTTTCTTTGTAATCCTATGTAGTTTATTTTACTTATGTAAGAATACTCTTTAAAAGGAACCATAGGCTTCAACAAACCTCCAAATAAAAAAGGTTATTAAAACAAAAGCTCCAGATACGATGCATAAGGCATCATCACTAGCAGCGCAGTACCGTTTTCTATAGAAATCTACCTCTAACTGATGGGAGTGGAGCACCTTTCATTCCTCTGACCTTAGAATCCCTAAGTCTCACTTAGCTATCCTCTTTATCTTGGTTTACATCTCCATCAGATAATCTAACCCAGTTGCCAGCAATTAAAAATGTTCAAATTTTGAACCATTAAATCCAAATTCTTGGTGTAGGAAACACGGGATCTTTGGAACATTGTTTTGAGGGGGAATAGGTTGGGAGAACATTCTCTTTTTCCATCCCCCAGAAGTGTTGGGCTAAGTGCCATTGAACAAGACATTCAACAAAAAGGATGAAATGACACGAAAAGTATTAAGTTTGGCAGTGGTATTTAGAGTGTCCTATTGCCAATTAGAACCTACATCATCAATTCTGATTCTCCAAAGTATTTAGAATTACAGTTTTAAAAACCTGGATGGCGCCCAAACAGGGCATCTATTACTTGTTCTTTGGGTGATCGAAGTCAGTCAGCATTTGCTAAATAGTACTTGGTATTCTATGGCCAAGGAAAACATCTACTTCTGTGTCTGTTGCTGGCAATTCAGCTCAAGTCAGGCTTCATTCATGAGTTTAAATGACTTTAAAATTTCCAGATATAAATCACTAGCCATTTTTGTGGGTAGTAGAGTAAGAAGGAAAAACAGTGGGCTGTGCCTTGTTGGAAACCCTATTAATGAAGTCAAACTTCTTTGCAAAGTTCTAGGTAATTGGAATGTTTCACACATTGTCAAATAGCAAAATGTCAATTACCTAAAATGTGTCATTCTCTAAAATGAGCCTTTGTTCCTAATGACCTGCCTTTACTAAATAACCGAATAAATGGTGATAGCTCTACCTATAATTAGTTGTGAATCTTTGGACAAATTCCTTCCCTTCTCTAGGGCTCAGGGTTCTAATATGTTAAATGTGAGGTTTGAACTAATCAGGAGTCCTTAACCTGAGACCCATGAACTTGTTTTAAAAAAATATATTTGGATATCTGTATTTTGATATATTTGATTTCCTTTGTACTTCCTTGTATTTTATCTAATGCACTTAAAAACATTATTCTAAGTTGGGGTTCATTAGCTTCTCCAGGCTGCCAATATGGTCCATGAGACAACAGGATGAAGACCTCTTTTATTAGAGGGTGTCTCTGGTCATTCTATCGTTGACCCTCTATGATTCTATGAGATCCTCCCTCACCCTTTCCTTTCTGTAAAATTTGAGGGTTCAGCTACATGATTTCTGAAAGAGGGGCTCTTCCTCCATATTCCCCCTCAAAAAAGTGTTTTGAAGAGCCTGTGTTTCCTCCACCAAGAATTTTATTTGATGGTTCAAAGTATGAACTTTTCCAGTTGGTGGCAGCTGGGTTGAATTATCAGCTCTGATATTGTAGGATTTTAACTTTCTGGACCTCAGTTTCTCCATATGGAAATTATTTCTGTTCCTAAGGACCTGCCTTTGTTAAATAACAGGGTATTGATTTTTACCACTAATTAGCTTTGGACTTGTCACTTGACCTCTCTGAACCTCAGTTTCCTTTTCCGTAAAATGAGGGGATTGGGTTTGATGATCCCTTATGAGGTCCATTCTGGCTCTGACATTCTTTGACTTCCTGTCTCTGGACCCTATTTTCCTTGTAGGTTCATTGGCAGGTAGAGAAAAGGCAAGGGAGGGGCATGTCCTGGAGAAAACCTATCGGGGTTTCTTCTAGTCCTGTTCTGTGTTCTGTTACTGAGGGAAGAGAGCTATGCGAAGCCCTTGAGGCCTTCCTTCTAATGTTTAAGGAGTGAATATAGTCACTCTGAGTAAAAGAAAACCTAAAACTCTAGTTGGAAAGAAGAGATACAGATGGTTACTCTGGTTTCAAACAAGGCCAGGCTACGGTAGCTTACATGTGCAGAGATATCATTCTGGCGGAAAGCTTTCTGCAGTGCTTGTGTGAGCCCTTTGGCTACATCAGGTCTCAGGGAATCATTGATCTGCATCCTCCTCTGGGTGAGAAGGAGAACTGTTCAAAAAAACATACACACATTAGTGCAGAGTGGTCACATTCCATCCTTTCAAACAATGCAGTTTTAACCTGTCCCTCTCCTCTGTAAGTTTTCCATAAAAATGGTGAGCACAGACCAACCTGTTCAGAGCCCTCAGAGAAGATCCCACTCAGATCCCCAAGAATAGAAAACCCCAGAATCCACTTAAAACATTGAAGGTAAACCAAATTGTAGTTATTTTTCCATGTGATGGAAACTAGAGCCCAGAGGTCTGAGGGAGAAACTGAGGATACATCTGAAAAGTATAATGTGTACCACTCAGGGCCATAATTATACTGGAACATTTGGGATCCTACTTTTATTTTGGGGAACACTTAAGCTTGATTTGGAGGAAGAAAGTTCTAGCAAGGTAGCAAGAGAACCACCAAGCAATGGGGAGCAGGGTGGGGAGGAGAATAGTGCACAGAGCATCAGACCAGGAGTCATACTGACTCCTCTTCCTGAGTTCAAATCCAGACTCAGATACTTACTAGTTGTGTGACCCTGGGCAAGTCACTTAACCCCATTTGCCTCAGTTTCCTCATCTGGAAAATGAGCAGAGGAGGAAATGGCAAACCCCTCCAGTGCCTTTGCCAAGAAAACCCCAAATGGGATCATGAAGAATCAGACATGACTGAAAAATGAGCAAACAGCAACAGCCAATAAGCTTCTCAAAGCTAAAGGAGACATAAGTCTTTACATTAGGACTAGGTTTACAGTGTCATCCCCTTTTAGACTGGAATGTATTTAAATATATCATTTTATTTCATTCTTATTTGGGGGCAAGTGAGAGAAGAGTAAAAAAAAAAAAACCAGAGATGGGTGCATTCAGCATTGACGTATTCTTTAAAATAATTTATCAACCCCCTTTTTATAGCAGGGCTGAACAGTACTATTAATAGCATTCTGTGTGTTCTAGGCCATCTCTTAGCTGCAATCAGAAACTGCACTGCCTTAACCCAGCTGCTGCTGGAGGGATTCAGAAATGCCTTCAGAGCTTAACCAGGACCCTCCCTTTTCCCGAGTAACATTGATGCAGTTGTATGGAATGGTCAAGAGAAGGCTAGCTTGACAGACAGGATAACCTGGATTCAAGTCCTGACTCACACACACATCATGACTGTGTGACTGTCTCTCAGCACTTGGAAGTCCTTCTAGGAATGTAAGCAATAGATGACTTGTTGACTTGCACCAGTTTCTCATATTAAAAACATCACAGATAAAAACAAGCAGGTCAAACACCAAACCCCCCAAACCACAATGATACAGAATATATTATAACCTAGAAACTATGCTCCATAATTCACTCAGCTCTTACACTCTCCTAGAATCCAAAGGGGAAAAATACCCCACCACTACAATTTTTTTCTCCTCCCATCTCTAAGACCAGGATGCACTATTGTTTCCAAGACTCTTACCTGTCTTCACCATTAGTTTCCTGGACATGTGACATTCTAGATTCAAGGTGGTTTTGCCGGTTGTGACCACAGTAGTTGAAGCCACTGGGAGAGCAGCCGATGTGTTTTCCACAGGTAAGGGAGGGAGTTTAGTTACCTTCCCTGATGTGGTAATAGATGTTAGAGCTGCCATGATGGTCAGTGGGAATGGGGTGGAGATTCTTGGCATTTCTGAGTTTGTTGCTTTGTGGAAGTCTGATTGCATGGCTTGAGATTTCCCAGGGAAATGTGTTGTTGACAGCCTTGCAGCAGCGGTGATCATATTCGTCTGCATGGTTCTGTGGGTCGTGGATACGAAGGGGGAAGCTGTGGGAGTCGCAACTGCCTTGGTTGTGCTTGCCACCATCTGGGAGCCTGGTGTTCCACTGGGAGTGCCATTTTTAGCCAGCACAGGGGTCAGAGTGCTTTTGGCTGCCATTGCTGAGGGAATGGAGAGTTTACTTCCAGACCCCTTGGACACTAAGGCAGCAGGCAATGCAGATAGAGTGTATTTTCCTAGAACCCGCGTGGCTGTTGTTGATGCTACAGTTGGCACCTCCTCAGGGGACATGGAAGAGTATGCTGCAATGAGAAAATAAGTACAATTTGTAGCTGGTCAGAATAAAACTCAAGGACAGGGCATTGGTGATGAATGGATGTCACTTATGAAACTATTTGGTTGTAAAGGATTGGTGCTAGGGCCGTGTTAGGACAGGGAGATTTTAGGTCTAATAGCTTTAGACTCATTAGGTCAGAATAGTTCTTATGGAAACACTATTTACATCAGTGCTATGCTTCTGCTCCTTAATGAAAGTATTTTAAGTTCTGAATGCTTCTGAACAAACAAGTGGCCAGAAGGGTCAGAACTGGGGCTTCTCAGGAGCTCTGTCCCATTACAAGGAGTGTGTGTATATTTGTATGTCTATGTGTTCCTTCAGAGTAAGGCTAGATAATGATGCTGAAGTTGAAGATGCTTTGGCCATGGAAGTAGTCATACCTGTGTGTTGGGAACCAGGAACCAAACTACCTGCATGAGCGGTTGCAATAGTCCAATTCTCAGGGACTGGAGGAGTCAGCGGTACTTTGGGTGTTGTCTTGAATAAGGCATGAGCCAGTGTGGGAAGAACGGTGGCAGGGAATGTCCGAGGCTTGTGGCCACTCTGGAATGGTAGAGAGGTGCTTGTCATAGGTGATGGATGGCGGGTACTGGCAAATGAGGTTCTTTTCTCTGTTTCCCCTGAAAGCATTTCCTGCAAACTGATGGGAGGAGTTACATCTGACGAGGCTGATGGAAGAGATGTTGTAAGTGGAGATGATTCTGAGGGAGGACGTGAAAGGAGATGTTGGTTGGCAGTTGTGAAAGCTTCACGAATACCTGGGAGCAGACTGAACGATGCTTCAAGGTCCCGGGTGATATTTTTATGGCCTATGGGCCAAAGGTCTGTAGAGTTTCCAATCGTAGCAACTCTGGACTGATGTGTGGCTTGTTCTGTGCTTAGATTAAGGGATGGATATTGAACACTGAGCCCCTTAGTAAAGGTCAGATGCAAATCAGCCTCTCTGACATCTGGAAATTGTGTCATTTTGGCAGCTGAATTTGAGCCATTGGGAGCAATGATTTTGGCAGAATGGGTCACTGAAGATGCATGACTTTTTTCATGTCCATGTAAATCATAACCTTTTTGATGAGGCAAGACAGGGATTGCTGATTCTAAGAAATGGGACCCACTTTCTTCTGGAAAAAAACTTGGGGAACCAGCTGTCCTCATTAACTCTTGGGTTCTTGCTGGTGTGGAAGAATGAAGAGGATGGGCTGCCTGCTGCTTAGGGGCTGAAGTTATGTCTCTAGAAGTATTTGCAGAGGCCATCCTGACCTCAGACTCAGTATCTGCTATGGGAGAAGACATCAAAACAGTGGTTGATTGCTCTGTCAGTGGGATAGAAGGAATAGGCAACTCTGAGAGTGTAGGACTCACTCCTGGTTCTGTGTTGATAGCAGCTGGAATGTGATCAGTAGTCGAATCTGATATGACCTCACTTCTGGTGGACTGACTGGTGATCTCCTGAGCGGGAGTGGCACCAGGAGATATCACCATATTGGCTTTTTCATTTCCCATAAAAGCACCCATCAATCCACCTTCTTTCCCTAAAGGAAGACTTGCACTGGTAGAGTAATAGACAGATGAATGGCTTGTCTCCACAAGGACCAAGTCTGCAGGAGTCCCATCCTTGTTCTTTGCTTTAGAAGTTGGATTTTTTGCCACCATAAGCAGAGGAAATGCCCTGCTTTGGGACAGCCATGGGAAATCAGGTGTGGAGAGAGAGCCTGGTTCATTTTTTGTTGCTGGTGAAGAGGTGGCATGAGCAGCAGTTGCTTCACCTGCATCTGTAAAAGACTGAGCAGCTGTCACCACAGAGGAAGGGGCACGTTTCACAGAATGGGACACTGCTTTTGCATCCTCAGGAGCCGGTGACAAATGCACAGGCTTGTTTACAGTAGCAGGGGCAGGTTGACTGTATCTCCTTTCCATGGAAGTGGTTCCTCCGTCTGTACTTTGGACAAGTCTGGACCCTACTTCAGGCATCTCTGATGAACTCTCAAAAGCCGGCCAGGACACACTTCCATGGGCCCTTTTAGTCACTCTTGATTTGAATGGTTGAGTGCGGACTGGGCCTGAAGAAGACATATCTGTGAACTTCAACAATGTGGGGGTTTGACTTGGAAGCCAAGGTTGACTTCCAGGAGCAACTGGTGGGGAAGACAGATGGGATATGTCTGGCATGGAATTCACAAACACAGATGTAGATGGGCTTTCTGGGTGCAGTCTCTCACTTGGGGCCAGTCTAGAATATTGTGCTGTTGTCGATCCAGAAAAATCCAGACTGAGGATATCTGTTAATTCTTGGGCCTTTCTGGATGGAGGGTGACTTGTTTTACTGGAAAGAGGGTCTAAGGGATTATCAGTACTTTCTCTATGGGAAGAATCAGGGGGAACTGTCTGGGGTAATGAAGGCACTTTGGCTGGTAGCTCAGTAGGTTTAGAAAATATAATGGTATGGAGTGAGCCAGGAACTGATGAAGAGAAGGATGGGGATGGAACACCTGAAACAATGTCTGACCCTGGCGTGTGCTGGTTTGGAATGGAAAGTGTTCCTAATGGCACTGATTGAGATGACAGGACAGCACTCGACAATGTCACAGATGGTGTTGTGGACAATGGGACAGACATGTTGGGTTGAGGCAAACCTGACACATCAGCTGCTTCATCCGAATCTCGAGGTCTTGGGTGGGTGAGAGTCTGGGTCAACTCCTTGGGAGGATCAAGAGATGCGCTATGCCCACTCCCTTGATAAAGGGTGGAAGAGAAATCTGTCTGAACCCTAGTTCTAGGGGGAGGGTGAGCCAGTGTGGCTTTGATTATCTGAAGCAAGCTTGCATTTTCAGGGAAATGTCTCATGGGGTCCTTGAATCTGTCAACATTCGAGGAAGACTTTAATTCCCAGGAAGGCCATGTTGGTGATGTTGATGTAGATCTCAAAGGATTTATGAATGATTGTGGGGTTAGGGTGACATTCATCCGTAAATGATTGGTACCTGTCAAAATAAGGAATATTCATGTATTTTAATTTCATCATCTGGTTCCTACTGGAGGAATGAATCATGAAAGCCAAAAGTGGAATAAGGAAGGTTTTCCATTCTGTGGTGATAAATAGAAATACATATAATGGGAAGATACTGAAGTATAAAACCACCACATGAGAAAGAGAATGAAGTCAAATGGAGATATCTTCTCTAGACTAATAGCTGCATTTAGTATAGATACTATATGTGAGGCAGGAAGAAACTGTTGTTTAAACTACCCAGCTTTGAAACTATTTCACCCATGTGGCTTCTTACACTGGAAAGATTCCCTCAGGCTATTCTCTCAATCAAAAACAATGTCATTGGAGATTTTGTTTTCCATGTGACTGTACAAAGGAAAAATGCTCAGAGCCAATCCAAGATGAGGATCACCAAGCATATGCCCCAGAGGGTCATTCATTACAAAACCTCACTTTTTTTTTTTTGCCAACACCATCACAGGAAAACGATAGACATATGAGGAAGAGATTGCTGAAGTTACAAAAAAAATAGACTCTTTAAGGAGAGGAAGGGGAGAGAAAAGAGCACCAGCCAGTTGGACACTTGACATGAATGGTATATGGCAAATAGGTAAGTAAGATCATAAGGTTAAAAAACTGGGGCTGGAACGGCCATTGGAAGTCATCTAGTCTAATATCCTCATTTTGTGGATGAGGAATCTGAACCCCATTGGTGAAATGATTTGCCTAAGCTCATCCACATAAGTGACAGATTCAAGACAGAAACCCTGGTCTTCTGGTCCCAGATTCAACCATCTTCTTGGGATATCTCACTTCCTTCCCTTTCTCTCAAATTCCAAGGTAGGACAGTAATAAAGAACTCTATGGATATGGAGGCAGAAGGTTGGGATTCAAAGACCAACTCTCTGATATTCTCTATGTGGGTGATTCACTTTTCTGGGTCTCATTTTCCTCATCTCTAAAGTGAGGGGATTAGACTAGAAGGTCACTGACTTTGCTCCCTCCCAGTTCTAGATTCATGATCCAATGACCTGACCTCCAACATGTCTTCCAGTTCTAAATCTGTGACCCTGATTTCTGATTCCACTCATCTGAGTAGGATTCATTATTCATGCCCTCATCTTTTCTTGTCTACTGGCTGTTGTTTCCTCCTTACCTACAAACACCTCCCTGTCTCCCAAAACACCCTCACTTGATGCATCCATCCCCACAATTACCATCTGATATCTCTTGTTGCTTTTGTTGCTAAACTCCTTGAGAAGTCCGTCTGCAACTGATGCCTCTACTTTCTTTCTTCTCATGATGTTCTTAGATCTCTACAGTCTGGTTTCTGATCTCATTTGACCAATTTGCTCTCTCCAAAGTTACAGAGATCTCTTCATTGCCAGATCCAATGGCCTTTTCTCAATCTTTTTTCTTCCTGACCCCTCTGCAGCCTTTGACACTTGATCATCTTCCTGATATTTCTCCTACCTATCTGACAACTCCTTCTTAAGTCTTCTTTGCTGGATTCTCCTCCAGATCACTCCCTCTAACCACTAATGTCCCTCAAGATTCTGTTTTCTTTTTCTTCTATACTTCTTCACTTGGTGATCTCATCAGCTTCCATGGACTTAGTTATTATTTCTATGCTCATGATTCAAATCTATCTGTCCTGCCTCAGTCTCTCTGCTGAGTTATAGTCTTGTATTTCCCACTGCTTCTTGCAAGTCCCAGCTGAGATCCTACCTTCTATAGGAAGCCTTTCATGATTCTCTTTAATTCGAATGCCTTCCAGGATAGTTCCAGAAAAACCTGAGAAGATTACGAACTAGTGCAAAGTGAAGTAAGCAGAACCAGGAGAATAATTTACACAAAAAGATTTTAGAGATAATCAGCTTTGGGGGGGCGGAGCCAAGATGGCGGACTAGAAAGACACACTTACGCAGGGTCCTCCCCATAGCCCATAAAATACCTGTAGAGAGGGACTCTCAACAAATTCTGGAGGAGCAGAAGTGGAAAACAACAGAGTGGAGGAGATCTCCAGCCCACAGTGACCTGAAAGGCCCACAGAAACATCAGTTGCGCTGGACGTGGAACCAAGCTCAGAGCCCAGCCCAGCCTTGGCCAAGCAGCAGCGTGGCATGGCCCAATGAGACTCTGGGGGGAGGACACCTCGGGGGTGGAATCTCCAGTCGCAGTAGCGGGGCCTCAGATCCCTCGGCCCACAGGTGCCAAAGGTCAGTGACTGGATTTAATCAGCAGGCCAGGAAGGGAGAAGGGCTTTCCCATAGCTCCAGCAGTAGGCAGCAGCCACAGAGCCTGCACAGCAGCCCGTATGGAAGCTCCACTGTAGGAGTGTAAAAACCCCTGAGGGTCTTGAAGAGCTGAGACTTGCCTCTGCCCTGGGTGGAGGCCCTGGCCAAGCAGGTCTTCCTCTCACACTGAATGGCAGCCCTGCCCATCCAGCTTATCTGAAAATCAGTCACCAGTGCTGACTTGGGAACTGGAGGCCAAGTGGCTGTGGAGAGGTATCTGCTAAGATCCTAGGCTTAAAAATCCCCTTCTGCATCCAGACCAGTACACACTTGATTGTGCCACCTTGGAGGAACTGAGATCTCACAGATTCCCAGAGTATACCCTACTCTTGACAAAGGACCCAAAAGTCAAGTAACTGGTTGGGAAAATGCCCAAAAAAGGGAAAAAAAATAAGACTATAGAAGGTTACTTTCTTGGGGAACAGATATCTCCTCCCATCCTTTCAGATGAGGAAGAACAATGCTTACCATCAGGGAAAGACATAAAAGTTAAGGCTTCTGTATCCCAAACATCCGAAATAAATATTCAGTGGACTCAGGCCATGGAAGAGCCCAAAAAGGAATTTGAAAATCAAGTTAGAGAGGTGGAGGAAAAACTGGGAAGAGAAATGAGAGAGATGCAAGAAAAGCATGAAAAGCAGGTCAACACCTTGCTAAAGGAGACCCAAAAAAATGCTGAAGAAAATAACACCTTGAAAAATAGGCTAACTCAATTGGCAAAAGAGGTGCAAAGAGCCAATGAGGAGAAGAATGCTTTAAAAAGAAGAATTAGCCAAATGGAAAAGGAGGTCCAAAAGCTCACTGAAGAAAATAGTTCTTTAAAAATTAGAATGGAGCAGATGGAAGCTAATGACTTTATAAGAAACCAAGAAATCACAAAACAAAACCAAAAGAATGAAAAAATGGAAGATAATGTGAAATATCTCATTGGAAAAACAACTGACCTGGAAAATAGATCCAGGAGAGACAATTTAAAAATTATGGGATTACCTGAAAGCCATGATCAAAAAAAGAGCCTAGACATTATCTTTCATGAAATTATCAAGGAAAACTGCCCTGATATTCTAGAACCAGAGGGCAAAATAAATATTGAAAGAATCCAAGGATCACCTCCTGAAAGAGACCTAAAAAGAGAAACTCCTAGGAACATTGTGACCAAATTTCAGAGTTCCCAGGTCAAGGAGAAAATATTGCAAGCAGCTAGAAAGAAGCAATTCAAGTATTGTGGAAATACAACCAGGATAACACAAGATCTAGCAGCTTCTACATTAAGGGGCAGAAGGGCATGGAATATGATATTCCAGAAGTCAAGGGAACTAGGACTAAAACCAAGAATCACCTACCAGCAAAACTGAGTATAACACTTCAGGGGAAAAAATGGTCTTTCAATGAAACAGAGGATTTTCAAGCATTCTTGATGAAAAGACCAGAGCTGAATACAAAATTTGACTTTCAAACACAAGAATGAAGAGAAGCATGAAAAGGTAAACAGCAAAGAGAAGTCATAAGGGACTTACTAAAGTTAAACTGTTTACATTCCTACATGGAAAGACAACATTTGTAACTCTTGAAACTTTTCAGTATCTGGTTAGTTGGAGGGATTACACACACACACACACACACACACACACACAGCACACAGTGAATTGAATAGGATAGGATCATATCTTTAAAAAAATGAAATTAAGCAGCGAGAGAGAAATATATTGGGAGGAGAAAGGGAGAAATGAAATGGGGCAAATTATCTCTCATAAAAGAGGCAAGCAAAAGACTTTTCAGTAGAGGGAAAAGGAGGGGAGGTGAAAGAAAAACATGAAGCTTACCCTCATCAGTTCGAATAAAGGAAGGAATAAAATGCACACTTATTTTGGTATGAAAACCTATCTTACAATACAGGAAAGTGGGGGAGAAGGGGATAAGCAGGGTGGGGGGATGATGGAAGGGAGGGCAGTGGGAGGAGGGAGCAATTTGAAGTCAGCACTCTTGGGAAGGGACAGGATCCAAAGAGAGAACAGAAGCAATGGGGGACAGGATAGGATGGAGGAAAATATAGTTAGTCTTACACAACACGACTATTATGGAAGTCATTTGCAAAACTACACAGATATGGCCTATATTGAATTGCTTGCTTCCCAAAGGGAATGGGTGGAGAGGGAGGGATGAAGAGAAGTTGGCAGTCAAAGTTTTAGGAACAACTGTCGAGTGTTGTTCTTACTACTAGGAAATAAGAAATATAGGTAATGGGGTGTAGAAAGTTATCTGGCCCTACAGGTCAAAAGAGAAGATGGGGACAAGGGAAGGGAGGGATGTTAGAAGAGAGGGCAGATTGGTGATAGGGGCAATTGGAATGCTTGGCGTTTTGGGGTGGGGGGAGGAGAGAAATGGGGAGAAAATTTGGAACCCAAAATTTTGTGAAAATGAATGTTAAAAGTTAAATTAATTAATTAATTAATTTTTTAAAAAAGACAATCAGCTTTGAAAGATTTAGTAACTGATCAACACAGTGACTAACCACAATTCCAAAAGACTCATGATGAAAAATGTTATCTACTTCTGCATGATATAGATTGAAGCTTCTTTTTTTCTTCCATACATCTATGCCTCCCTTTCTTCTTTCTTTTTCTCCCTTCCTTTTTCCTTCCATCCTTCCATCTTTTCTTCCTTCTCTCCATCTTTCCATTTCCCCTTTCTTCTCTTTGTTCCTTCTTTCCCTCCTCCCTTTCTCCTCTCTTTCCCTCTTCTTCCTTTTCATCTTTTACTTCTTCCTTTCATCCTTCTTTCCATCTTTCTCCCCTTCCTTCCTTCTTTCCTTCCTTCTCTCCTCCCTTCTTCAAGCATTCCTTCCCTCTTTCCTTTTTTTCTTTCTTTTGGATGTGGCTAATCTGGGAATTTGTTTCACATGACTATACATATTTGTAAAGGATTTTGTTTTTCTTCAATGGGTGAGGGAGCGAAGATGGAACCAAATCAAAATTGAATTTGAAAAAATCCTAGTGCCTTTCCTTTGTTGATAATCTCCAGTTTATTCTATAAATATTTCGTTTGTACATACTTGTTTATATGTCATCTCTCTCACTAGACTGTGAGCTCCTTCGAGCAGAGCTGTTTTATTTTACTTCTTCCCCAGTCCCTGTACACCCACCAAATAACAGACCCCAAGTCCCAGAAGAGACTAATTTGAGCTCTACTTCTAGCTAATGTAGAAAGTAAATTCCTCTTCCATCTACATGTTGAAACTGAAATGATTTCTGGAATCAACCACTCTAGTTTTATTTTGTAAGAGCTGAAGGAGAAGTGAAAACGGAAGTCTCTTTATTTCATCCCGTGCTTGGCAACCCTAAAAAATTTCATTTTTGTACTTTCAACATTGTCTCATTTTTCTGTTATTTTACAATCTCACTCAGCCTAAGCTGCCCATTGAAATGGGGCTGAAAGTCATGTCAAATAGTAACAGGCAGGAGTAGTTAGATTACAAGATTTTTACAATGAAAAGCTAAACTTCTTAGCAAAGTATGGGCTTTACTACACCTATTACCAAATGATACTTATTAAGGACCTTCATCTCAGGGAATGACACATGTGGTTCCCATCTTCTAAAAACCTATACTATAAAACAGGATATATGAAATTCACTAGGACCTCTATCTACACAAAGTACTATAATAACATGTATACGTACCAGAACAAATATGACAAGCTAAAATATTATAGTATGTAGCTAAAGAAGACAAATATTCTAGAGTCTAATCATCAACTCCCATGTGCTTCTGAGGACTGGATGGCAATTAGGATGAGGAAGTTCAAGTCAACAAGCATCTATTAAGTGCCAACTATATGCCAGGCACAAAGAAGGGCAGAAAATTGATTCCTGCCCATAAGGCACTTACATTCTACTAGAGGAGACAACATGTAAATAACTAGGTACATACAAGACACATCAACTACAGACAGAAGGGAAAGGGTGTTTCCTCAAGGTAAGAGATTTCAAGTGCTCTTAAAGGAGGGTCCTGAGCAGAATCAGGGAGAAAACAGGTGATCTAGGATTGGTGTTTTATCATTAAGGAAGATAAGAAATAGGGAGCAGAAAAACCAAATAAAGAAGAAATCACACACACATACATATATAATAAATTTTGACTCAGTGTTCTTGACAGTGCTTAGCATAGTGCCTGGCACAGAGTAGGTGCTTAATAAACGCTTATTGACCAACAGACTTAGAACATTGGACTGGCTCTAAGAGTATAAGATTTAATAGGAATAAATATAAGTCTTGTACTTGAGTTCAAAAATATCAGTTCTACCAGTTGAGGAGACAACAGTTAGTTGGGAGAGAAAAGATCTGGGGATTTGCATATAAATGAGGACATGATGGAACCATCTGCTCTGCCTGAACTACATTTAAGGAGTATTGTCATCAGTACTTGGTACCCCAGGGCAGCCAGGTGGCACAGTAGAGAGATCATGGGACCTGAAGACTCATATTCCTGAGTTCAAATCCAGCCTCAGACACTTCCCACCTGTGTGACCCTGGGCAAGTCACTTAACCCTGTTTGCCTTAGTTTCCTCATCTCTAAAATGAGCTACAGAAGGAAATAGTAAACCACTTCAATATCCCTGCCAAGAAAACTCCAAATGGCATCATGAAGAGAAGGACATGACTGAACCACAACAACTTGATACCACATTTTAAGAAGAGCACTGATAAGCTGGGGAGTATACAGAGAAGAGTGACTAAGATGGTGACAGGCCTCAAGTTCACACCAAATGAGGTCCAGTCAAGGGAACTGGGACCTTCTTTATCCTGGAGAAATAAAGATGTGGCTGTGAGAGGAGCTGGCAGCCATCTCCAAGTATATGAAGGGCTATCATACATATTTATTCTGCTTATCCCAAGTCAGAACTAAAAGCAATAGTCAAAATTTGAAAAGAGGTCAATTTAGACATGATTTAAGGGAAACAATTAGTGCTATTTACAAATGGAAAGGACCATCTTGGGAGGTAGTGGATTCCCTCTATCATGGATATGCTTTCATAATCCAGTGGGAGCAAGGGCTGGTACAATAAAAACAAGGTTCTTTTGGAGACAACAGGAAATTCTGAAATTCTCTTATTTCAATCTTTTCTCTTTTTCCTAGCCATCTTTCAGGTTGCTAAGTAGCCAGATTAACTTTGGCCTCTGACTGATGCAATATGTAGAACATTGAATGGAGTGAGGTAGCCCTGAGTTCAAATCCCGTGTGATCCTGGGTAAGCCCCTTGATCTCTCTTAGCTTCTGTTTCCTTATCTGTAAAATGGGGATAATAACACCTCACAAAGTTGTTGTCAGGATCAAATGAGATAATATCCCGAAAGCACTTTGCAAAGGAAATGTCAACTATTATCACTTAACTTTGAAAATCATTACATGGAGATGGCCTTTAGAAAGATGAAAAAGAATTGAGGAATGATAAAACTAAATAAAGATAGAAGGAAACAGGTTTACAAAGCAGAACACAGAGGATGACTAGAGGAATATTAGGTTTGAGAGACAATGAAACATCTCGCAATTTGGGACTTGCTTAAAAAAAAGCATGGGATTTTAAAAATCCAGCAGCATCCGAGTTAGCAGGTAATGTCAAAAACATGTAGTTTTTAGAAATTCATCATGGAAGATAAATTCTACTTGTCTCTTTCACTCATTACCTGTGTGGTTTGGAACAAGTCCCTCAACTTTTATGGGCTTCAGATGAGTTTCCACTGGCAAAATGAGGGGGGGGGGGGGTCACTGGATACAGAATTTGTATGAGGCTGTATCCTTCTGGGATCTAAAACACTGCTGAAAATTAAAGCTCCAATGGATCTGTCACCTCATTGATGTGAGTATTCTCTCCACAAACCCAGATGTGTGTAGCTTTGGTCCATGTCTTCTTATAACTTTGCCTTTCAGTGGGAGCAGTCCACTCAATGTGCTAAGGGCCTTCCTCATTTTCTCTCTTGGCATCCCAAGAATACCATTGTAGCACGTGGTGGATCTAATGGTTATTCCATGAAAAAAGGAGGAAAACCCTGAAGGCCAAACAAATACATTTCTAAATATATTTTATTGGATAAAACACTAACAGTCTCTCAGTGACATAATGATTTAGAGTTCACAGGACTCTGAAATCTGTAACTCTCATGTAATTATTCCATGAAAGCAAGACTTGACCTTAACCTAGAAAAGTTTTGTTGCAGATCGGAAACAAGGCCAAGGTTCGTGATCAAACTCTCATGAGAAATAAATGAGAAAATTGTCAAGATTTTGCACTATGCCTAAGGGTACAGAGGTAGTTAGGTAGTACAGTGTATAAAGTGCAAATCTGGAGCCAAGAAAGCCCGGAGTCCAAATCCTGCTTCAGACACTTATTATATGTGTGATCCTAAGCAAAACATATAATCTCTGTTTACCTCAGTTTCCTCATCTATAAAATGGGGATCATAATAGCACATCCTCCAAGGGTTACTGTGAGGAGCAAATAAGATGCCACATGTAAATGGCTTTAAAACCTTAAAGCATTATAAAAATATTGGCTATTATTTACTATTGATGAATTTTGGGAAATCACGGAAAGGAAAGGTTTGCTTCCTCTAAAGATTGAGGCCCCCCCCCCCACTAAGTTATGTGTTCCAGATAGAAATTGGATAGAGGAAAGAAGATTATTGGATTATTTTACTGCCAAAAGATATGTCCTAACCTCCTGAATTCCTTTTAATACCAAAAGATATTAAAAACCTGGAGATTTAAATGAAATGTAAGCCCCAAAGTACTTTACAGCCATCAAAAAAGCTAATAATAACTAGCAATTCTCCATCACTTGAAGGCTTGTGAAGCACATTACATGTATATTCCATTTGATCATTACAAGAAGACTTGTGAAATAAGTGGTATTATTGCCCCCATTTTACAGATAAGGAAACTGAGGCTGAATGTGGTTGAGTGACTTGTCCAGGGTCACATGGTTCATAAGCATTGGTGGCAGGATTCAGTTGCAGAGCTTTCTAACTTCAAGTTCAGTGTGCTATCCTCATCAAGAATGAAGGCAGGTGATGATTTTTCAGTACTCTTTCCTGGTCAGACCATAACTGGAGCATCATGTTTATTTCTTATGGCCATATTTTAGGAATGCTATTCACATCTGTAAAATGCAGATAACAATACCACTGACCTGACAGAGGGCTCTGAAGATTATGTGAAATCATGAATTTGTACAGAATTTCACAACCTTAAAAGTACCGTATAAATTATGATTATTGTTATTATTTTTAAATGTTTATTTATTTTTAGTTTTCAACATACATTTCCACAAAATTTTGAGTTCCAAATTTTCTCCCCATCACTCCCCTCCTCCCACCCCAAAATGCTATGCATTCTGACTATGCCTTCCTCTAATCTGCCCTCTTCTAACACCCCTTCCTTCCCTTATCCCCATCTTCCCTCTTGTCTTGTAGGGCAAGATAAATTTCTATACCCCAATACCTGTATTTCTTATTTCCCAGTTACATGCAAAAACAATTCTCAACATTTGTTCCTAAAACTTTAAGTTCCAACTTCTCTCCCTTCCTCCCTCCCCACCCATCCCCACTGAGAAGGTAAGCAATTCAGTACAGGCTATAAATATGTAGTTTTGCAAACAACTTCCATAATAATCATGTTATGCAAGGCCACCTATATTTCCTTCCACCTTATCCTGCCCCCCATTTATTCTATTTTCTCTTTTGCTCTTGTCCCTCCCCAAAAGTGTTTACTTCTAATTGCTCCCTCCTCCCATTTGTCCTCCCTTCCATCATCCCCCTGCACCTTGCTTATTCTGTTCTCTCCTACGTTCGTGTAGTGTAAGATAAATTTTCATACCAAATTGAGTGTGCATGTTATTCCTTCCTTAAGCCAAATGTGATTAGAGTAAACTTCACTTTTTTCCTTTCATCTTCCCACTTTTCCCCTCCATTAAAAAAAGCTTTTTCTTACTATTGTGCTATAAGAAATGAAGAACAAGAAGACTTCAGAGAGGCCTGGAAAGATTTATATGAACTGATGCTGAGTGAAAGGAGCAGAACCAGGAGAACTTTGTACACAGCAACAACCACAGTGTGAGAGGATTTTTTCTGGTAGACTTACAACTTCACTGCAATGCAAGGACTTAAAAAATTTGAATGGTCTCTTAAGGCAAAATACCTTCCACATCCAGAGAAAGAACTATGAAATTTGATTATAAAATGTGGCAGATCATTTTCTTTTGTATTACGTTTTGGTTTGTTTTATGATTTCTCCCATTCATTTTAATTCTTCTGTGCAACATGACTAAGGTGAAAATGTATTTAATAGGAATGTATGTGTAGAACCTATATACAATTGTATGCCATCTCAGAGAGGGAAGGGGGAAGGAGGAGAAAGGAGGGGGAGGAAGGGGAAAAAAATGAAAGTTACATGGAAGTGATTGTAGAACACTGAGAACAAATAAAATAATTTTAAAAAAGAAAAGCCTTTTTTTCTTGCCTCTTTTATGAGAGATAATTTGTCCTATTCCATTTCTCCCTTTCTCTTCCCAATATATTCCTCTTTCATCCCTTAATTTTATTTTTTAGATATGATCCCTTCCTATTCAACTTATCCTGTGCTCTCTGCCTATATGTGTGTGTGTGTGCGTGTGTGTGTATAATCCCTCCAACTACCCAAATACTGAGAAAAGTTTCAAGAGTTACGAATCTTATCTTTCTATGTGGGAATGTAAATAGTTTAACTTTAGTAAGTCCCTTATGATTTCTCTTTGCTGTTTACCTTTCCATGCTTCTCTTGATTCTTGTGTTTGAAAGTCAAATTTTGTATTCAGCTCTGGTCTTTTCATCAAGAATGCTTGAAAGTCCTCTATTTCATTGAATGACCATTTTTTCCCCTGAAGTATTATACTCAGTTTTGCTGGTAGGTGATTCTTGGTTTTAATCCTAGTTCCTTTGACTTCTGGAATATCATATTCCAAGTCCTTCAGTCCCTTAATGTAGAAGCTGCTAGATCTTATGTTATCCTGGTTGTATTTCCACAATACTTGAATTGCTTCTTTCTAGCTGCTTGCAATATTTTCTCCTTGACCTGGGAACTCTGAAATTTGGTCACAATGTTCCTAGGAGTTTCTCTTTTTAGGTCTCTTTCAGGAGGTGATCCTTGGATTCTTTCAATATTTATTTTGCCCTCTGGTTCTAGAATATCAGGGCAGTTTTCCTTGATAATTTCATGAAAGATAATGTCTAGGCTCTTTTTTTGATCATGGCTTTCAGGTAATCCCATAATTTTTAAATTGTCTCTCCTGGATCTATTTTCCAGGTCAGTTGTTTTTCCAATGAGATATTTCACATTATCTTCCATTCTTCCATTCTTTTGGTTTTGTTTTGTAATTTTTTGGTTTCTCATAAAGTCATTAGCTTCCATCTGCTCCATTCTAATTTTTAAAGAACTATTTTCTTCAGTGAGCTTTTGAACTTCCTTTTCCATTTGATTAATTCTTCTTTTTAAAGCATTCTTCTCCTCATTGGCTTTTTGAACCTCTTTTGTCAGTTGAGTTAGCCTATTTTTCAAGGTGTTATTTTCTTCAGCATCTTTTTGGGTCTCCTTTAGCAAGCTGTTGACTCACTTTTCATGATTTTCTTGCTTCTCTCTCATTTCTCTTTTCAATTTTTCCTACACCTCTCTTACTTGATTTTCAAAATTCTTTTTGAGCTCTTCTATGGCCTGAGACCATTGCATATTTATTTTGGAGGCCTCTGATGGTAAGCATTTTTCTTCCTCATCTGAAAGGATGGAAGAAAATACCTGTTCACCAAGAAAGTAACCTTCTATAGTCTTATTTTTCCCCCTTTTGGGTCATTTTCCCAGCCAGTTACTTAACTTTTGGGTCCTTTGTCAACAGTGGGGTATACTCCGGGGATCTGTAAGTTCTCAGTTCCTCCAAGGTGGCACAATCAAGGGAGAGGAGTTTACTCCTCTCCTGGCCTGCGCTCTGATCTGGGAGCTACCCAAGTTTTTCTGCCCAGGATCTGCAAGTAGAATTCCCTTTCCAGATCCTTCACCAGCTCCACCACACCAGCCAGCACTCTTCCTCACCCATGCACTGTGACTCAGATCAGCAGCTCAATTCCCCCAGAGGTTTTAGCCTGAAGGCTCCAAAAATGGATGCTGCTGCTGTTGCCTCCTGTAGCCACTGTCTGGGGCTAGGGGAGGACCCTGCTCCCTTCTCACCCAGATGAAAAAGCTTTCTTTGGTGTTTGTGCATTGAGGAATCTGAGAACCTCTGCTGCTGCTGGGGATTCTGCCCCCGAGGCCTGTTCTGGCCCTGTTCCTGCTGGTGTTGTGAGGCCAAGCCTGGGCTCAACTCCATGGGCTGCACTCTGCTCTGCGCCCCATATGACAGACCTTTCCTGTCAGCCTTCCAGGCTATCTTGGACTGGAAATCTCTTTCACTCTGTTGTTTTGTGGTTTCTGCTACTCTAGAATTTGTTTAGTGTCATTTTCTACAGGTATTTTACGGGCTGTGAGGGAAGAGTTAGAGTATGTGTGTCTTTCTACTCTGTCATCTTGCCTCCACCCCCTATTGTTATTATTTAGAAGGTATCTCAGCAGAAGGCAATCACCACCATACTGTATAAAGACCAAGTCAAGAAACTGAGAACATTTAGCACATGCATTTTGTAAGATAATTTTGGCTTTTATACAAGAGTTAGAAAACAGCCTAGAAGCATGAATCATGATGTTCTCACAACAGTCCAAGTAAGAGGCCCGGGAGGAACCCTGAGCTACTCTCTTTCTGGAGATGTTAACACTCTACATTAACATTCTCCATGTTGTTTCAATCTGCCTTCAGAGTTTATCAGTTCTTTCTCTGGAGGTGTACAGCACTTTTGGTCACAAGTCCTTTGGAACTGTCTTGTATCACTGTATTCATCACAATAGCTAAGTCTTGCAGAGTTAATTATCATTACAATATTGCTGTTACTGTATATAAGATATTCTCTTGGTTCTGCTCACTTCATTTTGCATCAATTCATAAAAGTCTTCCCAAGTTTCTCTGACACTATCCTACTCATCATTTCTTGTAGCATATTAGTATTCCATCTCAACCATATACCACAACTTGTTCAACCATTCCCCAAAAGATGGGCATCCCTTCAATTTCCAATTTCAAAATTTACTAAACATTTGTTTCTACTTTGTCTCTCTCCCTGCCTGCCAGGAAGCTTTCTCCTTGGCCTGGCTTAAGGAGAGAGCAAATTGTATTGATTTCCCATACTCAGGAGGTGAAACAAACAGTACAACCCACTCATCACTATAAGTGGGAGAAAAGGGAATAGAACCCATCTGCCACATCTCTGTCAGCAAAGAAAATGGGGGTACTTGGATGTACTCAAAAGTATACTCAGTGAGCAAATATTAATTAAAAAAAGGCAATAATAACCAGGATGACAAACAAGGAGCCTCCAAGGGCAATCAGAATAAATGCTGCCATCAATAAAACATGACCTTGAAAAAAGATGGACTGATTACATGATGAGAGCAAGAGGATGAGCCATAGACAGCCTTTGTGCTGTATTTGGGATGTCAAGGGATCTTTCAGCTTTCAAGAGGAGTCAAGGATGGTCCCTAGCACATCGGAAGGAGCCTCTGTGGGGGCTTATTACAGGCTGCAGCTGAGAGTCATGTTGGATAAGCAGGCAAACACAGGTAGCAATCTGCATGATTAGAAGGAATATTGATATTGAAGTGATCACTGACCCATTGGAGTGTCAGAGAACAGGAGAGCTCCAGTTTATTTAGTCCTCTGAAGTTTCCAAAACATGTTCTTCCCAGCAACCTTGATCTAAGTATAATTATCTCCATTTTACAATTGAAGAAACAGAGGCTCCTCTCTTCTACAGGAAGGCTTTTCCAACCTCCCTTAATTTTAGTGCCTCCCCTGTTAATTATTTCCTATTTATTCTGAATATATCTTGCTTTGCACATTGTCACCCCCATTAGATTGTAAGCACCCTGAGGTTCGGGACTGTCTTTTATCTCTCTTTGCATCACCAGCATTTAGTATAATGCCTGGCAAATAGTAGACACTTAACAGATACTTACTGATGGACTATGCATAGTAACTGGCAGTAGCAAGCATTTAGTAAATGCCAGTTCACATCTTCTCACCCCTTCCCTCCCAAGTCTTTTCTTCACCAGGTTCAATATCTCCAGTTTATTCAGTTTATTCTCATATTTCATGAAATTGAAGCTCTTTGCTCTCCTAGTCACTCCCTTCTTGACATTCTACAGTTCATCAATGTTTTTCCTAAAATGTGGAACCCAGAGCTGAACATAGTACTCTAGTTGTCATCTGATGAGGGCAGAGGACTATGGGATGGGTCACCTCCTTAGCCACTTGTGTGTTCAAGTGATGGTTGATAATATGTTCTATTACACCTAGGCTGTGTCTTTGTACTGTGTCCATCATCATCTGAGATGATGATGATGGTGATGATGGTGGCAGTGGTGGTGGTGGTGATGATAGCTTATTCATGTACTGTAATTCTATAAAATGAACTCGTTTTTTTCAGGAGTAAGTTTCACCATATCCCTCATGTCTAGGGCCTGACTGAAGGCAAGGAAGCTGGAGGTAGAAAGAATCAAAGTAAACTAATATGACTTGAGCTTTAAATTTTTTCTCTTTTTCTCCAAGACTTTGTTACCTAATAAAAGCAACATCTTAACATTTCAATTCAAATCAATCTAGTAAGCATTTATTAAGCACTTGCTATGTGCAGGATGCTTTCCTAGGCCTTGGGAAATAGAAGACAGTATGAAAAATAGTCCCTCTACATTCTACTGGGGGATATAATACATAAACAGATATGTGATCATTTAAGGAGAGAGAGAGTACTAATGAGGCAGTAATAGTACCATCACTCTAGAGGTGGAAGAGACCAGAAAGGCCATTTAATCCAACTCCATCATTTTATAAATGAGGAGAATGAGGCTCAGGGAGGTTAAGTGATTGCCCAAGATCATACAGTTAGGAAGCATCAGAAGTAAGATTAGAATTCAGGTCTTTAGCCTCCACAGCCACTTTCCATGCCACCACACTACTTTCAAAGAAAGGTTTCTCAGATGAGATGGCACCTGAAGTGGGCCTTGAATGAAGCTAGGGATTCCAAGAGACAATGATGAAGACATACATTCCAGGCATGGAGAATGGCATGTGTAGATGCATGGAAGTGGGTATGGAACATCAACTCCAAGGAACAGCAAGTACACCAATGGAGCTGAAATGACTCTACCACAGAGAACACAATGATTTCCTTCATCTATCAGTCAATGGTTTTTCAGGTGATGCAACCAAAAGCTACACAGTCCTTATTGGTCAGTTTTGTGAGAAATCTCATTTTCCTGTCATTCAAGCCCACAGCTCCCATACTCAATAAACTACAGTGCCCCCAACCCCAGTGGCTGTAGGGTCAAATCTTCCTCTTCCACCTCTTTACCTTTCCAGTCTTCTAACACATTAACTCCCCTCCACACATGCTTGGGTCCCACTTCCTGTTCTGGACACACAATCCTATTTCCCCATTTCCTTTTGCACCATCTGCCCTTCATGCCTAGAATGTTTTCTTTCTTCATCTATGCCTCTAGGAATTCATGATTCTCTTCAAAACTCAGCTCAAGCCCTACCCTCTAAGTAAAGTCATTTCTGATCCCCCTACCTTTTCTCTCTGCATTCACATACAGGTAGAATCTCCCATTAAAATGTAAGTTTCTTGAGAACAAGGATTTTTCACTTTTGTCTCTGTTTCCAGGACTGACAAATAACATGAACTTAATAAATTTTTCTTGATTGGTCAACTGACTGATTTTTTGTTTTCCTCTCTCGTTGCTATTAGCCCCAAAGGAAAGTAAGACCATTTAAACTAACCAGGTCAGAAGGCTTTCAGGCAAGATGTGTCCACTTCCACCAAAGAAGAGAAGGTAAGATATTAAAGAGAAAGCCAAAAAATTACAAGATAGGTAGGCAATGTTTGTATTATGTTTAAAGGTTTTGGTTTAAATTCTCTCCAAAGCAACAGGCCTATAATTAACTGCTCACTTAACGAGCCCAGTAAAATGAAGATTTCTTCCATATTTAGATCAACCACCCCAACTCCCATCCTTACAAGAGACAGACCAGCCTAGCTAATTACAGGGTTAAAGTAATGGCCCATGAATAATTGTAGACACTTGCCTAAAACTAAAAAAGTGGTGACAAGCAAAGTTAGCTCAAGATGGAGTCAAAAAACTAGCAAACCACAAATGTGGGCATCTGTCCTCGTTTCCATTCAACATTCATTAAGCACTTACTGTATTCAAAGCTCTGAGTTAGGCAGGAGAGACACAAAGACAAAAACAAAACACATCCTGTCCTGAAGGAGCTCACATTCCACTAGAATGCTAAATTCTACTAGAACTCTATTGTCTGTCTACTTCACTCCAGGTCTAGCCTTCTATCCAACCATGTAAGCTGCTCTCATAGTCACCTAGAACAAGATTTTTCTACCAGGCCTCAGTTTTCTAATATATAAAACAAACTAGACTGTTAGATTCTTTACAAAACACAATATTAAATTGCTTTCATACAGTTGGCTTTCTACCCTGATGTGTCCAATATCCCCCATAGCAGAACACAGCGTATAGTTGAACAGCAGAAACAAATAGCTTCAATTTCAGGTTCAATTTCTTTCTGCCCTTGTCCTCTCTTGGATGGCCTGCTTAGATTCACTGGACATTTTCTCCTGCAGCTCTCCGAGGATTAGTGCCCCCATCTTTCCCCAGCAATATATTACCTTTCTCATTCTATAATGTTTATCCTTCCCACCCCACCCCCCACTATTTCATCAAGCATGTTCAGCCTCATCACCTTTATTCATCTTCTGGCTGCTTCAGTTCAGCTGCGATGTTAACTGAGCTCCCCTGGTCATAGGTGACATACTCTTCTCATCTGTCAAATATAGTCCATTCTACCTCACACACCTATGTCCAAGGCAAGCAGTAGGTGCTACATAAATGTTTATTCCCCTCTCCCCATCCTTGCCTAAGCTATAAACTCTACCAGACCCCACTTCCCCTCACATCTGCCCACGTACATAATGTCAGAGCTGGAAGAAAACTTCTCAGGCATGTATACAAGTCTGAGTCTTACTTTCCATAAATGAGGGAACTGAGGGGATGGCTTTTCTCTCCCATCAATTCCCTGGCTTCTTCAAACTACAGAGTTTTCCTATCTGGACTTCCGTAGTGAAATTGCTTTCCACACTGTTAGAGTGTTGGATTTGGGAATCAGGAAAATGTAGGTTCAAATTGTGCTTCACCTACTCATTGGCTACCTGATCACGGGTAAAATCATTTAAGCATTTTGGACCTCAGTTTCCCCTCTGCAAAATGGAAGTGATAATAATAATAGCAGCCACCTCTCTGGGTCATGATAAGGATCAAATGAGAACATGTATGTAAATGCCTTGAATATCTTAAAATCCTTGTAAATTTGAGCTGTTAATATCACTGACTCTCCAAATACCCAAATAAGGCACCTGAGATGTCAGTGACGTGGATACTTCCTTCAGTAATGAAGATCATAGTCTGACCATGGAGTCCCCTCACTCTCCTCCCCTCCCCAGCTGCAGATCTGAATCAATATTGTTCTGACTCCAAGCCCCGAACTCCATCCCCCTATACTATTCCACAGAGATGAGAAATGATCGGCCACGGTGCAAAGCCTTGCTCCAAACCTGAACATGCAAGAGAGGAGATAGGCATCACAAGGGGTAGTGCCCCAGATGGGCTCAAGTCTGGCCTCAGACACTTACTGTCATTGTGACCTGGGCAAGTCACCTCACCAATGCCTCAGTTCTCTCATAGATAAAATGGAGAAAATAAAGCAACTACCTCTCAGGTGGTGAGGATCCAATGAGACACTTAATAAAGTGCTACGCAAGAATTAAAGCATTACATTGATGCATGTTAATAGTATTATCATCACTGTTTTTGTTAGAAAGAGTAACCAGGACAAAAGGGTCAGTAGGAGCCAAGGTCAGAATTCAAGAGTAAGTGAACATACAGGAGCAGGAAACAGAAACCGCTGGGATGAACACTATCGAGGATGCATCCAGGTTCGGAAAACCAGAGTAGCTAGGAAAAAAGACAAGGATTCTGGATAATGAAATGATCAGCTGCTTTACTCAGCACATGCCACACTAGAGCTGCTTAATCAGTGGGTCTCAGAGACCCTGTCCGTTTCTGTCACTTAAAAAGGCATACAGTCAGAAACCAGGACCTCTTGATATCAAATCCAGTCTTAACTCAGCACTGTCGACATACTTTGCCAAATATCTCTAACAGGTTATGAAAAGCCATAATGTTAGGTGAAACATTGTTACATTGTTACACTAGCACCATAAGAATACTCTAAATGAGCATCCAGCTGAATGATGGTCAGATAATGTTTCATGATGCTGGCTAATACTTGGTCATAATGCACTGATCACCTTATTGCAAAGCAGCCCTGTTTGGGTAGCATCCTGTGGGCTGGCCCTTCATAGGATCAGATCCACCATCATTATTTAGGCAGGCAAACTCGAGGTTAAAACACAGACTACAACCTCAAGATAAATAGCATACAATTTTGTCTTCCACCCTGAATCGTGAACATTACAATTATCACAGCAAATAATTGTTAGGACCACTTACCGGTGAAACAGTAACGTAAGCTTTGTTAACTTCTTGAAAATTCCAAGGGTGATTAAGTATTCCTGGTTGCACAAACAAATTGCATAAAACTTCGGTTGGACTATTAATTTCCGTAAGTGGAGACTGAGATCTTGTCACTTTCCAAAATACAATAAAAAAATTGCCATCCTAGGATTCACTTGAACTTTTAGAAATAAAATGTTGGTGAGATTGAAAGAAGTTCAAACTTTAACAGACTGAATTTTAACATGGCAAAACTTTAAACCAGCATTTTCACGTTAGACTCACGGGTTTGTAGGGCAAATTGTTCCCATTCTAATAATTTAAGCTTTTACATGTGATCACAGCTTTTGGGTATTAGGATGTTAGGAAGCTCGAGTGAGGTAATAATACTAATATGGTTAACATTCATGTAGTCCTTTAAGGTTTGCAAAGTACTTTCAATATATAATCTCAGTCGGTCCTTACAACAACCCTGAAAAGTAGGTGCTGTTGTCCTCACAGATAAGGAACTGAGGCTGGGAGAGGTGACTTGGGGAGTGACCCAGCTAGTGAGCATCTGAGTCAGGATTTGAACTTAGGTCTTCTCCGATTTCAAGACCAGCATTCTATTGACTTATAGCTATCGATAATGTAATTATTGTTATATTGTGATTATAATAATGATTGTTATATTGTTAACTGTTTTAATAATAATTGACTTATAGGTTTCTTATAGCTGTCTCGATAAAGTGCTTTGCAAACCTAAGTGTGCTTTATAAATGTCTTCTGTTTACTATTATTATTTTCAAAGCATTCAGATCGTTCAAACATGAAATCCCTAAGAAACAGCAATATACATTAAAAATGAAGAACTGAAATTAAAAACTGAGAAGGGAAATTAAAACAGCAGTAACTGTTGGAGAAATCAAGTTCAATAAACATAAAGATTATATCATGGCACTAAGTAGAAGCCTGCTACATTTGGAAACTACACTATAATGTGGTTCATAATTTCAAAACAAATGGAGAAGAGAAAACTCAGGGGACCATGAGAAATAGATCTAAGTATTCAAATGGCTGGCATGAAGAAAAGACTTATGGGAAGAATGAGTAGAGTTGTCCAGAGGTATATTTAGTTTGAAGTAAGGAAATGCTTCTTAGCAATAAGAGTTATCCCCAAATGAAATGGGTTATTATCAGAGGTAGTGGGCTGTTCATCACCAGGTCAAAGCTAGATGACAACTTGTCCAAGAATATCATAGGAAGGATTCCTACAACGGTATGGGGTGAATTCAACAGCTTCCAAAGTCATTACTAGCTCTGAAAGTCTATGGTTTTATGAAATCTATAGACCAATTTGGGGGCAGCTAGGCAGGTTAGTGAATAGAGCACTAAATCTGGAGTCAGGAAGACCTGAATTCGAATCTAGCTTCAAACACTCACTTGCTGTGTGACCCTGGGCAAGTCACTTAACTCTGTTTGCCTCAGTTTCCTCATCTGTAAAATGAGGTGGAAAAGGAAATGGCACACCAGTTCAGTATCTTTGCCAAGAAAATCCCAAATGGGGTCACAAAGAGCCAGACACAACTGAAATGACTAAACAAGAAAAAGGACAATTTTCTTTCAGAAAAGACCCATTTCAATGGTTTATGTAATATGAGAATAATTCCAGTCATATAAACTCCAGTAGGTTTTACCATGCTGGAAAAGATTTGCATGTTGGTCCCCTTGACTGAAAGGCTGTCCCTTTGCACTCCCACCTGGAATGATTCTGTCTCTGAGAATCCCTCATTTCCCTCAAGGTTCAGCTCAAGGGCACCTTTCACATGAGGTCTTTTCTGATTCTTCACAACCACTAATGTCTTCCCCTGCAAATCACTTTGCAGAGACTTTTCATTTTTTTCATATACTGACATATGGACATGTTTTCTCCCCCAGCTGAAATATGAGCTTATTGAGGGCAGGGAGGTTCACATTTGTCCTTGCATTTCCAGTGCCTGGCACACAGGTGCTTAATAAATGCTTGTTGATTGATGAATTGATGAACAATCCTTTGACCATGGCAGCCCACAAAATGAAGAAAAAACGTTTTTTTAATGATCTCTAATTCTTTGTCACAGCCTTTCGATGCCACATGCTAATAGTAGAAAAAGGGGGAGGACAGTGCTAAAGATCACAGTGGTGTTAGATCATCTCTAAACCTTTATTTTCATTATTTTAAAGTAGCAATAAGTCACCTAGGTGATACATCATATAGAGCACTAACCCTGGAGTGGAAAAACTGAGTTCAAATCCAGCCTCAGACATTTACTAGCTGTATGACTCTGGGCAAACCGTTTAATCTCTGCCTCCATTTCCTAAGATAAAATGGAGATAATAATAGTATTTACCACCCAGGAACACTGTTAGGATCAAATGAGATAATATTTGTAAAGCACTTTGCAACCTTAAAGTGTTAGATAAATGACAGCTTTTATTATTACTGGTACTCTAAATGTGGGCTCCTAGTTGATCAAACAATGAGTCAAGAGCGAGGAACTGGACCAAATCAAACCAATATTGGCATTCTTGACTATAAATGAAAGCAGATGTGGAAAGTTGCAACTGATGGAATGATGGCTCACAGGTTCTCCTTGAGGAGGCAATTCAAGGAATTGTTGGAGTTCTTTTTCCCATGGACATAAAAGGGAAAAGAAGAGTTTGGTGGAAACCTTGGTCATTTCACTTGGCAACACTCATGGTTAGCACATGTAGAAAGACCATCCTGAAGCTGCAACTTATATATCATCCTATCTTGTAGAAGATGAGAAAGTAGAGAAATTCCATAAAAAATTCAACAATAACAAGATCCTTTAATCAAAAAAAAAGATTTTAATATTTGGTGACTTCAATGAAGAGGGAGACATATGGGAGGGCAACAAAATACATTTTGGGAAATATGGCTTAGAATGAAGAAGACAGATGTCAATGGATTGTAGACTGCATTTATAAATTTCCTTTATAGTTCATCAAGCAAAAACATTTATTAAGCCCCTGCTATGTGAAATAAACAAAATATTAAGAAGAGAATTAGAACTGTTAAGTCACAAACACTAGTAATATAACTAGAAACTTAAGGCATGACAAAATTCTTTTTTGCTGTTCACTTGAGTCCAACTCTTTGTGACCCATTTGGGGTTTTCTTGGCAAAGATACTGGAATGGCTTCCATTTCCTTCTCCAGTTCATTTTACAATGAGGGAACTTAAGGGACTTGCCCGGGGTCCCACAGATTGAAATGCATGTACCAGTTATTGGGCTAAGTACTAGGGATTATTGAGAAAGGCAAAAGATATTTCCTGCTCTTGGGGAGTTCACAATCTAATAGGGAAGGCAACATATAAACAACTATGGGCAAACAAGATATATACAGGATAAATTGTTGACAATCAATAGCGGGAAGGCATTAGAATTAAGGAAGAATCAGAAAAGGCTTCTTGTACAAAGTGGGATTTTAGCTGGGACTTGAAGGAAGCCAGGAAATGGAGATGAGGAGGAAGAGAATTCCAGACATGGGGAACAGCCAGAAAAAAATAGAGTCAGGAGATGGAGTGCCATGAGTGAGGGTCATCAAAAAGGCTAACGTCCTTAGATTGTAGAGTATGTGATGGGGACTAAGGTCATCAAAGAGAGAGCTGGAATGTAAGCTGAGGACCCCAAATCACAAACAATGAAACGGACTTTATCTTGACAGAAAACGAATGGTTAATAAGCTGTAAGTGATTTCTGAATTGGCTGTCTGAGATTCAATGAGACCCTCAGCTTGTTAAAGAAAAGATAAAAATTAAAATCAAATTAGAAGGAAGGATAAAGTTGGGAAAATGCTGTCTGCAATTTATTTTTTTTTTCCATCTGCAATTTAAATAGCTCCAACCTGTCTCATCCAAGCAAGCCGCCAGTGCTGAAAACTGGGAAACGGATGAAGATATTAAATTTTCTCATCATCACTTCACATAGAAGTCTAACCAATCTAAAGCCATCGCCATGATGGGAAGGCCAGAAGAGCCTGGCATCATCCTCACCCAGCAAACACATTATTGATCTTACTGATAGGAGGACCATGGCACCCACATACAGCAATATGAGTTTATAATATAAACTAATATTCAAAACATTATGGAAGAGGATGGAGGATGATTATCAACAGTAATGAAAATAGCAGCACTACCTCATAAATAGCAAGAAGTATAGGAGGGGAAAATGAATTTGCAAAAAGCTTCAGATAATTATGCTACCAAGAGCCTCCCAAGAGCATCTGAAGATGAAACTGGAAAGAGAACAATGAAAACAGAAAATATGTAATAGCATTCTCTAACATCATATATTCCTCATCAATGACAATGAAACCATCATATTTGGAGTCTAAAATCTCAGGCCCCAGTTTGTCAAATAAAAAGTGTAAATGGAACAAAAAAAGGAAGCAGCTGCACCAGATCAGTAGAGGAAATCTACGCTGAAAGTGACACAGTTCTGAGGCTGCTGAGGGAACAATCGTCAAGACACCCGAAAGTTATACAATGTCTAGGTGAAAAAAACATAAATAGTATGATTAACAAAAAAAGCACACAAAAGAACGCTAATGACGACGTACTGATCGGAGTAGCTTCTCACCTTCATAAAATCTTTAAAAGAGTGATATCTATGTAAAGGATGTGTTGAAACTGTAAGAAGGGAAGAGTTCGGCTTTCGTAAAGGATACTCTACATCAGGCTACGTTTCAAGGGCACAAAATTGGATAAAAGATGCAGAGGATATAAAATCTTTCTTTATTGTTGTTGGGTTTTTTAAATCATTTGAGTTGACAGCATAAAATTCATGTTTAAAGCTCCTCTTCCAACAAGGTGACTCTCATGCATATGTTAAGATCATAGAAGATTCCATGATAAGATTCCACCGCGAAGAAGATTTCTAAGTACACTATGATTCTGAGAGACGTGTTATAATGCAAAAGTGTCACTATGACCACAAAACTCCTAGAAGTGGATGGATATAGATTAAAATGTAATTGGGAAATATTTAACAAAATATAATAACAGATAGATAATGTTAATGGTTTTCTAAGTCAATATATGACTCTATCTCTAATTGAGTTTGATATCACTGGTGAAGCCTCAAAGCCAGAAAGACCTGGATTCAAGTTTTACATCTGACATGTAATGGGAAAGTCTTTTACTTTCTAGATAACTCTCTAAAACTGTAAGTTGCAGAGAAGGTGCCAACCTTCATTGGTAGAGGGAATTTCCTTACTGGGGACTTATGAAATCACATGAGCAGTTCTTATTTCTATCATTTTGATTACCAGCATTAAGTGAGTCACAACACAAGGAGGAATCAAGTGTTTGCCACGTTCATAGTGGATATACAGAAGAGACCAAATGGAAGAGAGATTTCCTGCCAATGGAGAAATTCTCCAGATGTACCCATTGTGGATGACACTGTGTGGATTGCATTAAAATTCTGGAATACTGAAATGTGAAGTCATTCAAAAGAGTTTGATGCAGTAGTTCACAGATGAAAAATGAATAGATGAAGAAATTTTATTGTCGCATATGGTTGTATGAAAAACCCATCTTGGACATACATAGCCAAACGATGAACTAAGTTAGTTATGGAGGTAGGAAGAGCTAGGTTTAGGTCTGCTCAGTCTCTAATGCAAGTTAAATATGTGACCTTGGACAAGTCACTTAACCTCTTTAGTGCCCCAAAGCATATTGTTTATATTATCCTTTTGGCTTAGGTGCTTTCCTTCTGCATCAGTTCATACAAATCTTCCCATGTTTCTCTGAATCCTCATGACACTGCTTTTAAACAGGCTTGCCCACACAGGCTGTGTGGTATGGCTACCCCAGCAGGGTGAGATGAACAAACTCATCAGTGGGATCCAAAGTAGTGGGGAGAGAGAGAGAGAGAGAGAGAGAGAGAGAGAGAGAGAGAGAGAGAGAGAGAGAGAGAGAGAGAGAGGAACAAGATGTCTACATCCCCCTTTTAGCCAAAACACAGAAAACATTCTTGAAAAGTCACCAGCCATCACAGCTGTGTCATCTGTCAATGTGTGTGATATGTTGACAGAACAGCTGGTGAGTATGACCATTAGCAAATGTGAAAGAGAAAAAGAAACCAACAGGGCTACTTCCCTCAACATCCCACTTGGAGGAGAGGGCTAAGAGCAAGTAGGCTCAACAAATTGAACTGCAGCTTAACAAGCAAGGATTTCTCTGCTGAAAAAACAATAACTTGCCTGCTACCATCCAATGACAGAGGAAGTTGGTGTCAACTTTGGGCCAACTTGAGAAGTTTTATCTCACTCCATAACTGCTTCCTAGAGAAGAGAAATTTCCAAACTCACTTGACAGAAAGTGACCTGGCCGGAGGTCAAGAAGGAATAAGGACAAGGAGAAAGGATGGACATTTGGAATCATCTCCAAATCTGGCGTCACTTGTTTAGCATTGAAAAAGAACTCAGGCATCATCTGGTCCAGCTTTCTCATTTTTACATATGGGTAAAATGAGGTCCAAGGAGATTAAGTGATGTAACCAATTCCATAGAGGTAATAGAACCTCGGATATGAACCCAGGTCCTCTGACTTCCAAATACAGTGGCCTTTTCACTACTGAACGTGGATTCAAAGGGTAGCACGCTGGGGTAGTTGAAGGAGCACATTTTTGGGAGTCAGTGGATCTCAGGCTCTAGTCCCAACTCTGACATTTATTAGGTGCATGACCTTGGAAAACTTCTCTGAGCCTCTGTTTCTTCATCTGCAAAATGAGACCTACCTCATGGGATCATTATGAGCACTGAATTTACTTAAAGTACTTTATAAATCCAAGACATTCTAGAAACATAAGAACTTTCCTCTCCTCATAAAAGTAAATTAGGATATTTGGCAATAAAGGATTTATTCACAGAATTCAGAGTTGAAAGTGATCTCAGTGGAATCTAGGCCAATCTATACTTGAAGAAGGAGCTTCTATCACAGAATGTAAGGTTCTTGAGGGCAGGGACTATTCCATAAGTTCCTAGAGTCAGAGCTGGAAAGGGCCTTAGAGGTCATCTCATCCAATCCTTTATTTTATAGTAAGGAAACTAAGGCTCAGAGAGCTCAGTTTCACAATTTCACATAAGTTGCAAGCAGTGTAGTTTGGATTTGAAGGCAGGTCCCCAAACACCAAATCCTGCATGTTCTTTACTTACCAGACAGCATCACTGCTGACTTTGTATGCCCAGCATCTCACATAAAGTAAGTGCATTATTGTACTGAAGAGAGGGAGTGAGGGAAGAAAGGAAGGGAGTGAGGGAAGGAAAGAAGGAAGGAAGAAAGGGTCTGTCAGCCATTTCTTGAAGACCTCTAAAGATAGAGAACCCACTACCTTCCAAGGTATGCCAAGCCAAACCAAGTACAGTTTCCTGTAGACATCTAAATCCTCTAGAAATGAAATACTCAACAGCATAATCAAATAAAACATTGTCTTCCTAGGCTGGGCTAGACAGTGAGTCAAGTTCAAGCACATTATCAAAAGCCTGTAATGCACTTTTATTGTAGCATTTGGATAAGGAGCATGAAACAAACTCTGGATGCCGCATATAGCTGATACTTAGAAGCCCATGGCAGTTGGTTGCAAAGTGCGGAAGCTCTGGAATCCATCAGGTGTTTCCCAAGTGAAGAAAGATCCCAAATGATAATGATGCCTTTTCCATTATCCAGCCCCTGCCTATCTTCTGAGCAGTGCTTTGCCTGCTATGAACTGGCTGAATGGAATATGAAGAACTCATAAAAGGATGATTAAATATGGGAGACCAGAAAGTGCCAAGGCCAAGCTAATGCTTTAGAACCTCTTTGTAGAAAAGCCAAGTGACAGGAAGTCTTTTTTTTTTTTTTTAATGAGCTCTTGTTTCAAAATATAAGTTGCTTTCAAGGAATTGATTTGGTGATAAAGTCCTCAAAATCTGTTACAAAAGAAAGAGAAGGCTAGAGCAAGAGGACCTTCCTCCTTCACTGAGGCCACACCCTGGGCAGTGTCGTCCGTGACACATCCTCCCATGTGCTGGTCAATCTTGTTGCTTTAGCCAAATGACTGGTGAGCTATTTCCCAAGATAGAAGCTTTCAATATCTGAAAGTCTTTCCAGTAATTCTGCATATACTTTGTCTCTTAGCTTTACCACTTCACTCATGATATAAATACATTTAATCTCCAAAATGCCAAGCCTTGAAGTGATACTTTTTTTAGCTTATTGCTGTTTTAATGGCACAAACAATCTGCTTCCCCAAAAAGAAAAACCTGAAAATGTTGGCCAGAAGTAACGTAAATCCCAAAGGGATCTTCGTCTTCAGTCCACCAATACTTTAAAGGATACATCACCTCATCTCATGTGAATACCTGCTCCATTGCTAGAGACCACAAACCTTCCATCGCTTCTTTGGGTCCTGCCCCTATCTTTCCATAAATATTCCCCACCTGATGTGCAGGAGGCCAGCCTTTTATTCTCCTAATATTTCAAGAATAACACTGCACCAATGAGGCACTCTTCCTCCAGCTGCAAGACCGGCTAACATCCTTTTCAAGTAACAGATTCCCTCAAAGATGTCTTTTATGCCACTTTTCATGTGCAGCTCATTGTGGGTAACACGTCAGAGCCAGCACAGACTCACCAGGCCCCTTTCCATTGCCCTTTGGGTCAGCAATGATTTCATTTTCCTGCTATTTTGGTGTGCCATCATTTGGAGACATATAACATCACCGGAATACAACACTGCACTGCAGGGCTTTCAAAATGAGGCACTATTTTTGCCCAATGCAGATAAGAGTTGTAGCTTAATTTTCCTGCCCTGTTTATACCTTTCCAACATCTGTCTGAGGTTATCTTGCAATACAAGTATGAATAAGATAATAATAAGCATGTAATAACAATAATTGTATTTATATAGTTATGTATAGTACTAGTAATATATCATTAGTAACACTAGTAATTAGTAAACTAATGATATAGTATTAACATAGTAATACATATGTATGTATATATGACTGAACAGTGGATGAGTGTGATCATTAGCAAATACAAAAAAAACCCATACTTATCTATCTACACATGTGTGTGTATACCTTTTCTATATTACATCAAATATCCTGAAGTAATCATGGTTACTCTGGATCTGACCTTCCTGACAGCACCTAGCATATTTATTCTATGAGCGCTGTCACAAGAAGCAGCATAGCTCAGTACCAAAGCTTCAGACCTAAGGATCTGGGTTTGACTCTTGACTGCTGCATCCTTCCCTCCATTTGTTAGTGAATCAGTTCTATTACACTCAAGCCTCTTGCACCCTTGAACAGCCATAGATTATGTCTTGCCAAACCCCACCCTTAGGTTACTTTTGTCATCTATGACCTTTGCTCCTCTTCACATGTTATACTGAATACAGGTGAGGGCAGCTAGGTAATGCAGTGGATAGAGCGCCAAGTCTGAAATCAGGAAGACTCATCTTCCTGAGCTCAAATCTAGCCTCAGACACTTGTTAGCTAGGTGACCCCTGGGCAAGTTACTTAACTCTGTTTGCCTCAGTCTCCTCATCTGTAAAATGAGCTGGAGAAGGAAATGGGAAATCACTCCAGTATCTTTGCCAAAAAAACCCCAAATGGAGTCACAGAGAGTCAGACATGAAAAAGAACAGCGCTAAAGAAATTCACATACCATCCATGTAAACCTACAGAAATACAAGTTATTGTCGCTTCCATTACACAGCACTGCCAGTCTCCTATAATTCCACAAGTTACCATTACTAGAGCTAGTAGAGGGAATGGTGACAGAGATGACATGAAAATAACTGATTCCATCCGAACATTTCTGTTTGTACAGCAACAGCAGTTCTGCCTGGCAGGAGAAGGAAAGGGAAGCAGAAAGGAAGATCGCCTCTCAGGAAAGTGTTGTTTGACAGAAGACAAAAATCTTACATGAGTAAGTCATGGGTAATCTTTAATTTAAGGAGGGAAGTACAGTTCAGGAGAGAGAAAACTGACTCTCAAGTCTGAGAATGAGAGTTCTGATATTCCCTCTAAGGCTTATTGCCAATAAGACCTTGGACAAAACCGTTAAATTCCCTGAGTCTCAGTTTTGTCTTTATACGTAGAATGCTTAGTATAGTCCCTGGAATATAGTTATTGTTTTAAGAAAGATTTGTAGATTGACTAATTCAACTATAATATGGTAGGCTGGAGAGGTGGAGGACAGAGCCCCTGATGTCCCTCTTAGGTCTATATCCACGATGAATGCTAGATCTGGGGTCAGAGGATCAGATGCAAATCTTGATTCTACTCTGGACAAGCCCCTTCACTTCTCTGGGCCTCAGTTTCCTCATCTGTAGAATGAGGGAGTTGGACAAGATGGACTCTAAAGTCCTTTCTTTTCCTCTAGATCTAAGATTCCACTGGCCTTCTTTATTCTGATACCATGACACTTTTGTGGACACTTTCCCAAGGTTACCCATCCCAATCCATCCACACCTTTTCCTGTGCAGAGAGATAGAACTGACATCCTGAAGAAGGAGGGGACCTTCCCTCAGACCTGACATTAGGGGAGCACTCCACTTGGTACCTCTCAACCTTGTCATAGGAATGTCACTTCCTTTTCCTACCTGTACATTTATCAAATATCTTTTTTTCCCACTTTTCCTATGGAATTCTCCGATGAGAAAATATTACAGGCTGCTCCTGCTTACCGTAAGTCTCCCTGTCAGTGGCCCTGAAACACCAATTTTTCAGAGACTACAATATTCCATGCTTCAGTAATATAGCATCAATGAAAGACCACTAGCATTAAAAAGACAGACCTCTTCTCAGGCTCCAGGAGGAGATAAGTATTTTTATGACATGGACAATGTGAGAATTTGTTTTGATTGCTGCAAGGCTTTTGTTTTCTGTTTTTTCCTCCAACGATAGGGAAAGATGGAAGGGAGAAAGAAGAGATTTTTTTGGTTATTAATTGGAGAAGATTTAATTTAAAATAAAATGAAAAAAAATGAACCGTTGTTTCAGGGACAAGTTTTGGGTTCTTAAAAAGCACTGTGCAGTTCACTGGATGGAATCCAGCCCACTTTGCTCTTCCTAGTTCTAGGCACAGTTCATTCATCTTCTATATTTTATTCAAAATATACATAAATAGACCAGTTCTATGGACTGCCCAACTGTATATCACAGTGTGAACCAGGGGTGGGGAACCTGTGGCTTCATGTGGCCCTCTAGGTCCTCAAGTATGGTCTTTTGAGACCTAAAGGGCCACATGTGACCTCAAGGCTCCAGATTCCACACCCCTGGTCTGGACAATAATCATTCTTCATCCACTTGATTTTTCTTAGGTAGATTAATAGATAACAGATTTAATATTTAAATGTTTTATAGTTAATGGGTTTTTCCTAGGTAGACAGTCCATCTTTTGAGTGATTATTAGGAAGCCCTGCAATGTCTACACATAGATAAAATTGATAGCTGGTTACAGTTCTCCTGTGCTCTGTCTGAATGGATCTGAAACCAAATTACTTTAGGCATGATGATCCTAGGACCATATAAACCAATCTCCCCAGCTGCATTTTTTCTAGGATATGCTCACAAGAGGCTACTTTTATGTTATATCCTCTCTGCCCAGTTGTCTGTGATGACCAGTCTACAGCTACCCATTTCCAATAACTTCTATAAAAATTCATTTTATGTGATACCATCCTTCCTGCTTGAACCATATCTGTGACTAAGATGCTAGCCTCCCCCAGGAACCAGATAGGGGAGGGGGACTCTCTGCTAACCAGAAGATCAGGGAAATGTTATTGAGAGCAACCTGAAAAAACAGAGGTGACCAAGCTCCTTCCAAGGTCAAATGACCTTCTAAATCGCAGCGGTGAATATAGAATGGTTTCAGCATCCGGTTTTCAGCAATTAAAATGACATTTAATGAACTATGCAGATCAACTCAGGCCCCAAATCAAGAACTTCCTATACCCTGAGCCTTAGAATGAGTCCGGAACACAGGCCAAGGGAGAGAAGGTAGCACAGACACAGGACTATTTTGTTGATAGTTAAGATTTTTTCTAAAATATATCTCACCATGAAACCAAAGATTAACCTTCTTTTTCAAAGCAGCTCCTGTCTACTGCCTAATAAATGAAATGTCTCAGTTTTAGAAAACAACCAGATCATCTGACAAGCCTTTGTTCCTCCAGGAAAAAGCAAATCACAAATGTTATCCAATGTGGAGGCCCAGCTCTCTCACTGGCCGTGAGAGGGAGCAAGTGGAACAAGGGGGATTCAGGGTCTTGGATGCCAGAAAACCCCAAAGGGCCTAAAATTAACTAAGAAGGAGAAAACCATGATTGGGGCATTTCTACAGGGCAAATAGCTGGAAGGGGGCTGAGAGAGCACCTCATGCTAGAATCATCAATCAATCAACAAGTGTGCCTAGCCCTGTGCTGGGTATATTCATTTACACAATGCTTTCAGGTTTACAAATCACCTGGCACACACTTTACTTCATCTGATCCTCACAGCCACCTAGTGAGGTAGTGCTAATATGATCCCCATTTTACAAAGGAGAAAACTAAGGCTCAGAGAGGTTAAATTGCTTGCCCAAGGTTACACTGGTAATTAATGGCAGGGCCTAGATTCAAACCCAGGTGTGATGAGCCATACCCTTTCCAGGGTCCCAGCAATCTTCTTTAACTCTCATAAAAGTACCAGACATATCATTTGCCATGTGACAAATGAGGAAAAACGACGTTTGGAGGTGTTCAATTGACCTCTCCCTCATTATACACCTAATAAGAGGCTGGGTTTGAATCTATGTCCCTCCTGACCCTAATTCCAGTACTTCTTTCACCACATCTCACCATGCAATCTCCTCCTCCCTTTCTCTAGGGTGAGAAGCTCAATCAATCTATCAAAAAGCATCCATTAAACAAGCAGGAACACATTGAAACAGTAGGTTCTGGGAGCTAAAACATCTAAACAGGTCACCGAGAGCTCCCCCCTCCTTTTCCTCTTGGATGCTTTTTCTCACATGATGACAGATGGAGGAATCCTGCCTGGCCAGCAACAAGCCCAGAACATATCCTCATGCTGAGAGGGCTGATGGGAAGTCTCTGCTAGCCCTGTTCATTACCAGCTCTGCCACCGTCGCCTCTCAGAGAGCATAGAGGGTAAAGGATGGCCCCTTTCTCCTGTTCTCTACTCAGAATTCAAATAATATAAGAACTGGCAAAGGAGATGATAGTAACAGTAGCTAGCATTTATATAACGCTTCAAGGCTGGCAAAATGCTTTACAAATACTATCTCATTTATTCTCACAACAACCCTGGGAGAGTGGGGCTATTATGATCTGTATTTTCCAGAAAGGGACAGAAAGGCTGAGTGACCTGCCCAGGGTCACACAACTAGAAGTATCTGAGAAGGGATTTGAACTTAGTTCACTGTACCACCTAATGAAAAGTACAGAGGTCCTCTAAGAAATCTATGGATAAATTGTAAGATGTCTGTGAACTTGGATGGGAGAAATTACACATTTATTTCAATATAACTGTTTCCTTTTGAAGCGCTATGAATTTTATTTTATATATTTACAAATTTTATTGTGAGAAGAGATCCATAGACTTCACTGGACTGCCAAAGGGATTTAAGACACTAAAATGTTTAAAACTCCCAGTATAAGGAAGGGGTGAGCAGACAGAAACCAGAAAGAAAGAGCCATGACACAGAGGTGGAAGAGAACCCGGTTTCTCAACAGGAAACCACAGAAAGCAGGCATGTGAGGACGAGGGAGCGATCACAGCAGAGACAGGGTGTGTTTGCAGCTGAGTACTGAGCTGATTGGAGAAGGCAGCTGGGGAGCTTCAGGTGACAACTTTGTTAGCAGCAAATGACTAAAAACACACGTAACTGGCCCAATCCATCGGCCCTCCAGTGCCAGCCAGCTAACGAGCTCAAGGAAGTGGAAGATTTTGTTGGAACTGCCTTTTCATGTTGGGTGTGGAGCACTTGTCTTTTTTAAAGAGAGAGCTACTTTTATGGAGATGACAGACAGAATGCAAAACGCCCCTCTGAAATCCAGAGACAAACTCATGGTTAATGAGTTCTTAAAAAAGAAACCTTCTAGCCACATTCTTCAAAGCAGAATTCCTGAAGTGTGATTTGCATCAAGCTGGGGGAATGAATGTCCACTGATTACTATCCAAAATATAGGGCAGGTAGGTGCTGTGCTAGATAGAGGGCAGAGTTCAGAGGCAGGAAGACCTGAGTTCAAATCCAGTCTCAGACACTTACCAGTTATGTGACCCTGGGCAAGTCACTTACCTACTTATTGCCTCAGTTTCCTCAGTTGTAAAATGGGGATGATAATAATAGCACCCACCTCCCAGGGCTGTTATGAGAATCCAATGAGATGTTTATTATAACAGTGCCTGGCACATAGTAAGTACAATATAATTTTTTGTTAGCTATTATTGAAGATGAAAATTCAAATAACATGACAGAAAAAAATTAGTGACAATAAGGAAATGATTAATGAGTTACATTAGCAGAGTAGGGAGGGGGAAAAACTTGGATCACCAAACACAGACACCATGAATGAAAACCGGTCAGTCTCAGGCTTACTACATCATAACCCTCCAAACGACTTTCCTGGGACCAAATCAAAGAAACCACTAGGAAAACAGCTGCTGATAATTAGAATTACCGATGCAGATATGTACCATGACATCTCACTTTTTTGTAACACTAGTGGAAAGAAAAGCACATGTGCCCTGAATTTTGCTAAACACAACCCTCTGTTCAATGCACCAAGCACTGACTACTCAAAAGCAGTTTGACAGCTTAAAGTGAAAACTGAGCCCTTTAAAGAGAAAAATCTTTTCACAGTAAAAATATTCCTTTTCATTTGCATAACATAGTTTACAAAGCATTTTCACAGTTAATCGTCTAGTAAGAATTTTTGTAAGTCAACAGCTCAGAAATGATTTTCCCCATTGATTTTTTTCCTGAAAAAATATCTTGGCCAGTACTCTAAGCGTGAAGAGAAATCGATAGTTTGGAAAATTTCAAAATCATTTGTTTTAAATTCATTTAGGAGCCAAGAAGGATGAGAAAAATGCTCCATTCTACATCTTGTAATTTATTTGTTCATTCAACAAGCATTTCTTAAGTGCCTACTATGTGCCAGGCAATGGGGTCAGAAAGTCCCCCTCCAAGATTCAAAGGTACCATGAACACAGATAAATAAATACATTTTGTTGTATTGTTCAGTCATGTCCAACTCTTTGAGACCTCATTACTGTCCATGGGATTTTCCTGACAAGGATACTGGAGTGGTCTGTCATTTCCTTCTCTGGTAGATTAAGGCAAACACAGGTTAAGTGACTTGTGCCCAGGGTCACACAGATAGTAAGTGTCTGAAACGGCATTTGAACTCAGGCCTTCCTAACTCTAGGCTCAGTGCTCTATCCGCTGACCCACACAGCTATCACCAAATATCAAATATCAACAAAGTAAATTAAAATGACTTTGCAGGGAGGAAGGTACTGGCAACTGAAGGGAACCATCTAGGCTTTGACACATTAAAGGGTATTTGGGTACAACCTGTACAGCAGCGTATGGTTGAAACTATGCTTTAGGAATAACAATTTGACAACTTTGTGAAGGATGGATGGGATGGGAAAGAGACTAATGATAGGTGGACCAATGAAGAGGCTGCTTCTACAGTCCAGGGAAAAGGCTATGGGTACCCCAATGAGGGTGGCAGCTGCATGAGTGGAAAGAAGGGGAGTTGTGCTAAAGATGTTGTGGAGACAGAAACAAGAATTGGCAACAGACTGGATGAGTGAGATAATGAGAGGGAGGAGTCTGGGACAATAGTGAGTTGGTAAATAAGTGCTCTTAGAAAGGAAACAGCATTATAGCATTTTATATAAACTTAATCTCTGACTCAATCTCTTTCCACTCTCTTAGGTAATTTTAAAAGCCTGAATATTACCTTACTGTGTTAAAAAATAAAAAATAAAAAACACTTTAATGATTCTGATGATTTCCATAAGTGGGCTTTCACGCAAAAAAAAAAAATTAATTGGCCAACTCTGTCTATCCCTCATTAGCAGCCAAGACGTGATCCCCATCAGGTCATGTAGACAGCAGAAGGTGAAGCACATGACCAGGATGAGCCAATGAAGAGATATCTATTGAAGACTTCTCTGCATAGAAAAGATGTCCAATTATATATTCATTCATTCAACATTTACCCACTACATGAAAGGTACTATACAAAGGTGCCATGAGGAATGCAAAGTTTGACAAGATACAGTCACTGTGCTCAAGGAGACACTATATGGAACAAGAGCAAGAGCCCTGACTCTGGATTCAGAGAACTTAGGTTCAAATCCTCCCTCTGGCACTCCTTGTGTGACCTTGGTCAAGTCATTTGATTTCTGTGGACTTCTGGGTAAGATCAAGGTGTATATCATCAACCAACATTCCTTCTAGACCTATCCCTGTGTGACCTGGGGAAAACCTTCCTGGGCCAAGTTTCCTTATCTGTAAAAAGGGGGACTGGATTAGGTTACCTCTAAAGTCACTTAAAGCTCAAAATTTATGAATCTATAAGGACAATGAAGAAGAGACCTTTGACATCACCTAGGACAGCTCCCTCATTCTGCCCCTATAGAAATTACTGTTCTCCCTTTCCTCATTGTAGGACCCAAACCTGCACACTCTGACTTCATATCCAATGCTTTTTCTACTACCTCACACATGAAGTGTGGAGGAATCAGGCACATAAAAAAACTATAATACTTACAAAGTCACTGATAAGAACAAAGTCCCCATGTGTGCCAAAATATTTATAGCAACACTTTCTGTGGTAGCAAAAAATTGTAGACATTCATCAACTGGGGAATGGCCAAACAAATGGTGGCATGAGAATGGAATGGAATGTCAGTGTGGTTTGAGACATGGTGTGTATGTGTGTGTGATGAACAGAGAAGCATAGGAAGATTTACATGAACTGATGCAGAATGAAGTAAGAAGTGCCAAGGAAAGCATATGCACAGTACCTACAATCATGTAAATTAAAAGAACCAAAAAACTTAAAAATTTGCTGCAAAATAGTAAAGAATAAGCTTGGTTTCAAAGAAGAGACTTAATAGACAACTTCTCATCTGACTCCTTTGAAGAGTACGAGTCCACAAGTGTGGTATATTGCATATATTTTCAGATTTTTTCAGTGTATTGAACAAGTCGGCTGATTTTTTTCCTCTTTTTTGTTCTAAAAACATTATTTGTTATATGAGATGGTTCTTTGGGGGAGGAGGAGAGAGAGGGATAAAGAAGAAATCATGATATTGTTAAAAAAAGAAAAAAGAAGACATCAATAAAAACTAACTTTTAAAAATAAAGTCAGATTAGTGAGGAAAAATCCATAGTACACATTAGAGTGTCATAAGCAGAAAAGAGAGGCACACTCGATGATGGGTGATGGGCTGCCACAGTGACTTGGGGGACATTATCATAGAAAGCACTACATGGGAGAGGATGGAAAATGACTTTTTAACCTTTCTCTCCCTCTGGAGAGGGAGGTAGGAAGCACAACTAGAAGCAAAGGAACAGGAGAATATTAGACAGTATCACCAGCCTACCGATCATTAGCCAAAAACAAGAAGGAAGATGGCAGAAGAGCCACCTTCATGGTCCCTGGAGGAAGAGGCGTATGCCCCATTTCATCTTTGAGTCTACACCTTCGAAGGCAGTGCCTTGCTCATTGGGAGGGGGGAGGGAAGTTTGGAATTGGGATTTTTTTTTCAGTGTGAGGGATTCCTAGGGTGGGAAGCCCCTTCACTGATGAAGAGAAGCAATTCTCCCCTAACTTAGAGTGTTAAGGGGTTGTTTGTGGGCACTGAAAAGCTAAGTGACCTGTCCACCGTCATATAACTGGACTTGAACTCACCTGTTCCTGACTGAGAAGCCCACTCTCTACCCACCACACCACACTACCTCTAGCCTTGTCCAGTGTAGCCATTTAGTAAATGTTCTTTAATTGATTTAAAGAAAAAGTTGTAACCTGAAAGGAGGAAGCCCCTTGTAATTATAAGCATATGCTTTAAGAGAGACAGAGAAATGGAGGCAGAGACACAGCGAGGGAAAGGGGAAAGGGAGGGAGAGATAGAGAAAGAGACAAAGACAACAAAGAGGAAGGGGGAGAATGAGACAGAGAAACAGAAAGGAAAGGGAAGAAAGAGACAGAGACAACAGGGAGGAGGAAAGACAGAAAGGCATGGAAAGACAGAGAGAGATAGAAACAGACACACACACACAGATAGAGATGGAAACAGAGAGACAAAGAAACAGAGAAACAGAGATGGAAACAGAGAGACAGATTGTATATATATATTTGGAGAGAGAGAGAGAGAGAAACAGAGAGACAAAGAAACAGAAATAGAAATGGAAACAGAGAGAGATAGAGATGGAAATGGAGAGGCAGAGAAAGAAACAGAGAGAGGCAGAGACAGAAACAGAGACAGAGAAGAGACAAAAAGAGAGAGAGAGAAGAAAAAAATTCCAGGGACTTTCAGAGACTACTCATCCCTAAGGAAGGAAAAATAGAACCTTCAATTGTGAATTCCCAGATGTCTGTCTTAACTACCTTCAGATTTCCCTACTGAGACTTATGTAATGCAGGACCTTGACTCAAGCCCATAACGGCAGGATGTGGGTTTAAGCAGCCTCAGTTTACCTCAAAGCACAGCTGTCTGCAGTAGTTAATAAAAGGTCCACTTTGAGGCTCTCAAGTTCATTTGGATTGCATATTTAACAAAGACTAGAAGTAACATGAACGTAAATAAAGGTTAACTCTTCATTATAGAGTTCAGTGACTTACAAGTACCGGCACAGTCTCCTTTCCTGAGAAACCTGAGTTTCGAATATCAAGCTCCAATGTTTGTTTCCTCCCCTTGTGAGCCCCAGAAATCAAAAACTTGAAACTGCAACTTTACACTTGACGCTGCTTTGCTGGGCCACTCATCTCTAGTGTGTCCCTCAGGACAATTTCCTCTCTTGCCACATGCCACTTGAAAACACTGTAATATCCTGCCTGAGGGCAAATACTGCTTTTACCTTTCTTTGTACCTGCAGTGTCTGGCACACAGTAAACACCTGATAAATGCTTGTTAACCGAATGGCAGACCTAAGAAGGTGCTTAGAAACTACTCTGAGGGGGGTAAAAAGTCTTTTAAAAGTTCAGCGCTTTAACCACAACAGTACTTACCGTCAATTTGGCTTTAAGAGCTCATGGGAAACACAGGATGTGAAATCATCATCATTTTGATTAACAGACGTTCATATGACTAAGTTTTGCATTTATGCATATATAATATTAGGTGTGTGCATACACACATGTACATATAATATACACATATATACATATACATACATATATACATATACATATACATATATGTTGTTTCACCATTTCAATCTCGTCCAGTTCTTCATGACCCCATTTTGGATTTTCTTGGCAAAGATAATGGAGATAATGCCTGATTTTCCATTTCCTTCTCTAGCTCATTTTACATATGAGCAAACTGAGGCAAACACAGTGAAGTGACTTGCCCAAGGTCGCACAGCTACTATTTCAGGCCAAATTTGAACTCAGGAAGATGAGTCTTCCTGGAGCTCTGTCCATTGTACCACCGTGTGTGTGTGTGTGTGTGTGCATGTGTGTGCGTATGTGTGTGCATGTGTGCAAAATATCATTTAGTCCTTGCAACAACGTAGCACAGGGGTGGGGAACCTGCAGCCTAAGGTCACATGTGGCCTCAGGTGCAGCCCTTATTCTGTGAAGTTTGAATTCAATCAAAGGGTCACACTTGGCCTAGAGGGCCACATGTGACCTGGAGGTCACAGGTTCCCCACTTCTGACCTAGGAGGTAATGAATAAGTGTTATTGAGTCTATTATATACCAAGATCTGTGCTGGTATTATCCCTATTTTATACACAAGGAAACTTAATGGATTAATAAAAATTTTTTATTAATCTTACTTTATTAATCTCACTATATGACAAGCACTGTGTTTATCCCTGAGGATAAACATGCAAACTTAAGCCAGTCCCTGTCCTCAAGGGTCTTGACATTCTTAGAAGAGGTGCTGGCATAAAGAGGGGAATGGTGACCAGGGAAGGAGAATTTTGGTTTGGAAAGTTATAGGGATGGTGAGTGGAACCACTGGGAAGTAGCAATACCCATATTGACTCAATTATGAATCCAGAACCGAAAGGGGATAAGGTAGAATACACACATGAGGAAGGCTGATGGTACAAGGGAATTGTGTCTGGAGCCAGCCTTAGATGTAGTGGACCACTAAGGCAATCACCAGTCAAGACATCGGGAGAGGCTAAGAGCCCTGGGGATGAAAGGGTTAAGTCCTCCAAGACTTTGGCTCCTGGTCCCCAGCATGGCATTGGCTGGCAAGTAGAAGGCTGGGCAAGAAAACAGACTAAGCAATGTCAAATCTCTCTGTCCGAGTCACACAGCCAATATCAGAGGGAAGATGCATGGCTTCCTGCCCAAACTCATGGCTTCCTGACCTTGAGTCCGAACCACTGAGCACTGCACCTCTAAAGCACAGAGCTGTAGAATGCCTGAACCAGAAAAGACCTTGGAGTCACCTTCTAATTTTGCAGATGAAGAAACTGAGACCCAGATGAGACCATAATTTGCTAGGTAATAAGCAGCACTATTTCATCACAGGTCTTCTGACTCAAGACCCATGAAGAAAGCATTGTCTCCTGTTAATCAAGTGATCAATAAACACATACCTACTATATGTCAAAAGCAGTGCTAGGCACTGGGGACACAAGAAGAGGCAAAGGACAGTCCCCTTTAAGCTCCTCAAAGAGCTTACGATCTAATTGGAGAGACAACTTGTAAACAACTAGATATTAACAGTATAAATAAGAAATAATTAACAGAGGGATGGCACTAGATTTACAAGGGGTTGTTACCTGAGAGCTGTGGCAGCTAGGTGGCGCTGCAGTGGATAGAATGCCAGACCTGGAGTCAGAAAGACTCATCATCCTGAGTTCAAATCTAACCTCAGACATTTAATCCTGTTTGTCTCAGTTTCCTCATCTGCAAAACGAACTGGAGAAGGAAATGGCAAACCACTCTAGTATCTTTGCCAAGAAAACCCCAAATGGGGTCAAGAAGGATCAAACATGACTGAAATGACTCAACAACAAACCACACATCCCACCCTTTCTCATTCCCATGTACCTGGACTGTAACTTGTCCTCGCCCAATCCCCTCATTTTACAAATGAGAATGCGAAGGGACAGAGAAATTAAAGGGGTCCATACAGGGTCAGCCAACAAGTAAGTGTGGGAGGCAGGATATGAACCCAGATCATCCGACTCCAAATTTAGTGACCTATCTATAACACCATAACTCTCCTGCAAGATATGGCTCCAGCCTCCTACATGAGATCCTCCCTAGGTGAACCTCCTTTCATTACTTCTCTTTCCTCAGTTTACTATGCAGTATACTTTACTGTAACTTTCCTATAATTTACAGGCTTGGACATGGGTATACATATTATACTGGCACGTCTATCTCCCATTCTCCAAAAGAGAATAAAAGTTTCCTGAGGGAAGGGGCTATTTCTCCCTTTTTTTCAGGAGTTTCAGCATCTAGCACAGCGCCTGCCACAGAGCAGTAGTTTAATAAATGTTGAGTTGAATAGGAGGAGAAATAATGCTTAGAGTGGCCAACGGGCCTATAAGGGGGCTTGATTGAAATCCCACCTACTCATTCACCACCTATGGTGGTGAAATGTTTTTGTCTTCCATAGGTAGGTTTATTTTATACATTACTAGAGGAAATATGCTTGTTACTCTAAAGCTGTCAAACCAATTAGTCTCATGAAAGTCATTTTCTTGGCAAAGTGATGGCATCCTGTCTTTTGGTCCAATCCCTGCAATTTGGACCATCTGCGTTCACTATTAAGCCATTTATTGATCATCCAGCCCTAGATACCAAAGAGATTATCTAATTGACATATAAACTGAATGCCTTTCTGTCCTTCTCTACCCTATCCCCAGGAATTGCTTATGTTTAAAAGTGTCATGTTCATTATCAAAACCAGTCCCATGACAGCTGTTTGGTATCTTGCCAGGACCATTTTAATAGAGACAGAACTTAGTTGAGAAGCCAGGGGCCCACCAACATAATCCAGACTTAAACAGCCAGAAGACCCTTTGAGACAAGGGTTCTTTAATATGGGGTCCATGAATTAGTTTTAAAAAAAATTTTTGATGACTGTATTTCAGTATAATTGACTTCCCTTACAATCCCACGAATTTTACTTTATGTGTTTGAAAACCATTATTCTTAGGAGGGGTCCATAGGCATCACCAGACTACCAAAGGGATCCATGAAATAAAAAAGATTAAGAACCTCTGCTCTAAGGAATCCAAATGGGTGGGATCACCCATTTTAATCAGTATTTGGTTTTTTTCTTTACACTTATTTTGTATATACTTACATATGTATTGTGTATATGCACATACAAATATATTTTTTCTTTAAGTTCTTTAAGATTTGGTATTATTATTCCCCAACTGATAAATGGTCAAAGGATATGAACAGGCAATTTTCAGAGGAAGAAATTAAAGATATCTATAACCATATGAAAAAATGCTCTAAATCACCATTGATTAGAGGGATGCAAATCAAAACAACTCTGAGGTACCACATCACACCTATTAGATTAGCAAACATGACAGAACAGGAAAATGATAAATGTTGGAGAGGATGTGGGAGAGTTGGAACATTAATTCATTGTTGGTGGAGCTGTGAGCTCATCCAACCATTCTGGAGAGCGGTTTGGAACTATGCCCGAAGGGCTACAAAAATGTGCATACCCTTTGACCCAGCAATATCGCTTCTAGGACTGTATCCCCAAGAGACCATAAAAATGGGAAAAAGTCCCTCGTATACAAAAATATTTATCGCAACACTCTTTGTAGTTGCCAAAAACTGGAAATCAAGAGGATGCCCATCAATTGGGGAAAGGCTGAATAAATTATGGTATATGAATGTAATGGAGTACTATTGTGCTATAAGAAATGATGAACAAGAAGGCTTCAGAGCGGCCTGGAAGGACTTATATGATCTGATGCTGAGTGAAAGGAGCAGAACCAGGAGAACTTTGTGCACAGCAACAACCACAGTGTGCAAGAGTTTTTTCTGGTAGACTTGGATCTTTATAGCAATGAAAGGACTTAAAAAAAAAATTCCCAATGGTCTTCTAAGGCAAAATGCCTTCCACATCCAAAGAACTATGGAATTCAATCGCAGAATGTAGCAGATCATTTGTGTGTGTGTTTATTATGTTTTGATTTGTTTTATGATTTCTCCCATTTATTTTAGTTCTTCTACACAGCACGACTATAATGAAAATGTATTCAATAGGAATGTATGTGTAGATCCTATATAGAATTATACGTCGACTTGGGGAGGAGAGGTGTAATGTGGGGTAGGTAGGGGGAATAAATCTAAGTTTTATAGTAGTGATTGTAGAACATTAAAAATAAATAAAATGAATACATTAAAAAAGAATTGGGATTATTTCACACTTTATTCTGGCACATAGTAGGTGCTTAACAAATAGATTGATTGATAGATGACTTGATCACCACATTACCATGTATTACTAAAATAAAAGTCTATGAACCAGTGAGCCACGTCAACGACCCACAGTAACACGTCCCGTCTAACTTAATTAAGACTGTTCCAGGATACTTTTAGCTACTCGTTGTTTTCTTTCCTCTGCCCCACTTGCCTCAATTGTCCCTTCTCCATTTGGAAACTCCTATCACCAATGCAAATCAGCAACTGTATTATAACTTGTAGTGTCAGAGTCACACAGGGCATGGAGAAGTGAAAAGAGTCAATTATTTGGCCATGATCAGAACACTAGTGTGTGTCAAAAGCAGGACTTGAATACAGTTGTTCCTCACTGCAAGAGATAGACAGATAGACAGATGGACGGATGGATGGACAGAGGGATGGATGAATATGTTGTGATTGAGTCATTTCAGCTATTAAGTGGCAGAGCAGGGATTTGAACTCAAATCCTGTGACCTTAATCAAATAAAGTTGTCTTTTCTTCATACTGCCTCCAGAATAATACTATATCAGAATAACACTATACTGTCTTCATAATACTATTCTATCTCCAGAAAAAATATTACAAAAAAGGCACTGGGCCAATCAGAATGAGAATCTAGTCTCTGCTACTAACTTGTGAAGACCCTGGAAAGGCACTTTCCCTATCTGGGCCTCAGTTTCTTCATCTGCAATATTAGATGGATGGATTGAAGGGCCTCCTCTATGATGCCCTTTTCATTTCCAATAATCTAGAATGTCTCCTTCAGCCCTTTCCCACTCTCTCCCTCACCTCCAATCAATCATAGGGCTGGGTAATTCCTCCCTGCAAAAAGACTAGGGGCACCTGCTCCATCACCTTGTAATCAGTTTTCTATGACATAAAATTACCATCAGAAATTTCATTTTATAGACAGTTTCATGTTGAGCTACTCACAGGTTAATTTTTTTAATCTGAAAAGACCTTGACATTTTGAAGATGTTAAATGAACAAGCAGATGTGGACGATGATACCAAGGATAATTTGTTCTTTCCAAGATGACTTGGGAAAAATGAGATGGCTCCCGGACCAATCTCTTCTGTGGCTCCTGTCAAAGTTTATTTATTGACTTTTAATAAAATGTTGTCCCCAGCATAATGCCATTTATTATAAGAATCTAATTAAATTAAACCAAAAGCATGGTTTGGTATCTTGGAGAAATATATAAGTAATTAAATTTGAAAGCATTCAGGGCATGCCTGAGTTCATATCAAGGCAGACAAAGCATCAAAAGATAAGACATTACAAGATGATGAATGCAGAATGATGACCAGCAGTGTATTCTCCATGGAGGTGGTCACCATGGTCAGAGACTGTAACATGCATGTTTTATGTCTTATGCACAAAGAATCCTCTTTGGATCTGGGCATCCCCAACTCTACCCCTACCAGAAGAACCATAATGCTGGAATTGGAAGAGACTCTCTAAAGGGACAATTCAAATATATCCTTACCCACAAACCAAGCACATTCAGCACTTTGAGACATTCTTCTTTAACTGCTCCCCCAATACGAAAAGGTCACCCAGACCTTGTCTCTGGTGAGGCCTCTCTACAAACTCTTTGTAATTCCTGGTTCAGACCCGTACCTGCTTCAGAGGTTGTCTACCATCTTTGGTCTTTACAAACACATTATTTGTCTCCCAGATTTTTTAATTTGGCCTACCCCCATTGAAGTTGTGATGGTTTGGCCTGAGAAAGAACTTGTCAAGGGTCTCACTTCTCCTCCCATGAGAGTCAGATCATCCTGCGATGTCATTGGTCCTCTTTGAAAACGAAGGATGGACACCAATCTGAGTACCATGGACCCACTTCAGCTTTGGTGCCAACAAGGATCAGGTGGGGCCAGGACAGAATCGTAAAAGGTGGAAACTCAGATCATCCAAGTCCAACTACTTCATTTTGTAACTAAGGAAACCAAGCAGCCAAAAGTCAGACAGCTAGTAAGTGACAGAGTAGAGCCTATCCCCAGATCTCCTGATGACTGGGCCAGGACTTTCGTCATTTACACCACGTTGAAGTCCATGTCCAACACCTTTGCTGACAACCTGTTCCCTGGCTGGGGATGTCTTTGATTTATGACTTCTAAGAAATAGTAGGAAATTGGCAGAGTAAGGGGGCTCCCGAATTCCTTCCTGAGCTTACTGTTCATTAAAGATCTCTGAAAGCGGAAGTGGGTGGCCACAACTATTCTGTGATGAAAAGCAAAGCCTCGCTTGCTTCTTTTATCAGCGTGTCAAGTACCAACTTGACAAACACAACTTTTACTGAGTACATACTAAGATTAAGAGGAAGAATGACCTAGTAGATAGAGGCCTTGGAGTTAGAGGTGTTCAAATCCTCTCACTGATGCTCACTACCTGTATGACTGTGGCCAAGTAATTTACTCTTCCTGGAATTCAGCTTCCTAGTCTGTAAAATGGGGGGCAGGGGGAGTGGTGGCCAAAAAGCAAGTATATAGCTGAGGCAGGTCTTAAAATCAGGTCTTCCTGACTCCATGTCCATTCCCATCCAATACAGCATCCTAGCTCCCTGCCTTATAACAAATTTTCTCCCTCATTAGAATAAACATAGTACCTAGCACATAAATTAATAAATTTTATTTATTTAATAATAATATCCTTAATAAATTTTCTATCTTATGCACATATATGCATATATGTGCATTTTTGTTTGTATCTATGTATTTATGCATCTGTCCACATATCTATGAATGTATCTATGTATGCATGTATGTATGTAACTGTGTATTTATACATCAGTGTATGTATGTATCTATCTACATATCTATTAGTACATATGTCTATCTAGGTATCTATCTATATAGCAATCTGTTTATCTATCTAGATACATAATTGTGCATCTATCTATGCATATATGTATCTATGTATTTATGTATACATCTCTGCTGCAGAGAGCACAACTCTAATGGGCTGGCCACGTTGTTCAGATGCCAAACTTATATTTGCCAAAAAGATTATTTTATGGAGAACTCACACTGGACAAGCACTCACATGGTGGTCAGAAGAAATGATTCAAGGACACTCTCAAGGTCTCTCAAGAACTTTGGAACTGATTGCGTAACATGGGAGACACTGGCACAGGACTGCCCAGCATGGAGTGCCCATCTCACAGAAGGTGCTGTGCTCTATGAGTAAAGAAGAATTGAAACAGCCCAAAGGAAACACAGGCTGCAGAAATGTAGAGAATACACCCCAAATGTTCACATGGACTATTTGTGCCCAATCTGTGGTAGGGCATACCGAGCTCACACTAGTCTGATCAGTCACAGTTGGACGCACTGAAACGTGACTAACAAAATTATGCCATTTCGGTCCTCTTCAAGAATAAAGGAGAATAACCTATCCATCCATCTATGTATGCATATATCTACATATCTATCTATAGACATATCTATGCATCAATCTATGGATCTATGTATGCATGTATCTATCATCTTGCTGTTCAGTCGTTTCAGTTATGTCCAACTCTTCATGACTCCATTTGGGGTTTTCTTGACAAAAATAATGGAGTGCTTTCCCATTTCCTTCTCCAGCTTATTTTACAGATGAAGAAACTGAGGCAATCAGGATCAAGTGACCTGCCTGTGATCACATAGCTATTAAGTGTCTCAAGACAGATTTGAACTCACAATGATGAGTTTTCCTGATTCTAGGCCCAGTCCTCTCTCCCCTTCATCACCTAGCTGCCCCATTCATTATGTCTCCACCCTTAAAGGCAGAAACTTTCACTGTTATCTTAGTATCTCCAGCTCTTAACACAGAGCCTGGGCCCTAGCAGGGGCTTACTAGATGTTTACTGATTGATTGATTGAACAAAGGTAATCCATTGAGATGCTCACTCATGGTTTGAATGCTTCTTTCATTCTTTGTCTTTCCTTTCTCTTTAAATCTTCTTAGCAAGCCTTCCAGATTCTAGCCAGGCCTGGCCTTTGATTCTGCACCTACCTTCTCTGAGAACATGAGACTTTTGGCCTCAACTCAATTTTCCAGCTTGAGGTGTTTTCTCTCTTCTCTGCTTCACAGGTCAGGAAGAAAGATTGAATTCTATTCTGTAAACATTTAAAACTATAATTCATGCAGAATCAGAGTTGACCCGAATGTTTTTATTACATTGCCTCAAAGGACATCTGAACTAAAACTTTAAATTTCCTCTTTTTTTGCATCTTCTACTTCTTCCTTCCAATACGGCACCCTGAAGGGTCACCATTCGGGGGATGCTAACCTTGTGCTAGCCTCTAGCAAGCTGGACATTTCGGGTTTCATTTCCCACATCTTGAATTCCCCTCCTGCTCTGTCCCTTTTCCCCTTATTCCTAAAAAAAAAATCTCAGATGAGGACAGAAGGCAGGCCTCAGGAGGTCAGAGAAACCCGGCACTGCTGTGGATCTCACCACTTTGTGAAAGGTTCACTGATTGCCAGAAGTGCAGCTGGTTCTTTGTACCTATGATATATCCCACAATTCATCTTGGTCTTGGCTTGTGGCAAAACACCCAGTTAACAGGGAATGAAACTATAAAATGAGGGGAGTGGGCTAAATGAGGTCCCTTCTAGCCCTAAAAAGTTAGTTATAGAGACAGAAAGGATCTAGTCCAATCCTCTCACTGCACAGATGAGGAAGCCAAAGTAGAGTGGTGTAGTGACTTGCCCAAGGCCAAACATATAATGAGTAGCAGAATCAGGATTTGGACCCACAGCCTTGGACCCTGAAGTCGACGCTCTTTCTATCACACCATATACATAGGATCACAGATTTAGATCTAGAGCTGAAACGAATCTTGAAGAGCATCTAGTCTAACATTTTCATTTTTCATCTGAGGAAACTGAGACCTAGAAAAGTCAGCTAATTTGCCTATGGAAATATAGTAGCAAGTATGACACAAGTCATATGGAGCTAGGATTCGAACTCGAGTCCAGGGACTCTGACACTCTTTTCTCTGCATCAAGCTACCCCCCTTCATATCTATGATCTCTGTTCATCTTAACAATATTCCCATTCACCTCTCTCACAAAAGCAGTGGAAAAACCAGTTTAATGTGGCAGAGACATCCCAGTCTTCATGGTACAAGCCCAGTGAATTTCTAGCTGCAGAAGTCTTCTGACACGAGTTTCAGCCAGAGGACGTTGCCCTTACCACAAACCTGAACTCAAGTCCAATAATGTCTCCTGGCTGAGTGACCTTGAGCAAATCACTTAATGTCTCATTGCCCCCAGACAACTGCGTAAGATTCCAAGTTACAGAGCAGATGCTGATTTGCACTGGTGGAGAGAAGTTCCTCACCTGGCAGTCCTCTATGCTAACAAAATCACAAGTCAGGTCCTTTCTCCACCAGAGGAGTGGGGTGGGGAGGGAGGTGGAAGAAGAAAGGTCTACATGCTTCAAAGTCAGTAGGATTGTATTTTGTTCATAACCACATGGAGGAGAAAATGAAAATCAAATGGGGCAGATTTCCTTCGTCCATTGTGTGCTCCTGTGAAAGAACGGGGAAGCAGCCCCTTGTTGCTATGCAGCATAAAGCAGTCGGTGCCTATTGGCCACTGGTTCCTGTGGAGTCTGCTCAGCATTCGAGAGCTAGCCTACCCTCTCTCGTTCTTTGTTCTTCCCTGCACTTAGTTCAGCACTCCCCATCCCTCTCCCCTCTGAGACAGAACTGCAATCCTTGCAAAAGGTAGCTTCCCAGAGACTCCCTCCAGGTCTGAATACCAGATAACCAGCCATGACTGGCAGAGAGGGCGAAAAACACCTCCTCATCTCCCCAAGGCAGCTTTGACCAGTTTGTAGGTAAGGGTTTGCAGCTGGTGCGGCTGGAAACCGATCCCACATCATCAGTAAAAACAAGGTCATGGCTACTGCATGCCTTCTAGATCTATCACAGCATCTAGATGAAGGTCTATAGTGTATATCCTCCATCGATGAAGGCAATAACTTACATTCACAAGCACCTCAAGGTTTGCAAACATACTAATGATCATCACCATACATCACTTCATGTGAGTCTCAACAAAACTGCTGGGAAGTGCCATGAGGACAATTATTATTGGCCCCATTTTATAGATGAAGAAAGTGAAGATCTAGGAGCTGCTAATCTACCAATACACCTGGGGGTTCCCTATACCAATGAAATCCCAGGTACAGTCCCTGCACCCAATGTCTAGCAAGTAATTGTACCTTGTACATGGTAAGTGCTTAGTGTCTCTGTGTCAAACTGAATTAAAACCCTGTGAAAGCTCTTGTAATACTTTCTGGAAGTTCTGTGAACCAGGGAAAACCAAGAAAACTCCCACCATGTTATTCATAATAATGTTAATAACTAACATTTGTATACAGTATTTTAAGGTTTGCAAAGTGCTTTACAAATATTATCTCATTTGGCCCTCACAAGAACTCTGGGTGCCATCATTATCTTCATTTTATACATGAGGAAACTGAGACAGACTGAGGGTTAATGATTTATCCAAGGTCACACAGCTAGGAAGTGTCTGAGGCAGGATTTGAACTCGGGTCTTCCAAATTTCTAGCACTTTAGTCATTGCACTACCCAAACACTTTTATATATATATACATATGTATATATGTATATATACATACGTATATATGTGTGTGTATATATGTATAACTGTGTATATATGTATATGTATATACACACATATGTACATATATGTATGTGTATATATGTATACATATATACGCACGTGTATACATATATGTGTGTACATATATACACAAGGGCAGGACTGCACCTACCAGTGCAGCTCAGCATCATCTCTAACTCAGTCTTAGGGAGTCACATATCCAGTATGAATCAGAAATAGGACTTGAATCCAGGTCCTTCTGATTCCAAGGCAGATTTTCTATCTGGGTCTCATACTGCTTCTCATTCATTTATAAGAAATGTAATATATATTAGTACACCTATAAATATCAGAGGGCCTTAAAAGTCTTAGTTCAGCTCTTACTTTTAACAGCTTAAAACTACACTAAGACTCTTTGGACGTGTGTGTGTGTGTGTGTGTGTGTATGTGTGCATATGTGTATGTATGGATGGATGGATGGATGGATGGATGGATGGATGGATGGATGGATGGCAGCTAGGTGTCAGAGTGCCAGACCTGGAATCAGGAAAACTCATCTTCCTGAGTTGAAATCTGGCTTCAGACAGTTACTAGCTATGTGACCTTGGGCAAGACACTTGACCTTGTTTGCCTCAATTTCCTCATCTGTAAGACAAGCTAGAGAAGGAAATGGCAAGTATTTTTGCCAAAACAACTCCCAATGGGGTCACAAAGATCTGGACATGACTGAACTATATGTATCCACATATACATATATATGTATATATATATACATACACATATACATACACACATGCATATATATGTACATATACAGAGAGAGATTCCAAGGTTATGTACGAATGCATTAGCATGTATACATACACATATATATACACATACATACATATGTGTGTATGCATATATATATATACATATTATTATGTTTGCATACAAATATATGTAGCCAGGAAATTACTCATGATAAAACCTTCATTCTAAAATCATTTTAAATAACTTGTACTTTTAAATTTAGCATTAAGTTCCACCCATTGGTCAGAAAATAAGAGACCATTTTCTATGTGTCACACCTAGCTGAGTTTGGCATTACATTGTAAGTACCCTTCATCTTTGCAATTCTACTCAGAAACTCACTCTAGGTGATGACTGTCAGGAACTGCCTGGCTCCCCACCCAAAGAGCTGGACTAAATCCAGCCAGGTGGGACGACCTATCTCCATCTGTCTTCCTTTCTGGGATAAAATACAAATATGTTCCTTCCCTTCTTGCTTTGCACCCTGAAAAGAGAACATAAATTTTCCTTGGTTTATATATACATGCACACATATACATATATATACATATACATATATATACATATACATATATATACACACACATATATATTTCTATACATATGATACTGCATAGAAAAAATCAAATATAGAAAACACATATATTCCCAAACTGAAGTTTGATCACACTGCAAGACCACATGTGACTACAGGCTTCCTTACAAAGAATCCTCATCCCAGAATGTTTTATCAAATACGAAGCTCCCTTCTTGCAGCTGACGTTTTTATTTGCCCAGCATCCTCTTTCCCTGCACTCCCCTCCTCTAACCGTTGTTTCTCTGAGTCCCTGACCCCATAATACTCAGAACCTCTGTCTTGTTCCCTGACCCTTTCTTCCCTCCTTAGGGTCTGGATCCCTGCCCTTTAATCTCTGCGGAATCTCCACCTTTTGCCTGCCTACCCACCCATCATTCCTGCTTGTTCCCACTTTCTTAACTGATCTTTCCAAACCTGACCTCTAATCTACCTGAACCAGGAAGACCTGGGTTCAGGTCTTTCCTTAGACACTTGCTAGCCATTTGCCTTTGGGCAACTCAGCTCACCTCACTGAGTCTTGGTTTCCTCATCTGTAAAATGCGGGTAAAAACAATAGCCCTTATCTCACAGGGCTGTGGTGAAGCTCAAATGAGGTAACATATGTAAAACTTATGTAAATTAAGTATATGTAAAATACTATGTAAAATATGTAAACTTACAGTGATCTATAAATGATGGCTATTGATGTCTTATTCATTCTTCCCATCTTTTCCAATGGAGTTCAGATAGAAAAAGAAGTGGCTATAATGTTATTATTCCTTTATATTCAATATTCTACAGATTCTTGAGTAGCTGGATAAAATAACTCCTTTCTGTAGCTGAATAAAAGTCTTAGGATGGAAGGTCATCATGTAGGCTCAGAGGCAGCATCCTTGGGATGATAGCAGGAGCAGTCAGGTTGAGAGGGCTGATAATGTACCCCATCCTCTTCCTCCACAATCCTGACCTCCTCAGGCAGGTCTTTCTACTTTGAAATGTTTTCATTCCACAGAGCTTAAAGATTAAGAGCATTTCAGATAATGATACCTATTTAAAACCTTCTTAAGCTTGGTTTTTTATGAATCCATGTTATATCCTGGCAATTGGGAGGCAGAGTTCAGTCTATGATAGTCATCTGAGTCTAATAGAATTTATAGGTTAAGCTATTTTATGATCTATATTTTAGTAAAGAGATTATCATTTTTGTACCTGATGAGTCTCCCCCTATTTAACCAAATTTCCCATCTTTCCCCCTTCCCCAACCAACCCAGGACTGTTCTGCCCTAGGCGGATAAGGAGAGACAGTCCTTGTCACGGAAAATATAAACACAATCCATTTCTCTAAAAATTTTACTCCATACTCAACATGGTTGTTATTTTCATTCCTAGAATTCAGGGTTAGCACAGTTAACTTGTTTCCCTCAGAATTTTAGAGCTTGTTTCTCTGCAGAATCTCATTCCTCCTTCAAAGCTGTCAGTTTGACTGCTTACTAGTTCTAAGTGCATGACAAATTCTCTCAGAGGCAGCCCTCAAACCTGCTATCTCACTCCCTGGATCTTGCTGTGACCAATTTATCAAGTATGGAGATATTTTAAGATATTTTAATTTTTCCCGATTACATGTAAAGACAATTTTTTAACATTCTTTTTTTTTAATTTTGAGTTCCAAATTTTCTCTTCCTCCGTCACTTTCCCCCTCCCTAAGACAGTGGGCTATATGGGCGTAATCATGTAAATCATATTTCCACATTAGTCATACTGTGAAAGAAGACACAGACGAAAAGAAAAAAACCCACAAAACAGTGAAAAATAGTATCCCTTGATCTGCATTCAGACTCCATCAGTTCTTTCTCTGGAGGTGGGTAGCATTTTGGTTATAAGTTCTTTGGAATGTCTTGGATCATTGTATTCTAAGAATGCTAAGTTATTCACAGTTGGTCATTGCACAATATTGCTGTTACTGTGTGCAATGTTCTCCTGGTTCTGCTCACGTCACTTTGCGTCAGCTCATGTAAGTCTTTCCAGGTTTTTCCAAGAGCATCCTGCACACCATTTCTTATAGCACAATAATATTCCATCACAATCATCTGCCACAATTTGTTCAGTCATTCCCCAATTGATGGCATCCCCTCAGATTCCAATTTTTTTGTCAGTCTGGAGATTCTTTAAAAATTCATAAATAAATTTTTAAAAATTTCAGGAGCTAGAGAGTGGAGGGCAGAATGAGGCTAAGAGATCACAAACAACATCAGATGTGTGGCAGCATCTGATCCCACCCCTCAAAAGGACACGTATAGGTAAGAACCACAAATCACAGAATCCTTAGGCTAGAAGACAATTCACAGAGAGCCCACCTAGTACAGTGGTCCCATTCTACAGACAGGAAAACCAAAGTCTTGAGAGATGAAGAAACTACTTGCCCAAAGTTACCCAAGCCTGGAGTCAGGAAGAACAGCATTCAAATCTGACCTCAGTAACTAGCTGTGTGACCCTGGGCAAGTAAGTCACTTTAAATGACAAGCCGCTCCAGTGTCTTTGACAAAAAAAAAAACCCATGGACAGTTGGTCCACAGGGTCACGAAGAGTCGGACGTGCCTGAACAACAATAAATGCTTACTGACTGATTTGGGGCCGTACTTGAGGACTTAGAGAGCCACAAGTGCCCTCAGGGCTGCAGGTTCCCCACCCCAGACTCTGATCGAGGCTGAGCCAAGCACATCTCTAAGCTGTTTGGGATGTTACATAATCCCCCTTTCTCCTCTGGCTACAAGTTCATACTATTGAGATGCAGCTCACCAAACCACAGCTCTTTTGTGCGTGAACTGCAAGCTAGATACACCTCCCCTAGGACTTGAGCCTTTGATGGTCAGGAGCCATTTTCTCATTTATCTTGGGTTTCTGTTTCCCGTTGACCATTTTTGCTTATGGGTTCTTTGAAACAAACATGGCTTCTCTTCTTTACAGTCTGGTCCCCTCACCTGCCTCACCCCAGGACACACACATCTCTCCAGGCTGACATCTCAATATGCCCTTAGATCCTACACCACCCTCCAGTCTAGCCCTTAATTATACACCTCCTCTTCAGTTCCAAGGTTGGGAGGCCTCATCTCCCCAGCTCCATTCCAAACTCTTTTCTAGACCTTATCTTCTCCTTCTTCATCCCGGGTGTGATATCTCCCTCAGAAAGAACTCAGTAAACATTTGAATCTATGAATTAAATCTTTCAAGAACCATCAAGTGCCCTGGGAGATAAGGCAGAGCAGGAATAATGTTTCTTCTTCCAAGGCACAGCTGAGATGCCTCTACATCTGTGGAAGCCTTCCCTGATGTTCTGCCCCTTCCCCCAAGATGAAAGTGATTTCCCCATCTGCAATTTTCCTAGAGCACTGAGTGTATATCTTTCCTTTCCCCTCATCTCTTTCTACCATATGTCATAGCTGCATAACATGTCACGTCTTCCACCCCCAACAGATGTAAGCGTCTTGAAGATGGGGCGTGGGTCCTTTTTCCTATTTGAGACTTTTCCTCAGTTTCCTTACCCTCCTTGGAGATTACCTTATATTATGCCATCTATCCATCCATCTATCTATCTATTTATCTATCTACATGCACCCACATGTATATGTGTGTTTATATGTACATACATATATATATTCTGATATGTAGACAGAAAGACAGAGAGGAAAGAAACACACACAGAGAAAGAGGGAGGGGGGGAACTGAAAATGCAGCAGATAGTGCATGGGACCTGCGGTCAGGAAGGTCTGAGTTTAAATCTAGCTTCAGACACTTACTAGCTTGTGACCTAGGCAAGTCACTTAACTCTGTTCACCTCAGTTCCTCAACTATAAAATGGCGACCCACTGGAGAAGGAAATGGTGAGCCACACCAGTATCTTTGCTAAGAAAACCCTAAGGACAAGTCCATGGAATCACAGAGTCAGACATGACTGAACTACAATACACTATCTATCCATAAACATACACACACATATTTGCACACATTTATAATACTTATACAGGTGTTCAAAAGTCTCAGTTCATCCTTAAGTTATCATTGCTGAATATGTCACCAAAACTTTGAGCTGCACTAAGACTTTTAGGATGTGCTGTAAACGTAAGAAGTATCCTGGTAGCGGAGCGTACAGAGAAGCAACATGGCAGCCAGAAAGACCTGATTTGTGTCATGATTCTGGAGTGCACTGACTGTGTGACACTGCATAAGTCATTCAACCCTTCTGCGCCTTGGGCACCTCCAAGGCTAGAGCAGGTGCCAGTCCACACTGGCAGAGGTGGTTTCCTCACTACAAGATCCCCACACCATAAAATCATAGATTCAATCTCCACCTCCATCTCCAAAGGGATCACAGGCTCTGGAGTGATAAGAACACAAAACGCAAGAATACACAGCCTGGAAGCTCCTTAGGAATGACCCTCATTTAATCAAGATGTATGCTAGGGAGACAGACACAGGACTTCCTGGCTCTTCATCCATTCCCATCCCAGGCTTCCCTGCATCCTTCACTACCAACAACGTTCCTAACTTCAGGGAGAGGGTCAAAGATAGAATTCTTGAAATCCAAACTACCCAAGGCTGAGTTTGGTCCAGGAGCCAGGGCCCAGGTCAGCCTCATAATGTCTGCAAGAGGAATACATCCCAGGCTCCCTGCTTGACCTGCTTCCCAGGGATGCTTTACAGGCTCATTGGCTGAAATTTCCAGAGCATTTTAAAAAGCAAATAAGATCAGCATCTTCACCCTGCCCAGGACTGGGAAGCAATAAAACAATAGCCAGTTACACTCACAACAATGACTGTGGGGGAGCAGCTGCGGGGAGGATGGCGCAAACCCGTATTTTAGAAGAAAAGCATTGGTGACAATATATATTTTAAAAAACACTCCTCTGAATGTTCATCAAAGCTTGCCAAGCTGAATTCTCAGCTGAATATGAGATGCTTTCCTTCTCAATACACTTTATTAATAGTTCACATAACTGTGCAGTGCACAATGGGAAAGGCAGACAAAAAGAACACTATCCAAAGCAACCAGAGAGCTTGGCCCAGGAGCTTTCAATAGGATGGTAACTCCCAGAAGGCAAGGGGAGAGTCAGTCTCTCTCCCCCCACCCCCCTCTCTGTCTCTCTCTGTCTCTGTCTCTGTCTCTCTCTGTCTCTCTCTTTCTCTCTCTGTCTATCCTCTCTCTGTCCCTCCTCTCTCCCTCCTCTCTCTGTCCCTCTCTCCCTCTCCCTCTCTTTCCCTCTCCCTCCCTTTCTCTCTCTCTCTCTCTCTCATCTATCAAAAGGCCTTTTCATCGACTCCCATCAAATAAGTATTTAAGTATAAGACCCTGAACAAGGTATTAGGGATATAAAAGGGGGGAAAAGTCCCTGTCTTTGAGCAGCTTACAATTAGGGAGACAAGATGGTACAAACAAGACATATGCAGAGTAGATGGAAAGCAGTCTTCAGTGGGAAGTCACTAGGATAATGAGACCAAGAAAGTCTTCCTGCAGAAGATAAAACTCACTATCTGATTGGATACACAACATACAGGTGGCAGGTTGATTTGGCATACACATGCCCTTAGCATCTAGCTGTGCTTATATCCTGGACAGCTTACCCTAGTTTCAGCTCAAGCAAATTCAGTCAATAAATCAATCAACCGATATTGGATAAACATTACTGGTTTGTTTGGTTCTTTTAACTCTCTGATACCTCATACCTAAAGCAGGGCTGCCTAAGGACCCCTTCTCAGAAGAATATTTTAAGTGCATAAAATAAAACACACAGAATGACAAAGGAAAGCAATTATATTGAAGTATAATTAGCACAAAAATTTTAAGTTTACAGATCCCAGGTTGAGACTTCCCTTGCTAACGAGGCATTTTGAGCTTCCATCCTACAGGAAATCAGAGGTAAGAACCTGCTGCAGACAAAGCCATCCCCAGTGTGGAGAATGCTGACAGGCCAGAAATATGAAAATTTATTACCTTCATGCAACTTCCCAATAAGCCAAAATCAGCCTCTCTCCCCATCTCCCTCCTCTAACTGCTGAGTGTTTGCTGATTGATCAACTGAAGGCCGGGGGCTTTGCAATCTCCATCCCTTACACCCACCCCTAGCTGTAGGCAGAGCAGCGGGGGCAACAGCTTTGGCAGGTGCCCACTATTTACAACGTTGGAGGAATGTCACGGAGCATTGACTACTTTGTCAATGGACAAAGGTGCCCGCCTGGAACAGGCTCTCTGTGGATGGTATGATTGATGTTGGGGCTGACAGTGGATAAATTCAATGTGTTACTCCAGGGAAGTTTACAAGACAAAGGCAGGTGTTGACTTGGAAAACCTGCCGAGTTTTCACATTTCCTCTCACCTAGGAAGGGTGTGATGGCAAAAGATAAAAAAGTAACCTAGATCTCATGGGAGCAGGCTCCACGATGTCTTCTAGGCAGCAGGGTGGCATGGAAAGGCATTGAATTTGAAATCAGAAGACCAGAGTTTGAATCCTCAGTTGGCTACTTATACACTGCCTGGTAACCCTGGGCAAATCACTTTCCCTAACTGAATTTCAATTTCCTCATCTGCCAAATGAAAGGGTTGCTCTAGATTGTGGATTCTTAATGTGAGATACAAAGACCCCCAAGGGTTCCATGAATAGATTTCAAGGTGTTCATGAAACTGGATGGGGAAAAATATTCATATTATTTTCTACTAAATTCAGGGAATTGAACCTGGGATCCCCTAGACTTGGTTGTTGAGGTTTTTTTTTTAATTTCTGATAAGACATATTTAAATGGCAAACCACTCCAGTAGCTCTGCCAAGAAACCCCAATGGGGTCACAAAGAGTCAGACAGGATTGAAAAGACTGAACAACAACCATAGGTCTCACCCAACTGCCAAAGGGTATCCTGAAACACAACAAGGTTAAGAGTCCCTGGACTAGAAAGTCTCTGAGGTACCTTTTCAGCTCTAAGTCTTAATTAGTTAATACCTCTTTTTGATCACAAGATTATGGAGTTATCGCCAACATGCTCCCTCAACTCCTTTATGGCAAAATCCACTTCAATTAGCCATCACCTAGAGAATTTTCACAAAGTCCAGCTAAGGGTTGGGAACAGGGCTGAAAGCAACAGAAAGACTTTTTGGTTTAACTCAGAGGTGCCAAACACACATCAACCAGATTAAAATATCGTGCGGAAATATGCAACAAAGTAAATAAAAATACAGCAGAACATAGATAATGTCAATACGTTATAAGCCAATATGCCTTCAGTGATCCCCGTGAATGGTTTAGTGGCCCTGTTTCTATTTGAGTTTGATATTATTGTTCAAGCCACCATGATGGACGGGTGAAACACCCTCTGAGAAGCTCTCTACCGACTATAAGACCATTGGATTAAATCTAATTAGAGGGAATTTAACAGGGATAAATTGAATGTGCTGCATATTTGGGTTAAAAAAAAATAAATTTTACAAACATGAGATGGGAAAGTAGTGGTGGGGTAGCAGCTGGCCTAAACACAATTTGGGGTTTTAGTGGACTGCAAGGGCTACAGCGGTCAAGATTGGCATAGGGCAGCTGGAAAGAGCAAGTGTATCAGAGGCTGTATCTATCAATCAATCATCAACAATTGATAATAGCAGTTGTCATTAGTGTGTGATCTCAGGCTATGTCAATTTTAGAGCATGCCTCATGTAGTATGGACCAGTGCTATGTTGGGCACTCAAAACTAAAACAGTCCCTAACCATAAGGAGTTCACATTCTCCTAAAGGTAAATGTGTTCACAGATAAATAAATACAGGGTATTTATTATAAATAAATACAAAGCAATAGGGGAGGAGAGGGCATTGATAACTGGGGGGATCCCAAAACAGCTATTGTGTGAGTTGACATGAGTTTCAAATAGACCAAAGGGTCCTAAAATGCAGGAGAGAGGAAGGAGGGCATTTCAGGTATGAGGGAAAGATATAGAGGTAGGAGATCAATATGACACATGGCATTTTGCTCATCCCATGATCTACAAAATAGGCACTGTTTCTTCCACTTTAACATCAAGAAAAATCTGAAGGAAAAGGCCATGGAGTGATCAGCTTAGGACAGGAATTAAGAGCCGAATTTCTCCACTTCTAGCCTTAATTTTTTTTCCATGAAGAGACGCCTAGTGTCCAAGATTGGTCTAGGATGAAAAGATCTGCATTTGCAGTCAGAGGACTTGGTTTCAAAGTTCTGGCTATGACATTCATTACCTGTGTGACTTTGGCCAAGACATTTCATGTTTCTTCATTTGTAGAATGAGGTCATCGAATCAGATGCCATGCAAGCTCTAAATTTGTGACTTATGATACCATGACTGGTGAGTTGAAATACTCTTCCTAGATTAGACCATAGCTAAAGTATTTTCTCACATTCTGGGTGCCTAATTTAAATGACATTGTTAAGCGCGAGATTAGGTGGTACAATGGATACTGTGTTGGGTCTCAAGTTAAGAAGAATCATCTTCATGAGTTCAAATCCAGCCTCAGACACTTACTAGCTGTGGGACCCTGAGCGAGTCACTTGACCCTGTTTGCCTCAGTTTACTCCTCTGTAAAATGGACTGGAGAAGGAAATGGCAAACCACTCCAGTATCTCTGTCAAGAAAATCCCAAATAGGGTCACAAAGACTGGGACATGACTGAAAATGACTGAACATCTGGGGGAAACCACAAGGATGGCAAAGAGCCTCGAAGTCATGCTATATTAGGAACATCTGAAGGAAATGATGATGTTTAGTCCAGAGAAGAGAAAACTAAGAGGGGGACATGATACTGAAAGAGCTGTTAATGGTTAAACTTAGTTTGCTTGGTCCCAGAGGGCAGTACCAAAAGCAATGGATACAAGTTAAAGAGGCAAATTTAGACTTAAGGGAAGGAAAAACCTCCTAACAATTAGCACTGAGCCAAGGTGGGATGACCTTCCTCAAGAGGGAATCGATTCCCACAAGCCTCCAAAAAGCATCTGTTCCCACTCCATCCCTTCCCACTCTTACAAACACAAGTCCATGCAGTGGTGACAAAGCCATCATCATGGTACCCATTTGTAATTTCAAACGTTGATTTGATTAATAATGTGGGCTAGACCAACCCAAATTATTTTTAGACTTCACCCTGTAGTGCAGTAGACTGAAGCCAGGGACCTGAATTCAAGCTCTAGCACCATCCCTTCCTGGCAACGTGACTTTAGGCAAGTCATGTAACCTCTGAACTTCAGTTTTCTCATCTACAAAATGGGAATCATGTATGACTTCCCTCACAAGGCTGTTACAAGGAAAGTGCTTTCTAAACAATAAACTGCTACTGAAATAAGAACAATCCCAATGCAATCATTCCACTCTATGATATTTCATCCCAAATATCACTTTATCATCATTGTGTATGGGAAATTTTCTGGCTAAAAGTCTTTAAATTATTTATTCTCTAGCTCCTTGCAGAAAAATAATAAAAGAGAAAAGACATATTCAAATTGCATTGTAAATGCAACAAGGTAGATGACTAGACTTTTTTTAATGCTCATAACCTCCCCAAAACAGAAATTATGCACCAAAGATAAACCAATTTTAGCTGTGGTCTAGAACACTCAGAATTCAAAAGAGGATTTAAAAAAATAACAACCTCAAAACCCAAGGATTGAAGCTTGGTGACACTGAGCTCACTCAACACCCTTCTCCTACCTTCCCACCTCCTACACTACTGATAGTGAAGCTACCCTAGCAGACCCAAGGACATGTCACAGACTTACAACAATATATACCTTTACATTCCAATCCACCCTTCCTCTTTCCAGTGCCATGAAGACTCCAGCTTCAGGGTGGGAAAGTTTGCTCAGACCACCACAACCACTTTAGCCACAGTTTTTCAGGAGCAAAATCCTATCAGGGAGCACAACCCTATAGCACTAATACTGAAAAGCTCTGAACTTCTGGTGCTGATCCTAAGAACTTAGGAACATGTTGGAGTAGCTATGGAGCAATCCATCAAGCCAGAATGAAAGAGCACAACATTTAACTGTGGTCAAATCTGACCACACAAACACCTAGACTGATGAGCTGTGAATTTTCTGGTGTGGGAGAAGGATGAGAGGCTCTGAGATTCAATCCCCAAGGAAATCACAAAGGGTAAGGAGTCAGAAAATATGCAATAGGGAAAATGGGAGAGAGGAGAGACAGAAATTACCAAAGATTAAGGGAGAAATATTCTGTGATGGTACCCTAATAAGATAAAAAGAACAGTGAATAATGAATGTGAATGTCATTCCTATCACATTTATCACAATTACTATCACTCTATTTTTTGGCAGTCCACAACCACTCCCTAACACATAGAATTAGAATATGTAAGGATCATTCCACTCTACTTAGCCCCAGGCAATTAGGTAGCAATTCACAGAGTGGTGGACTTGGAGTTGGGAAGACTAGAGATTGAATTCTGCCTCAGAAACTTTAACTATGTGACCCTGGGCAAAGTAACTTAATTACTCTGTGCCTCAGTTTCCTCATCTGCAAAATGGGAATGATAGGACCTATGTCATGAGTTGTTGTGAAGATCAGACAAGACAATATATGTAAAGTGACTTGCAGACTTTAAGTGCTATACAAATTTGAGCTGTGATGATGATGACATCATGACCAAGTCAAAGATACATCGAGTACAGTAGAGGTGAACATGGCCCGAACACTTCCGCTGAATCCATCCAAAGACATCTCAAATAATTGCAAAGGGAAATCTTTTTGGATTGATTGAGGTACTTGGTCATGCCTTGTGAGGTTTGGAAGTTTGGAATTAAGGATTCAAGCAACTGACAAATTATTGGTAGAAGCCTCCAGTCAATCGCCTTAGAGGGAAGCGCCCCAGTCCTGACCTCAGTCTCCCATCCTTTGACCAAAGGAAGACCTCATGAACTTCAGAGTGTTGGAAGATTTTAGACTTCACATCAAGGTCCTAGTCCTAGCAGCATCTTCAGAACAGCTGACAGTATCTGCAGTAGGAACTAAGTACAAACTAGACACTCTGAAGGAAGGAGGTTCAGATTCTAGAAGGAACCCAGCAGAGAAGTTCCATCCTGCCTAAGGGGGATTTCACAAGTATGTACAAGAGAGAAAAGTATCTAAAGGTATCTTTGGACTAAAAAGTATCTAAAAGGGAGAAAATTACTTCCAGTAACTAAGAGCTATGAGTTAGCCTTTGCCACATGTGCTCACTAAGCTAAAATTGGCTTTCCCTTAGACTCTGTATGTACTAGTGAGTGTATCACAGAATATACCACCGAAATAAATCCCTTCACTAAAAGCTAAATAGGTCCAGCTGACTAATTTATATTAACTGAAAATCATGGAGGGGAAACACACCAGTGGGGGCTTGTATAAGTTATAGCATTAGAAACTCACCAGTGGGGGCTTGTATAAGCTATAGCATTAGAAAAATACCTCTAGCCTCTTTAGAGGAGAGATGTAGAAATCACCTCTGAGGAACTCTCCCACCTATGTGAATGAGGGTTGAGAAAGAAGCTTAAAAGCATGTACTTTAATTTTAAATCCAAATTCTCACATCCTTTAGACATATAAACTTAGGATTTTAGAGCCAGAAAGAACCTTAGAGACTTTCTCCAGGGCTTTTTAACTTAAGGTCTATAAACATGGGACTTTTTGCAGTATTTTTATAACTATATTTTAATATAACTGGTTTCCTTTGTGATCCTATGTGTTTCATTTTACTCATTTAAAAATATTATCCTGAGAAGGTATAATGGCAAGCAAAGCGGATGTTTTGCTGCTTTTATTTGGGTATAAAGTGCCTCTGAATAATATGATTAAGAAGATCTTCCCCACCCATTAATGGGCCTGGGAAGATTTGTAGAAAGGCCCACACCTTTTGTTAATGAAACACTGGTTCTTGAGGATTGTGATGCCCTCTGGCTCTAAAAAAAAAATGTATCAATACTCTGAGGGTGAGGTTTTCCTTTGGGGCTTATTGACTGGTGAGACAAGACTCTAGGAAGTCACTATGGAGTCCCTCCAGCTTTGAAAACCCAGATGTTGGTGCTTCTGGTAACTCTGGTCAGATAGCTGGATCTGTCAGACATTTGGAAGCATGTCTGCTGATTTTGACTTCTTGTCTTTTCTCTGAAGTTCAGGGTGGTGACTTTTTTCCCTGAACTAAGTGAACGATACACGTGCTTGATTAAAGTGATTGTTAACCCCTCAAAAGCTGCCTTTCCTTTGATAAATGCAGATCTAAGAACCTGTGATAGCCGGCTCCCCTGTGTATGTCAGGGTATTTACTGATACAGAAGGGCTTCCATAGGCTTCTCCAGGATGCCAAAGGGGTCTTTGGCACAAAAAAGGTAAGAAACCCTATTCTAGTCCAACCCCTCATTATAGAGATGAGAAAATTGGGACCCAGAGAGGTGAGGACACTTGGCCAAGGTCATGAAGATAAATACTTTATTCAAGCATACAAGGTTTGCTATCAAATATCTTATCAACCTAGATGCAAAGATACTTAAAGCCAAAAGGGATCTTGAAGATCAAATAGTTCAACACCTTTATGTGACAGGTAAAGAAATTGAGAGCCACATAGCCTTATGATTTACCCAGGGCTATGTGGCACAAGAGCCAGGACTAAAAGTCAGGTTTCCTATGTTCTTTTCACAGTTCTACACTGCCTCTCCTAACCTTGTCATTCCCCTACATGAACTTTTGGCTCCAGCCAGTCTAAACCTTCCAGCTACCCACACCTGACTTTCTTCTTTCCACTTGTATCTGCCTTTTCCTCTACTCAAAAGAACCTCTGTTGACCATCTCTTCTTTCAAAAGCCCAAATCACTTTTTTCCTGAAGCTTTTCATGACTGAACCCCAATGCTGAGTTGCAGTACAAATGTCAGTTAGGATGCCCATCATCATTGCTATGGAAAAGCAGTCTAGATGAAAGATAATGGACCCAGCTTTGGAGTCAGCAGAACCTGGGCATCACGTACTGGCTTTCAATATGCTAAGCATCTCTCTAAGGTTTGCATGTGGACGGAGAGCTCCCTCAATGAAGTCCTCCAAAGCAGGAAAATCATAGACGGACCAAACTCTTATGATTATTTTGTTACATAATACAGTTAAATTTTTATCAAGTAATGATCATTATGCTGCCCTATCATCATGATATATTATCCTTATCATTATTCCTCACTGGTATTCCTTAGATACTTATGTCCCATAGTCACTGATATCTCCAAATGGTCAGTTTTGTAAAAAATAGGTTTGTTTTTTCATTTGCCTCATGTGTATATTTTTATACAAACTTAGATTTATGGTAGCAGGGAGATGTGGAAATAACACTGACCTAGGGAAATCTCATTCTGGTTCTGTCTCTGACTCTGCCTATTGCTATTAACAAGACAAATTAGTACTTCAGTAAGAAAGGCTTTGTAACTCACAGCGCCCCAGTATCGTTAGACTTGAAGCTAAAAGGAAACAGGTGCAATGCCCTGATTTTATGGGAAAGAGAAGCAAGACCCCTTAACTGAAGCCCAGTGACTTGCTCGCTGTCATGCAAATAAGTAACCTCCCAAGGCAGGATTCGCACCTGGGTCCCCAAGCTCCAAATCCAGTGCTCTTTCTGCTAAACCATGATGCCTTTCCTTAATGGATTGAGCTTTCAACAAGTTGACCATTTGAGCACATCACTTTGTTATTTAAATGTACCCATAGGGGAATCGCTTCTCAGATGTGCAACCTGGGGTGTCTCTGAATTGGTGAGTCATCACAGACAACCTGCCAGTAATTCATTTTCATTCTCTCTTTCTCTCTCTTTCTCTCTCTTTCTCTCTCTCTCTCTCTTTCTCTCTCTCTCTCTCTCTCTCTCTCTCTCTCTCTCACACACACACACACACACACACACACACACACACACACGAGGGTATCAAGGAGAGCCACTGAACACAAAAGGTCCGGAAGAAGAAAGTGACAAGCTACATTTCCTTCGACCCCAGTCTCAATGTCTTGCAGTCAGTATTGACCTTCCAGCAAGAGAACACAGAAAAAATGTCCCCATGAAGACAAACTCCCTGACCTACCTAAAGAGAACCAGACATCCCCTTCTCCCACTTACTGGGTCTCTTGTCTACTAACAAGCTAAATCTATCCAAAGGAAACTGGGTTGTGGCCACTCCTAATTCACCAACTGCAATAATCCTTTCCTTATATTTAAATGCCCCAGGTAAGGTGGTTTCCACACTCTTTGGTGAACTTGTTTGAGTCTTTCAGTGGCCAATACCTGGATATTCTTCATCACAATGATGACACACAACCTGTCATGGCCTTAAATCTCCTCATTTAGAGGATGACTGGGATGCAGTAGGTGAGTTCTCAAATCTTTTAATGTACATGCATCCCATCCTGTCCTCTCCCACTCCACCTTTCTTCAGGACTTCAGAACCACTTTCCTGGATGCTCCAAAGGCTCCCTGATTGGTCTAACCACTTCCAATCTCACTCCTCTCCAATTAATCATCTACACAGCTATTCTTAAAAAAACAGAGATGACCCTGGTAACACACACACACACACACACACACACACACACACACACACACCATCAACTCCTACTTGTCTCTATTATAAAATTTGTTGTTCAATCCTCTCAGTCATGTCTGCTGATTTGTGACCCCATTTGGGTTTTTCTTGGCAAAGACGCTGGAGTGGTTTGCCATTTCCTTCTCCAGCTCATTTTACAGAGGAGTAAACTGAGGCAAACAGGATCAAGTGACTCGCCCAGGGTCACACAGCAAGTAAGTATCTGAGGCAGCATTTGAACTCAGGAAGATGAGTCTTCCTGACTCCAGAGCAGGCACTCCATGCGCAGTGCCACCTAGCTACCCTTGACTTGGTATACACAATGTAAACTCTTAGTTTTGTACAAGTTGCACCTCTTTCCCACCTATAAAATGTAAGTTCCTTGAAGGCAAGGATTGCTGCTTTTATCTCTGTATCCCCAATACCTAGCCTTGAACAAAGTAGGCACTTAACCAATGTTGGAGTTAAATGGAATTCCAGCTAAAGAATCCATGAGCATGGGATCCCAAGACCTTTTTTAAAATAAGGACTGTAGGAAAGTACATTCAAACAGTTATAAAGTCCCTTGCTATGGAAAATGTGTAAAAGTGATTGCCCTCTTAATACGTAAAGAAGAGAAGGCCCTTAGAAAAGGGGTGTGTGTGTTGTTCCTTCGTTGCTGAAGAAGACCGCACCATCAGAGAAATAATGACATGACTTGCACTTGACTTTGTTTTGAGTGAGGGAGGGCTGTCTTAGAAAAGGTATCAAGGACAGCAATGATGCATAAACCAGCCTCCCCAATTCCACATGGCCAGGTGGTGGCTTCAGCATCTGTTGCCAATAATCAGAAAGGAATAAAATCATGGAATTCAACCAGACCACTGTTTTTAGAAGGTGATGTGTACAATTAATTATTCGTCTTCCCCCTAGCTCATTACATAATGGGCACTGCCTTATACATACTAATGCTCAGGTTATGTCCTAGCATGGCACCTTAGCACATAGTAGGTGCTTACAAATGTTTGCTGCCTATTTTACAGGCATTCAACTGCTTATGCCTTCTTTCAAGCCACATTTAGATCTCGAAGGAAGCTTAGAAGCCATCTTGTCCAATCCTTTCATTTTACAGATGAAGAAACAGAGGTAAAGATAAATGAAGTGACTTGCCCAGGGTCACACAGCTAGTAATAAAGTGGGATTCAAACCCACAGCCTCCTGATTCCAAGACCAATGCTCTATCTACTACATCCTCATGACTCATCAGGGTGTGCTAGTGACCAGCTCTCTAAAACAAAATTGGTCAGTATAAACTCTGAGAACAAGTCCAAGGAGGCTCTGAGATTGGAGTCAGTGGATCCGAGTTCAAATCCTGACTCTGTCACTCGCTACCTGCACGAACAAATCCCTTAACCTCCTTGGGCCTCAGTTTTCTTATCTATTAAATGATAGGACTGGATCAGATGGCCTTGGAAGCCCTTTCCAGCTCTGGTTTTTGCTGAAAGGGCTTTTTTTTTTTTTTTTTTGAGGGGGGACATAGGAACTCATTAAGCCATCTACCAAAGTTTGGCAAGGTTGAGATCTGGACTCTTCTGGACAAAATCCCAGCACCTTGAAATAAGGTATTGCTGCATTGAACAATCTGTTGGAGGAAGGAAGCATTTTACTGCGTAGTGTACTGCATTTAGAGTCAGAGAACCTGGGTTTAAATCCTGACCTTGCCACTTGATGTGTGACTTTGGGGAGCTAACTAACCTCTCTGGGCCCCAGTTCCTCATCTATAAAATGAAGGGTAGATGGCCTCTGAGGTCCCCTCTAGTTCTAAAGTTATTAACCTATAATGATCCTTAGTGGGGCTGCTAGGTAGCAGTGAAGTGAATAGAGAGTCAGTCCTGGAGTCAGGAAGACCTGAGATCAAATCCAGCATCAGACACTGACTAGCTGTATGACCCTGGGCAAGTCATTTCATCTGTTTACCTCAGTTTCCTCATCTGTAAAATGAACTAGAGAAGGAAATGACAACCCACTCCAGTATCTCTGCCAAGAAAACCCCACATGGGGTCATGAAGAATCTGAAATGACTGAACAACAATGATCTTTATTAATTCCTTTCGGCAGTGCAGATCCCTAACCCCCCCCCCCCACTTCAATAAACTAGTAGGCTTGCTTAGAGCATTGCCTGAGGCTCAGAGAGGGCATAGTCACACAGTTAATAAATATTGGAGGTGGGATTCAAACTCAGATTTTTCTGATTCCAAGACCAAGATTCTATGAGACGGACACACCACGGCTCTATACCTGTTAGCCAGTAGCTCTTGAGGATCCTCTCCTTTCCACCTCCTCTGCCTAGACTATAGCATGGAGAGTCTTGGTGATGATTTGTGGGAAAAAAGACAGAAGTCCTTATCTTTCAAGTAGCCTTGTGCACAGGGTGTGGGGGAAGTACCGTGCCTTATCCTAACAGGCACATTCTGGTCTTTCAGTGTGAAAGGTTGTTTAACTAGAAAGTAGGCAGCTAGGAGGGTATAATGGATAAAGTACGAGACTCTGAGTTCAAATCCAGCCTCAGATACTCATTAGCTGTGTGACGCTGGGCAAGTCACTTAACCTCTAGTTTTCCGCCTCAGTTTCCTCATCTGTAATAATATATTATTATACATAACATACATTGTTACAATGTATAATATATTATTATACATAACATACATTGTTACAATGTATAATATATTATTACACATAACATACATTGTTATAATCCCAGGGATGTAGTGAGAACCAAATGAGAAAATGTAGATAACGTGCTTTGCAAGCCATAAATGCTATACAAATGTTAGCTAGCAGCAGCAGCAATAGCATGCAGCTAGGTGGTACAGTGGATAGAGTGCCAGACCTGCTGGTAAGACCTGAGTTCAAATGTGACCTCAGACACTTAACTGTGTGACCCTGGACAAGTCACTAAATCACTCTCAGCCTCTGTTTCCTCATTTGCAAAATGGAGATAACAGTAGAACCTTCTTCCCAAGGCTATTTGGAGGATAGAATGAGATATTTGCAAAGCATGGTATAAGCCCTAAAGTGCTGTATAAATACTAGCAACGATTATGATTAAATACTTTTAAGTTTGCAAAAATACTTTACATACATTATCTCACTTTGAAACTGATTGCAGCCCTGGAAAATGGGTATTACCAGGATCACAGAATTTCCGAGTCGAAAGGGACCTCAGACATCTAGTCCTACCTACATCCCTCAAATAAATCCCTTTTATCACAGACCTGACAAGTCGTCATCCAGCCTTTGCCTGAAGACCACCAATAGGAAAGACCCACCACCTCCCACCTTCCAGAGCAGCCCCTTCTACTTTGGGATATCTTTAATGAAAAGGACTCTTTAATGGAAAGACCTTTCCTGGTAAGACCAAACAAGTCTAATTCCTCAGCTCTCCAAACATTTGAAGATAGCCATCGATCCCCTATGTGTCTTCCTTTCTCCAGACTCAACATCACCAGTTCCTTTAACTGATTGTCATATGGCAAGAGCTAATAGCTTTACCCCATCCCAGGAACCTTCCTCTGTGTACTCTCATTCCAGCTTTACAGGAAAAGAAGCCAAGGCTCAGTGACTCTAAATGACTTGTCCGCTGTCCCACCTCTAGTAAATATTAGAGGCAAGGACTGAACCCAAATCTCCATGGACCTCAAGGCCATGATTGGAGTCCACTAACCCATGGTGTCTCCTCATTATTCTTCAGTTATACTAAAGAGAAAGATGGCTCAGATCCTTCAGTGTAAAAGGTCATGTACATGAGAAGTACTTTTGCTTTTCAATTTTAAAATGTGAAAAAATAGAGAGTTATAATACACTGCCCAAGGAAAAGACCTGGCAGTTGATTAAAGACATACTTAATCCTACTCTAATCAATCTTACCAATCAACTTGACCTCTATTGGTCAAATATATAAAGCTTTTCAGAAACACAAGCTATGGAGTCAGTATCTTGGGATCATAGCTTTGGAACTAGAAGGAACTTCAGAGGCCACTGAGTCCAACCCCTTCATTTTACAGATTCCAGTTGAAGTCCCAGCTTTAATCCTTGCTATCTATGTGACTATAGGGAAGTCACTTTATTTCTGAGTCTGTTTCCTCAATCGTAAATTATTTTATCCCCTTTTTATGATCCTGTGAATTCACTGGCATGGGGAACTCCCAGTATGGGAGATCTTTCTGCCAGTATTGGATCAGCAACTCACCTGCATTTCCTCTGTAACTCCTAATTTTTAGAAAGTTTCCTGTGGATTCTGACAGTTCAAATGGCTGTTCTAAGGTCTGTAACCAAGATTACCCTAGCACTCTAGCCAGGATGGCCTGCTAGGGTAGGTTCCTAAATCTGCTTTGCTAAAGGAAAGACTGCTTAAAAAGGTATTAACAATCATTCTTTAATTAAATATATATAAGTGGTTCACTAGTTCAGGGGAAAGGTCAACACTCTCAACGCAGAGAAAATACAAGCCAAGAAATTAGCACAAAGATCAACAGACAGGGCTCCAACTCTGATAAAGTAATACAACCACCTATATACACAGCTGGATAGAGGAACACCAACAACAGTGGGGGCAGGGAGAGCTCTTAACAAATGGCTACTCAGCGTCCCATCCAGGGAATCAAACGGTCCTTCTCATAAGCAAGAGTCCAAAGCAAAATGCATCCTCCCAGGATATATAGTTTTCAACTAATAGGCTCAGAACCAGAAGGCATCACAACCATGACTCAGTACAGCTGTGAATCACCCTCAGATGTTTTCAATTTAGCCAGAGCCTAGGCAACTGAACTCAAAAAAAAAAAAATACTCCACAAAAACCCTACTTTGCTTGCTCTTACAAGGCTTTACAGCAAGATGTGTCAGAGGCAGATCTGAACCCAGGTCTTGGCAATAAGGTTAGCCCTCCATGCACTCACTATATCATGAAATTACCTCACTACATGACATTTCCACTATTTACCCTACAGAGCTATTGGAAAGACAGTACATGTAAATTCCAAAGCACTCTATAGAAATGAACGGTTGTTATCGTTATAGACAATTATGATTTACCTTGCTACAGGAGAAGGCTATGGGAATTGGTGCTTTATTTTTCTCCCAGCAGTAATAATTAATTATTTATTATTGCCTGAGCTGGAACTGATTGCTCTTCAGAAGGGAGGTGCTAAGTAAATCCAAAAAAGCCTAACCCCCAAATCAACAAGAAAGACAACTGTCCTATACACTCAGAATTCCAATTTTCTTTACTGATACCTAATAATAATTATCACTCACAGCAGATAGTGCCATGGTGCCCTAAGACTTACAAAGCACTTGCCTGTACATCTCTGCCTGAATCAGTCTTTTCGGGAAAAAGAAGAAATGCAAGGGTTTAAGAAGGATTTATCACTTGATTGATTTATTTGCGGAGAGATGTGGATGAAAGATTTTTTATTAAGCTGATTGTTTCAGTTGTCCCTCCAGGTACATGAGTATTCTTATAATCCATAACACACTCTGATACCCAGGGCAGCTGATTCAGGCTGCACATGTGTATACAGTGGGCTACTGAGGAAGCAAAGAGATTGCAATAAAGGAAACACAGTAGTGCAATGGACAGAGCACTGGACTTGGAATAAGAATTCCAAGGATTCACATCACTGGACTTGGAATGAGAATTCCAAGGATTCATATCCTGGATTCACATCCTGCCTTAGAAGCTTTTTAATTGTACAAATCTGAGCCAAATCCTTGGGCCTTGGTTTCTTCATCTGTAAAAAAGAGAGAGTTGGACTCAGGCTCTGGGGTTCCTTCCAACTTCAGATCTATGATTCTATTGATGTAAGCTCTTTCTACAAGTGGAACAAGGAAAGTAATTGATGGATATTCGGTAACAAAAGCTTTAAATCCTAACCATCCTCCACGTTCTTCAGGTCACTGATCTGGGAAATCCTTCCTCCTTTTACAGTGACAAAAAGTAATACATTCTGCAAGTCTCAGGACTAATTCCCAGAAACCGAATATAGGGAGACAGCCAATAGAATGAAGTGTCCATGGACAGTCAGAGGAGTTGGGTCAGGTTTCTATGCCTATGAGATGCTGGGCAAGGCAAATCTGCTCTTGGGTTCCCAGTTTCTGCACCAATAAAGTGAGAAGGTTGAGTTAAATGGGGCTCTAATATCCCTTCCAGGGCTAAATCCCATGACTCCCATTAGAGCAAGACAGCTCAAAAAAGAGAAAGTTTTAAATTAGAGGAAAACTCTAAGTGGCTCAAAATGATTGGTATGATGAAAAGGCCCTGGATTTAGAGTCAGGAAGCCTGAGTTCCAATCCTGCTTCCCATAATACTTGTTGTGTGGTCTTGTGCCAATCACTGGACCTCATGAGGGGATTTAATTCTTTCATCTTCAAAATGAGGAAGTTGGACCAAATGATTTCCAATGTCCCTTCCATGTCTAAATACTATAATTCTATGACCTGTAAAGAGGCAGCTAGTGGATAAATGCTGGGCCTGGAGCCAGGAAGACTCATCTTCATGAATTCAAATCCAGTCTCAGACAATAGCTACGTGACCCTGGGAAAGTCACTTAACCTTGTTTGCCTTAGTTTCCTCATCTGTCAAATGAATTGGAGAAGGAAATGGCAAACCACTCCAGTATCTTTGCCAAGAAAAACCCCTAAAGAGGTTATGAAGAGTTGGATATGACTGAAAACGACTGAACAAAATGACCCGTAAAGTATATTCTATCTTGTATTAATCCATGAAGATGATTTTGTAAGACAAGGCGACACAGACGCCAATCTGTGTTTTAGAAGGGACCTCAGAAATCAGCTAGTCCATCCAATGCCAGAAGGACCCCTTCTATCATCTCCCTAAAGAGGGTCATCCAGATCTGGCAGGAAGACTTCTAGTGAAGGCAACCCCACTAGGAAAGAAGGAAGCAAGCACTTAAACAGGACCTATTATGTGGTAGGGACCATCTGAAGGATATTACAAAATTTTCCCATTTGATTCGCACAATTCCATGAAGTAGGTGCTGTTATTATCCCCGTTTTACAACCAAGAACACTGAACCAGAGAGAAATTAGGTGACTTGCCCAGGGTCACCCAGTTAATATGTATCTGAGGCAGGATTTGAACTCAGGTCTTCCTGACTCCAGACGGACCCCAGCATTCTGTCCACTTGTAGCAGCAAACCCCCTGACACATCCAGAATGGTCTGCTAGCACAGGTTCTTAGATCTGCTTTTCTAAAAGGAAAGTGACTTTTGAGGGGTCAACGATCTTCTTTAATTACATATACCAACAGAGAAAATACAAGCAGAGAAATAAAGACCAGCAGACAGGGCTTCTGTCTGACCATAAGCAATACATACATCTCAGATCAACAGACAGATCCAGCTGTCTGACCATGACTCACATACATAGTTACCAGACAGAGAAGCATCAGCATCCGGGTTAGTTGGCTCCTAAACCACTAACCAGAGTCTCGTCTGACACAAGAACCTTCTTCCAAAGAGTAAACCCCCAAAGCAAAACCTCACCTCGGGGTATATATACACTTTCCAGAGCTGGATGGCATCACAAGGGTGAGGCACCTAGTGCCTCGTTAATTAACAAAAGGTGTGGCTTCCCACAAAACAAGCCTCCCCTAATCAAGCTTCCCTTAAGGGCTTCACCTGACGCCTATTAATGGGAGGAGGAAGGGAAGATATTTAACTCTTAAATAATAAGCCTCCGCTAATCAAGCAACTCCCATTAACATTACACCACTATGGCACCACCTGGCTGCCTCTACTTCTCACAGTTTGTTGGGAAGCGTTTCCTTACATCAAGTCTACATGGTCTTCCTTGTAACTTCCACTCGTCACTCTCAAGTCTGCTTTCCAGGGCCAGTCCATCCAAATGGAATCTTTCTTCCATATGACAAACCCTCAAAGACTCCAAGACAGACATCACTCACTCCCCCCTTAGCCTTGTCTTGTCTTCCCTAGGATACAAAGCCAGTTCTTCCAAACAATTAATCCTTATACAGCACAGACTGAGGACCAATCACCCTCCTCATTGTTGACCTCTGGACGCTCTCCAGCTCATCGATGTCTTTCCCAGAATGAGCTCCCCCAAACTGACAATATCCCAGATCCGTTCTAACCAGTGAAGAGAACAGTAGCATTATCCTTCCCCGATCCTGGACACTAAGCCTCTAGTTGCAAAGGTTCCTACTACCAGGGGTATAGGGATAAATAATTGACCCTGAAAAACAAAATGTATACCCAACACAGTCTAAGGTGACCGTTTCCTCCATCACTTTCTTAAATCAATCACTAAAATAATAAATGGAGCCATGTTTTGTAGCATTTTTCTGATTTCAGAGGTATAAATGCACACACTGCACACATAACAACCACCTTGTACTCCTGCCAACAGCTCAGAAGGAGGATTTTTTCCTTTCCAAAGGAGGTGAACATGATACAGGTTTAAAGACTCCCTCTGAACAAAGGTTCACATTTCAGGATCTGGCAGAAGCCTGCCAAGCCCCAAACTTCTGAAGCCATTGTCACACATGGCCCTCTGCTACAGAAATAATGTTTGTCACCAGCACCCGAATCACTGGCTATAAATATGGTCCATTATAAAAACCAATCTCCCAGCAGCTGGTAGCTGCAGTCATAACAAGGGAGATTAAGGCTATAAAAAGTAACACAAGCAAGAAATGGGTTACTTAAAAGCCCACTAGTCCCGTTGTCCTGCCCCTCCTACTTTCCAGCTGTCCTTTTTGGACTCTGCGGTTTTCCTGAATTCCCATGACTTTGCTTTCCTTGTTTCTGACACGACCTGTTCTAAAGCTGGAACAAAGCACCAATGAGCTCCCCCCAAATTAGGCCCAGAGACAACTTTTGAGGATCAAAGGAAATAATACTTGTAAAAGCCCTTAGCACGGTCCTGCTGGCACACAGTGGGCACTCTATAAATGCCTATTCCTGCCCTGCTGCCATCTTGGATTTCAGAACCTGCATGTCCTTGGTAAACATCACTGCATACTCCACTAACAGCTTGATCACAGCAGTATGGAGGGAACTCATTTCACATAGAATGATCATGAAAATCCTTGATGACCAGGCTGGCCACTCACAGGTCCAAGCCTACTGCTGATTAGCCTGAGAATACTCACCTTTTAAGGTTCCAACCTAGGCTAGTTCACCTTTCATTAGGCAGTCACTGGTTCCTACTACCAAGGGAGCCACCATATTGGTGTCAGGGCTACTGGAGATATGTTATTAAGTCATTTCAGTCATGTCTAACTCTTCGTGACCCATTTAGGGTTTTCTTAGCAAAGATACCAGAGTGGTTTGATATTTCTTTCTCCAGCTTATTTTACAGATGAGGAAACTGAGGCAAACAGGGTGAAGTGACTTGCTCAGGGTCACATAGCAAGCAAGTGTCTGAAGCTAGATTTGAATTCAGGAAGATGAGTCTTCCTAACCCCAGATGCTGCACTCTGTGCACTCCACCACCTCGCTGCCCTTTGTCAGCTTTAGCCCAAGTGATCCACCAGCCTTAGCCTACTCCAGCAGCAGGAATTACAGGCATACACTCTCACACCTAGGTCTCTGAGTCATTTTCAGCAGACTGCCTCTGCTCTAGACAAGTGTCCATATTTGCGCAGCTGGGGTCTCACTGGCCAATTCCTACTGCCTATTTGCTAATGATATCGAAGCCAATTGGATGCACCTGAGCAAAAACTCTCCCCTAAGCTCTTTACCAAGTCCAAGGGCATAGCTTCATGCCTCAGGAGTTGCCCTGTGACTGCCTCAGGTGTTCCATTCATTGCCTAGACTAGGAGTGACAAGAGCCTGGTGGAACCTGAGTTTGCCAACTCCAAGGGAAACAGCCCTCCCCCTATCCTGTAGCTCCTACCGTTTCCAGAAAAGAGAAGGAGAGAAAGTTCATCCCCTGGAGCCTTGAATGCTGCCTCTCTTTGGTCATCACTGTGGCCCTAAAGCTAACTAGAAGGCTCTTCACCATCCAGCTTCCAAAGCTCCATGTGTTAGACTAGCCCTAGGCAGGGGCAGATACACCCACGCTGTGCACAGCTTACCAGGAAAGAAAACAGAGACCATGCTCTCAGGACTGGGCCCTTGCCAGCTGATTCTTCTGTTACATATGTAAAGTGCTTTACGAAATTGGCTACTATTATTATGTGGGCAGCTAAGTTGCACAGTAGAGAGCGTGCCTAGCCTGAAGTCAGGAAAATTCACCTTCTTGAGATCCAATCTGGCCTAGCTGTGTGACCCTGGAAAATTCACTTTACCCTGTTTGCCTCAGTTTCCTCATCTGTAAAATGAATGGGAGAAGGAAATGCAAACCATCGCAGTATCTTTGACAAGAAAACCCCAAATGGGGTCACAAAGAGTCAGACATGGCTGAAAGATGACTGAACAACATCAGCTGGAGAATGGCTGACCCCACTATGTATATGAATGGAATAGAATATTATTGCACTATAAGAAAGGATAAAAAGGATGGGAAGACTTGTCTGAACTGATATGCAATGAATAGAGCAGAACCAGGAGAACTATTTATGGAACAACAAGACGGCCAAAGAACTTTGAAAGACAAGAGCTGATGGATACGATGACTAACCAAGATTCCAGAGGACTGAGGAGGAACTATGGTACCCACTTCCTAACAGAGAGGTGATAGATTTAAGATGCAGAATGAGACAATATATTTTGGACATGATCCATGTCAGAATTTGTTTTGCCTTTTTATACATATTTGTTTCAAAGGTTTTGTTTTTCTTTTCAGTGGGAGACGAGGGTGGGATAAAGAGAAAGTCAATGCTCATTTATTGAAAAATAAAATAAAAATTTTTAAAGAAATAAAACCCCACTATACCATGCTTCCTCAACTAAAAGATGTGATGATTCTGAGGATTAGTAAATCAAATTCAGTTGAGGAATCAAGGGCAGCTTTACGAAAGGGTGGCCTTGAAGAATAGATAAGATTTCAAAAAGTAGAAATTATTTTTTGTATCTTATCTGCTATGTGATTTTCTTTTTTTCTTTTTTTTAAAAATTATTTGTTTTCAGTGTTCTACAATCATTTGCATATATCTTAGATTTTTTTCCCCTCCCTTCTCCACTTCCCTCCTCCCTCCCCACTCCCTCCCCGAGAAGGTGTGCAATCTTATATAGGTCCTACACATACATTCCTATTAAATACATTTTCACCTTAGTCATGTTGCATAGAAAAATTAAAATGAATGGGAAAAACCATAAAACAAAACAAAACATAACACAAGAGAAAAGAGTCTGCTTCATTCTGTGATCCAGTTCCATAGTTCTTTCTCTGGATGTGGAAGACGTTTTGCCTCAAGAGACTACTGGGAATTTTTTAGGTCCTTGCATTGCTGTGAAGGGCTAAGTCTACCAGAAAAATTCCTCACACACTGTGGTTGTTGCTGTGTGCAATGTTCTCCTGGCTTTGCTCCTTTCACTCAGCATCAGTTCATATAAGTCCTTCCAGGACTCTCTGAAGTCTTCCTGTTCATCATTTCTTACAGCACAATAATATTCCATTACATTCATATACCGTAATGTATTCAGCCATTCCCCAATTGATGGGCATCCCCTTGATTTCCAGTTTTTGGCCACCACAAAGAGAGCTGCTATAAATATTTTTGTATATGTGGGACCCTTTCCCATTTTTATGATCTCTTTGGGATACAATCCTAGAAGCAATATTCTGGGTCAAGGGATATGCACATTTTTGTAGCCCTTTGGGCATAGTTCCAAATTGCTCTCCAGAATGGTTGAATCAGCTCACAACTCCACCAACAATGAATTCGTGTTCCAACTCTCCCACATGTTCTCCAACATTTATCATCTTCCTGTTTTGTCATGTTGGCCAATCTGACAGGTGTGATGTGGTACTTCATAGTTGTTTTGATTTGCATCTCTAAATAATAATGACTTAGACCATTTCAAAAAGTAGAAATTAAGAGGGAGTCCAGGAAGAGGGTACAGCATGGGCAAAGATAGGGAGGTAGGAAAATCTGAAGAAGGGATAGTAGTCTAGTTTGGTTAATGTGAGAAAGTGAGAGGAAAGTCTGGTGATACAGGTCAGGCCACAATGCAGACACCTTCTTGTGCCAGGCTATGGAGGTGACTTTATTGTAAAGGTGGTAGGAGAGCAGTGAATAAGCCTGGTAGTAACATAATTCACACATTTGCCCCAAAGGATGTTACTCATAATCACTATCCTGATTCACAGATCTCCACCTCTAGTGGGATGGCAAGGTAAGGTCTTCTGTGTATGATGTCAAAGCCATGCTCATTGCTGGTGCTGTTGGGAATCCTACTCTAAAATCTCTGGGACGAAACATCATCTTCCTGAAATGCACCCTGGAAATAAACGTTGACCCACACGTTCACCTCTCCCTCTCGGCTTTTGTGAGACGGTTGTTGGAGTTTGCCAAGAAGATGTCTAGCAGAATTTTCTAGAGTGCTAAGCGAGGGCCAGGCAACTAATGGCTACCGTGAAATTAACAGGCAGCTCTCTTTCCTATGAGGTTTTTACCGCAACCATCTGTGCATTCAGAAAACAAGTGAATCTATAATTAGCTCTGCAAACTACCACGTTTCTGAATGACTTTTTTGGCTGTTCCCAAATAATGCAAAAACTAGAGTATAAATGAGGTTATTGAAATTACAATGTTTGGGGGTATTTTTTTTCTCATGCCAATTCTAAGTGAATCAAACTTGGCTGAAAGAAGACAGACCAAATAATAGTCCAAAGAACCAGGTCAATTTTGCAGATACAGATGAGTGTCTGTGGATGGATGCCATGTGACCACAATGCTTAGAATTGAAAAAGACCCTCAGTCACTGGAGGGAAATGAAAAGACTATATTTCTCAGAAAACTATACATGGACTTTGTGGCATGGAAATATCACCTGGTCAAGCTTTGATCAAATAGGTGTCTTTCTAGGATAGAATTTTAAAAGCTTGAAGAGTCCTTTAAGGAGGTTGGCATTAGAGAGATGAGAAGGATAGGGCAACATAGCATTCATTCCTCATGGAGCAGGACCTCAAGGTCCATCACCAGTCATAGCCACATTCTATAATATACTCTTCAATCTGTCAATATTCTTCCTAAATATTTCAGGTGCAGGATGACAAGGTCAAAGTACAGGGAAAGGCTTTCAGTTTTTCCCAATATCAGTGCCAGAATCTACTTTTGTAGCTGCAATCCTGAGACAAAATAATGAAGGTCAGAATCAATGAATTTCACTGTATTGGGCTCTTGGCAACCAGAGCTATATTCACCTCAGGCAGAGTTGACATTGTGGTGTCAATGGCCACTACACTGACCTCAGCTACATGGTTTATATGTTCCCATATGATTTCACCGATGGCGAATTTAGGGCACTGTTGAGGCTGAGAATGGAAAGCTGGTGATCAATGGGAACGTCATCAGGAGTGTGATCCTACCAATATTTAAAGAGAAGACACTAGGGCTGAGTATATAGTAAAGTCCAATGGTGTCTTTACCACCATGGACAACGAGTATGGTTATAACAACCATGTAATAGATCTCATGGTCTACATTGCCTCCAAAGAGTAAAGAGGAAATCTATTAATCTCCAGTAAAAAGAGGAGTTCTACCAACAGGGAGCCCACACCCCTAACCTATTTCCCTAAACTGAGGATCACATGCCCCATTCATAGTCCTTGTCTCCAAGGCACCATGGTAGCATAGAGTCCTATTATGTGTACCATCAATAAAGTCGCCATACTCAGTATAAAAACAAAATACAAAGAGATTCAGACCCTCCTTAAGGATACATTTTTTTAGTCATTCTTATGTCATGCCCAACTCTTCATGACCCCTTTTGGGTTTTCTTGACAAAGATATTGGAATGGTTTGCCATTTCCTTTTTCATCTCATTTTACAAATGAGGAAACTGAGGCAAACAGGGTTAAGTGACTTGCCCAAGGTCGCACTGCAAGTGTCTGAGGCTGGATTTGAACTCAGGAAGATGAGTCTTCCTGACTCTAAGGCCAGTGCTCTATCTACTTCACCAGCTAGCTGCCCTCTTCATGACACTAGGCCCTTCCTAATACAACCTAAAATTGAATTTGGTTGTTGTTAGTTTTTTGGCTGTCATATTTCATTGTTAACTCATACTGAACTTATGATTCATTAAAACTCCCAGATCTTTTCCAAGTGATTGGTGTTGGACCATGCCTAACCCATCATTCTTGTTTGTTGAAATCTCTTTGGACACTGAGGGTCATCCAAATGTATTAGCTAGCCCTCCTAGCTTCACAGCATCAGTTAACTCAATAAGCTTGTCATCCACGCCTTCATTCATTAAACAACACAGATCCCTTGAGAACTCTCTTGGCATTCCTTGCAAGCCTATGGCTCACTTTACCTTTTAGGATTCTTCATACTTTCTTCTATCTGATTCACAGGTCTTCCTGATATGAAGCCCAGCTCTTGGAAACTAGGGATGTTTGAACCAGAGAAAAGAAAAGTTGGGGGAGGGGGGACAGGACAACAAGCTTCCAGTATCTGAAGAGCTGGTATGTGGCAGAAGGACTGAGTTTGTTCTGATTGGCAGCAGAGGGAAGAACTAGGAATGCTCAGTGTAAGTTGGAAAGATTAAAATGTAGCGGATGTATAACATCCAAACTATTTTTGTTGTTCAGTTGTTTCAGTTGTCTCTGAATCTTCATCATTGCATTTGGAGTTTTCTTGGCAGAGATACTAGAATGATTTGCTACTGCCTTCACTAGCTCATTTCACAGATGAGGAAACTGAGGCAAATAGGGTTCAGGGATTTGTCCAGGGTCACACAGCTAGTAAGAGTTTGAGGCCAGATTTGAACTCGGGTCTTCCTGACTCCAGGCCTGCATTCTATTCACTGTACTACCTACCTGCCCAAATCCTACCAGTTTGAGCTGCCCAAAATTGGAATGGGCTGCTTTGGGAAGCAATGGAAACCTTTAAGCAAAAGCTAGATCCTGCTCATTTGGTGGGTTGTAGAGAGCAATCCCTGAGCCATTTGGGTTGGACTGGATAATTCTTGGATTCTGTGCTCTGTGAAAAAAAAATTGTCAAAGAGTCTTGGACTGTAATGGTCCCTTCTAGTTTTAAAATGAGCTGATTCCCTAACACCTTTATACCTCTATCCTGCCATGGCAGGACCCAGGCCTCATTCTCTATGTGTCTGCCATGGAGCAGCTCCTGACTTATAAGTTTTCACCTGAAACGGCTCTGGCCTCTTCTACCATTCAACCTCTCCCTCTTGACTTGACATGTAGGTGGCCCAATGAGTAGGGGGCTACACCTGCAATTAGGAAGGCCTAAGTTCAACACTAGCCTCATCACCCAGAGTGAGTCACATAACCTTTGTTTGCCTCAGTTTTCTCATCTGTAAAATGGAGATAAGAATATTGTCACCATTGTGTCTGACTCCTTTCCCTCTACTTCCAAACATGCATGCGTAGGACTTCCAAATACTAGGAACAGCTTCCTATCCACTTGGATAGTATTCCATTCTGGCCTCAGGTTCTAGAAAGGAAATACTTTTTGGTATTTTGGAAATTCTGGGCAACAATACTTTTTTGTTGTAGCTCTTGTGATCCCCAAGATTACTAAGAGTAGTTTAAACACAAAGAATCTTGAACAATGAATAAAAACTGACGTGGGGCTTATCTAAATTTAGAGTTTATGACGGGCATTCTCTACTTTAACAGAGACAGGGTGGCATCATGGAGAAGGAACCAGCTTTGCAGCCAGGAAGACCTAGGTTAAAAAATCCCACCTCTGATACACACACTGACTGTGGGACCCTGGGCAAGTCACTTAAACTTTAATTGCTCTAGGCAGCTCTCTATGACTGTTAATAACAGCAAAGCTATCAGCTTGTGACAGTAGAGGAAGTTTATCACAGATCCATTCCTACCTTCTTCCTATTTCTTACTTTGGTCTACAATGCATTCCTGGAAATACGTGGGGAAAAAACAGAATGTGGCTGGGGGGAAAGGCATCATTTCCCCCTGTCTGCTGTATAGTGAGTAACCAGCTGGAAGGGTCCTGGAAGGCAGGGCTTGTGTTTGCTTTTTCATAGTAAACACATCATAAATACTTAAGAATTGATTGATTGATAGATAGTCTTTTATAACCTGGCTCCAAATTATCTTTCCATTCTTATGAAACATTATTTCCTTTTGTGAGCTTTAATTTCCATCTTGCTGTTCTTTCATCTTCCACCTCCATACCTTTGCATAGGCAGTTTCCTCTTCCTGGAATCCTCTCTCTCTCTCTCTCTCTCTCTCTCTCTCTCTCTCTCTCTCTCTCTCTCTCTCTCTCTCTCTCTCTCTCTCTCTCTCTCTCTCTTTCCAGCTCTGCCTCTTAGGATCTCTAGCTTCCTCCAAAGCTCAGCTGTCATGCTACCTCCTACATGAAGCCTTTTCTGAGACCCCTGAGCTGCTAATGCCTCCCCTCACCAAAATCCCTATAAGTTGTCTCGTCTTTCCGTGTAACAAAAACGTCTTTGTTTTTGCAAGAAACTTTGGTTGGGCGGTTTTAATTTTTCTTTGTTTTTTCCCTGAAAAGCTATAGAGTCAGAGGAGTAGAAGGTACAGTCTGCTTCACGGTAAATCATTCACAAATCTGCCCATAGCAGGAAAATCACTTTGAGACCCTTCATGGACCAAATCAACAATATGGATGTTTTCTAAGTCTGAGTTTATTCAGCTTCTGCATAAGCAGCAGGAGATTTCTTGCCTCTTTTCCAAATTCATCTTTAGGATAAGAATTTTCAAGATTTGATTTAGTGAGATTTTCTATTATGTTTAGGTATTAGTTGGGGATCAGTGGGAAACCCTGAGCTAACACTAAGCTGCAAATGTCTCATTACCCCTCATCATTCCAGGTAGCTCGGCAAATAGTCATTCACTCAAGGCAAACACTCATGAATGACTACTAAGCCGGAAGGAAAGCAGATTTCACAAAATTCGAGAATTTCAGGGTTGGAAGGAACCAAAGTAGTCATCTGATTCAACCTGGGCTTGAAAAAGAATTGCCCTACTACACGTCTGACAAGTGGTCAACCAGCTTCTATCTGAAGCCCTCCAGTAAGGGTGAGCTCATTCCATTGTCAAAATCTCTACAGGTAAAAGAAATAGGGTCTTGAACTTCTCAAGCACTTAGGGTAATAAGGTATATACGGTGTAAGTCAGCCTTGATTTTACCCCATGGAAGACACAGATACTACATAAAGATCACTATTTCTCTCAACAAAATTTAAGTCCCATCTTCACCCAGAGTCACTCCAGTGACTGCTATCTACTCTGCTTACACCATAACACTAAATGCTGCCCCAGAAGGAAAATGAGTTTGTGTTTCCTGGAGTGGCAAATCCCTTCCCAAAGGACTTCCATGCAATCCCCTTTCCATAAACGGTCTTTAAAGTAATTCAAGATAGTTATCACATCCTTTTCCCTGCCTCTGCCAAGCTCTCTCCTCTCCCAACAACCTTTTCTTCTCACAGATTCCTTCAGCCAATCCTCATGTCGCATGAACTTCAGACCCCTCACCATTCCAGACATCCATCCCGGAACCTGCTCAAGTTTATTAGCATAACTTCTAAACTGGAGTGCCTAGAATACAATACCCCGCATGAGGTGTTGTCCAGGGCAGATAACAGAGACAATCACCCCCTCTCTGTCAGAAGCGCTGGCTCTCAACACAGCCCAAAATGGTATTAGCCTTTTAAATTCCCTGAGCTAGCAGCAGTCCAAGAAATTTTCAACATCCTTTCCAGGCAAATTGCTGCCTTGTCCCTAACTCTGCACATTGGACTTATGACGCTGATTATTTGAACCCAAGGGCAAGATTTTACATTGGTCCCGATTAAATTTCCTCTTTCTAGATTCAGTCCAGTGTTCTAGGTTGCCATGATCTCCCAGAAGTACTTCCTAACTCCAGAAGAGTATAATAGTGGTGATGGTTTATAGCTTACATTTTGAGTATTTATTAATACATACTTCTGAGTCCTTTATGTTTTAAGTATTTCTTTCACAGTAGAGAAAATATATAGCTATTTTGTAGCTTATATCTACTGCTTTGAATAGTATCTTTTTTATTTGTTTTTAAATTTATTTTATTTTCAATTCACAGAAGACAAGCATTTCCCTAACACCGTACAACAACCAAAAAGATGATGACATATATAGTAAGTACATTTCCAGAAAGAACCTTATTAATCAGTTTTATAGAGATCTTAAATATGTCTACTGCAGCTAGGTAATGCCTAGATAAAGCAGTAGGACAGCTTGGTGTGAAGTGTTCAGAGATCCAGATCTGGTATGAAGAAGACTTGAGTTCAAATCCCACCTCAGACCCTGGCCAAGTCATTTCACCCTCTTTGCCTCAGTTTCCTCATTTATAAAATGAGCTAGAGAAGGAAATGGCAAAGTGTTCCAGTCTCTTTCCCAAAAAAAAAACCTGAATGGGGTCCCGAAGAGTCAGACACAGCTGAACAAGAGCAAGATAAAGCACCGGACCTGAAGTCAGGAAGAGCTCAGTTCAAATCCAGCCTCGGTCACTTACTACCTACATGACCCTGGGCGAGTCACTTAATCTCCGATTGCCTCCAACTTCTTATCTGTAAAATGGAGCTATAACAGGATCCATCTCCCAGGGGTTTCTGTGAAACTCAATGAGATATATGTAAAATGCCTCACCAACCTTAAAGCATTCCACAATGCTAACTATTACTATGAGTCACGGCACAGCTAAGCTTCGTGTAAGAGATGTTCCCAAGTATTCCTTGAATTGTGAACCAGGAGAAAAGCTTGGCCCTTCCAATCTGTTTAGAGGTCAGTTTTCTTCAGTACTGAACCCAGGTCCCAGGGCTGCTTAAACCCAGAGGAGAAGATCTTTGGGGAAAAGTGGAATCTCCACAAATGATTGTTTAGACCTCCTAACACACAGGGGAGGTCAGGGGTAGCGTTGGAGCAGTAGAGACTGACAAAACAGGGGTGGAAGCCAACAAAAGAATGGAATAAAGTGAAGAAGAGTGAAATGAAGGCCCTTTTCAGGCCCTTTTACCATAGAGGCTTCACCCATCCCCACCTCAATCCATCAGGCACAGTGGGTATCCTGTAGGTGAGTAGGGCAGCATGGCACAATGTCACCCTGCAAATCCTGCCCAAATTTCACCCATCCATGAAGACAGCTAGCTCCTTGGGCCATGTCACCTGCTTCCAAGAAGCCACAAAGTTTGACATTTCCTAAGCTGTAGAATATCAGGGCTCATTTTCTTTACTATCTGGTTCACTTTGGGAGACTTGAAAAGAACACAGGAGGACATTTAAGAAAAAACAAAGATGGCAGACAAGACCATCATTTGGCAGCATCTTGCATATAGTGGGTCCTTGAGCCCTTGAGGAAAGAAAGGAGGAAGGAAGGAAAAGGGGGAAGGAGGGAGGGAAGGAAGAAGGAAGAAAAGAAGGGAGGAAAGGAGAAAGGGAAGGAATACAGAAGAGAGGGAGGGAAGAAGGAAAGAAAGAAGGAAGAAAAGATAAGATCAAATGGTATAACTAGTACTTCCCTGAGGCCTAGGGTGCTGGATCAAGGGTGCTGAAGGAGAGTGGGGAGTGCCTTGATCAGATATGACAAGATACCTTACTAGATGGTATTCTGCAAGCACCATATGCAAATACAATATGACCTTAGAACTTCAAATGTCTTCAGAGGCGAGCAAAGGCCAACCCCTATCCGAAGTCTGAGCCCCCTCTACAACATTCCCAACAAGAAGTAAGCTAGCTTATGCTCAAATACCTCCCAAAGATAGAGAAAACTCACCATCTCCATCAGCATTCACAATCTTGAATACTGAATCACAGTCAAAGGATCTGGCATGCATGCCAATCTCTAGGCCTTTAGAGCTCCCAACAGAGGATTCTTCAGATAATTTTTTTAAAGCAATTCAGCTAGCAGCTGCTCTTTTAAATAGTAACCATATTCTGGCAAACCACATGCATAAAAAATGACAGCCATAGAAAACAAGTCCCTCATCACCATCTAGAATGTTCTATCAAGGAACATAGCCTCCAGACAGACAGTCTGGAAATCTCCAGATCATCTTTGACTCTCCATTTCCTCTGTACCATATCAGCCGTTAACAAACATTGATTAAATAGTAATGATGTGCCAGGTACAGTGCCAAGTGCTAAGGATATATAAACAAAAATAAAACAATCTCTGCCCTCAAGGAACTTACATTCTATCCATCAAAAAAACAAGTATTCATATAAACCTAAGAGAACTTTGACCATTCACTTGTCCAGGGCTCAAGTTTCTTCTGAGAGAAGAAATCAATGAGTTTCCTTCTTTGAAAGTTAACTTGGGGGCAGAGCCAAGATGGCGGAGTAGAAAGACACACATACACATAGCTCCGAACCCACAACCCATAGAACAACTACAAAGAAGTAACTCATGGCGAATTCTGCACCCAGAGGCCACAGAACATTGGAGCGAGGGAGATTTCTGTTCCGGAGAGACCTGCAAACCTCTCGCAAAAGGTCCTTCGCGCTGCAGACTGGGCGCTGGGACTGGGAGCTGAGTACAGCCCTGCCGCGGCCACGGCACCGTTAGGGAAAAGATCCGAGCAGGATTCAGGGACGGAATCTCCAGCGGCCGCACAAGTCCCTCCACCCACAGGTAACGGGGGTCAGTGAGAGAGTCTCTTTGGCGCGTCAAGGGGGGAGTGGGGTGCCCCCATGGCTCGGGCCCCCTCAGGAGACAGAAGCTGAGGGGCGGCAGCAGACTGGGGCTCCCCAAGCAGGCAGGAGCCTGGATCCATTGTTGAAGGTCTGTGCATAAACTTCCTGAGGGAACTGAGCCTGAGAGGTGGCCCTGCCCCGACCTGAGCATCTGAACTTAATCTCACACTGAATAGCAGCCCTGCCCCCACCCAAAGCCCTGAGGCTGGAAGCAGCATTTGAATCTCAGACCCCAAACGCTGGCTGGGAGGATCAGGAGGCAAGGTGGGTGTGAGGAGAATATTCAGAGGTCAAGTCACTGGTTGGGAAAATGCCCAGAAAAGGGAAAAGAAATAAGACTATAGAAGGTTACTTTCTTGGTGAACAGGCATTTCCTCCCTTCCTTTCTGATGAGGAAGAACAATGCTTACCATCAGGCAAAGACACAGAAATCAAGGCTTCTGTGTCCCAGCCCACCCAATGGGCTCAGGCCATGGAAGAGCTCAAAAAGAATTTTGAAAATCAAGTTAGAGAGGTGGAGGAAAAGCTGGGAAGACAAATGAGAGACATGAAGTCAAAGCATGAACAGCAAATCAGCTCCCTGCTAAAGGAGACCCAAAAAAATGTTGAAGAAAATAACACCTTGAAAACTAGCCTAACTCAATTGGCAAAAGAGGTTCAAAAAGCCAATGAGGAGAAGAATGCTTTCAAAAGCAGGATTAGCCAAATGGAAAAGGAGATTCAAAAGCTCACTGAAGAAAATAGTTCTTTCAAAATTAGAATGGCACAGATGGATGCTAAGGACTTTATGAGAAAGCAAGAAATCACAGAACAAAGCCAAAAGAATGGAAAAATGGAAGATAATGTGAAATATCTCATTGGAAAAACAACTGACCTGGAAAATAGATCCAGGAGAGACAATTTAAAAATTATGGGACTACCTGAAAGCCATGATCAAAGGAAGAGCCTAGACATCATCTTTCATGAAATTATCAAGGAAAACTGCCCTGATATTCTAGAACCAGAGGGCAAAATAAATATTCAAGGAATCCACAGAACACCGCCTGAAAGAGATCCAAAAAGAGAAACTCCTAGGAACATTGTGGCCAAATTCCAGAGTTCCCAGGTCAAGGAGAAAATATTGCAAGCAGCTAGAAAGAAACAATTCAAGTATTGTGGAAATACAATCAGGATAACACAAGATCTAGCAGCTTCTACATTAAGGGATCGAAGGGCATGGAATAGGATATTCCAGAAGTCAAAGGAACTAGGACTAAAACCAAGAATCACCTACCCAGCAAAACTGAGTATGATACTTCAGGGGAAAAATTGGTCTTTCAATGAAATAGAGGATTTTCAAGCATTCTTGATGAAAAGACCAGAGCTGGAAAGAAAATTTGACTTCCAAACACAAGAATGAAGAGAACCATGAAAAGGTGAACAGCAAAGAGAAGTCATAAAGGACTTACTAAAGTTGAACTGTTTACATTCTTACATGGAAAGACAATATTTGTAACTCTTGAAACATTTCAGTATCTGGGTACTGGGTGGGATTACACACACACACATGCACACACGCACACATACATAGAGACAGAGTGCACAGAGTGAATTGAAGAGGATGGGATCATATCTTAAAAAAAAATGAAATCAAGCAGTGAGAGAGAAAGATATTGGGAGGAGAAAGGGAGAAATTGAATGGGGCAAATTATCTCTCATAAAAGAGGCAAGCAAAAGACTCATTAGTGGAGGGATAAAGAGGGGAGGTGAGAGAAAAACATGAAGTCTACTCTCATCACATTCCACTAAAGGAAAGAATAAAATGCACACTCATTTTGGTAGGAAAACCTATCTTACAATATAGGAAAGTGGGGGATAAGGGGATAAGCAGGGTGGGGGGGATAATAGAAGGGAGGGCATGGGGAGGAGAGTGCAATTTGAGGTCGACACTCATGGGGAGGGATAGGATCAAAAGAGAATAGAAGTAATGGGGGACAGGATAGGATGGAGGGAAATATAGTTAGTCCTATACAACACAACTATTATGGAAGTCATTTGCAAAACTACACAGATTTGGCCTATATTGAATTGCTTGCCTTCCAAAGGGAAGGGGTGGAGAGGGAGGGAGGTAAAGAAGTTGGAACTCAAAATGTTAGGATCAACTGTCGAGTAATGTTCTTGCCAATAGGAAATAAGAAATACAGGTAAAGGGGTATAGAAAGCTATCTGGCCCTACAGGACAAAAGAGAAGACGGAGACAAGGGCAGAGAGGGATGATAGAAGAGAGAGCAGATTGGTCATAGGGGCAATTAGAATGCTTGGTGTTTGCGGGGGGGGAGGGGATAAAAGGGGAGAAAATTTGTAACCCAAAATTTTGTGAAAATGAATGTTAAAAGTTAAATAAAAAAAAAAAAGAAAAGAAAGTTAACTTGTCTGGGGCATAGGTCTGTCTACCTCAGAATTCCAAGAGAAGTCATTCAGTCAATAAACAACTACTGTTGTTGTTCAGGCATTTCAATCATGGCCTTCTCTTCATGGCCCCATTCGGGGTTTTCTTGGCAAAGACGCTGGAGGGCTTTGCCATTTCCTTCTCCAGCTTATTTTATGGATGAGGGAACTGAGGCAAACAGGGTTAAGTGATTTGCCCAGGGTCACACAGAGAGTGTCTGAGGCCAGATTAGAACTCAAGTCTTGCATTCTATCCATTGTGCCACCTAGCTACCCAAACCTTTATTAAGTGCCAAGACAAGAGACAGTGCCTGCTCTCAAGGAGCTCGGTCTAGTGAGAGATAACATGCAAACAGCTGTACATATGAGCTATCAGCAAGATAAATTAGATATAATGGTCAGAGGGATGGCACCAGCATTAAAGGGGGGGGAGTGGGAAAAGTTTCCTATAGAAGGTAGGATTTTAGCTGGGCCTTAAGGGGAGCCTGGAGGCAGAGATGAGGAGAGAGAACCTTCTAGGCATGGGGAACTGAGGTAAGTCCCACTCAGTTCTGAGACAGCATGTGCTTAATTGTATATGATAAGGTGTAGATAATTGGAACCAATAGAAAATACAGTCTGCTTCATGATCTTCAAAAGAAAAGGAGAAGTTTTTAGGTCAATAGCTGGAGAAATAGGAAAGAGGTCTCAGAAGTGATCAAGTCCAATCCTTTCCTTTTAAGATGAAAAACTGAGACACGAAACCCTTCCTGGTCCCTCCTCTCTTCCTGCTCCCAGCCACTGGTGCATTCCCCTTAATCACCTTATATTTGTCTTGTATATATATTTTCATAGCCTGTGGTCACCCCATCTGTACCTACTTTGGCAGAACAAGGTAGTTCCCAGAGGGGCAGCTATGGTGCTAACTCTAAGGGCCCTGGGAGGAACCCTAGAAGTCTGACTTCCAGAATCCTTTCCTCTTTAAGAGGCTGAACCCTACGGTAGATGACTATTCCCCCAACCCTACAGTATATGAACCTCCACTGGCATATTTACCTAGAATAACAAGTTGTAGTATATGTGGTACATGAGTGCTATCAGAAATAATGAGCTTGATGATCCTAGAAAAACATGGAAAGACTTGCATGAAATAATGAAGAGTGAAATGGGCAGAACCAAGAGAACATTGTATAGAGTAACTGCAACACTGTTTCAAGAACAACTTTGAGTAACTAAATCACTTTGACTCTTACACATACCCAAATTAACTATAAAGGACATATGAAGAAAGACTCTATCTGAAGCCAGAGAAATAACTGACAAATAGATGTACAGAATAATTTTGCATATCTGTATATATACATACATATATACATATGTATGCACACACTGTATATGTGTGTGTATATGTGTGTATATATATATACATATATATAGATATATTTGTGTCTAATGGAAACCATCTCTAGGGCTGGTCAAGGGGGAAGGAAGAAAAAAGAAATTTACATGATAACTTTATTATATATTTAAAAGGAATATCATTTGTACAAAATAGGTTTGCCATTTCATTGTGATCTTTTTTATTATACTCTGTAATAGAAATATTTATTTTATTCCATAAATTAAAAACAGAATAAATCATCCACTAATACTTAATATTAACCAGAACACTGAATGAAAATGCAAAGCAAATACATAATATTTACATATCATTCTACTCATAAACCTTAATTACCCTTTATCACTAAGATACACCACACACTCAAAGTCCTAGAGCAGGAAGGCACACAAGGCGGTAATGCGTGTGGCCCAAACAATTCAGAACCCTGGGACTGTAGATTTCAGTGTCCACCTTTCATCTCAGCAACTTTCCATAAAAATTCCCTGATGAGTTTTAATAAAGCAATAATGATGATGGGCAGCTACAGTGCCCATCGAGCGCCAAGCCTAGAGTCAGGAAGACTCCCCTTCCTGAGTTCAAATCTGACCTCAGACACTGACTAGCACCTGCTTGCCACAGTTTCCTCATCTATAAAACGAACTAGAGAAGGAAATGCAGACCACTGCAGTATCTCTGCCAAGAAAACCCCAAATGGAGTCACAAGGAGTCAGACATAACTGAAAACAACTGAACAACAATGACAGTGTCATAGCATTTATATGGCACTTTGTGTGTTCGTCCTTCGTTGCCAAAGAAGACCATGCCATCAGAGAAATGACGACATGACTTGCACTTGGCTTTGCTTTGAGGGAGGGCTGTGCAGGTCCTGTAAAGCATGCTACAAATACTATCTCATTTGAACCTCACCAACTTGTCAGGTAGGTGCCATCATCATGCTCATTTCTCAGATAAGGAAACTGAGAGCATGGCAGGCCTACATCTCCCTAAGCACGGAGATGGGAGGCAAAGTTCACAGTTATTTCTCCTATCATCTGTGAGACTGTTTGACAGTTTCTGCAGCACTAGAAGACATTCTAAATATAAACCAAGTCAGTCTTGAAAGATACTAGGAAAATTCAGCGAACAACTGCTGTCACCGAACTCTTCTTTGAATCCTTCCCACGCGCCATGCCCACATCTCTGGCCCCTCTACCAGTTGCTTCTCACCCACTCCCACCCCACACCCCCAAGCTCAGCAGATGTTTGCTAGCTCAGTCAAGAGAATAGAACTGGGTACTTCTCAACTCCTCACTGCTGCCACACCATCCTGTAGCACAACCCTGAGACTGCAGGAAAATAAAGGCCACTCCTTAGGCTAAAAGTGGGGCAGGCTTCCCTTCCCTGGTCGGTTGTGAACAAAATCAGAGCACAGGATTAATCTGAGCCCACAGACAAAAGCAGCTCCTGGTCAGCAGCAGCGGGGATGGGATGTGGCCATTTAATGGCTCAGTGACTGAGCTTCTGCACATTTTTGGCCTTGCCCATAACCACCATAACAATTATCTATTAGCCACATGTTATTTAGCCCAATTTTTGAGAACATTGGTGGAGATATTATCTAGCAAGGCAGAAATAAACCTGGTTTCTTTCATGGCATCTTCATTATTACCACTGATGTACCATATAGGAGCTGAATGAAGGAAAGAAGGGGGGAGAGGAAGGAAGGAAGGAAAGAAGGAATTAAATGCTATATTATTAGAATGGCCATTTGTCTCTGGAAAAGCGTTGAAAAAATCAACTTTCTTCCCCTTCCCTGCAGAGGGAGGAGACATGGGTGAACAAGTAACTAGTGTACACTGTCAGATATAGTTGCTGTTGGCTAAATTTGCTGAACTGCTTTATTTCTTCTTTCTAAATCTTTTTCATGATGAATGATTAATGGGACAAGAGAGGAAGACCATATTCCAAAATGAAGGTAATGTTAAAAATATATCAATAAAAATAAGGTTAAATCTTAAAAAGAAATACTAGACACTGGCATTCTCCAAATATCAACACCTGTTAATACCGTGTGGACACAATTAACTTTTTCTACCAAAAAATAACAGCTTCTAGTTCTATTAGGCTAAGTTAAGAAAGACAACTCAGTTTTTCCAAGGTAAACTGGCATCCCACTTACAATTTAAAATTACCCCAAGTAAAGTTTCACATCTTAATGTGTAATTCAATTCAACCAATGCTTACTTAAACTTAACCTACCAATGGTATCCATCATTATTTCTTATATTCAGTTACACTTGGTGAGATAAATCAATGGGCAATTTTTTTGTTTAAAGAGAGAAAAGATGAGTGAGTGTGAATTTTGGTTCTATATTTTCATCATATCAAGAAAAATGGATATTTTAAGAGATCCCATTCCTTCCTAACATGGCAACCCCATTCTAATAGAAGTCAGAACTTGAGGACTGCTGATGACTGCCTTGAGCAGATGCCCAGTGGCCCAAGGGAAGAGTCTAGGCTAGACCCAGTCTTCCCAGAAGCGGGGGCAGTTTCTGGGCAATGCCAGCCTCTCAGGAAGAAGAGAATGATTCTATTGGCCCCAGTAGCTGAAGGAATAATGAAGAATTAAACCATGATTTAAAGGAGCAAAAGACCTGAGCTATGACCCTTGCTACTTTTGTGAGCTCTTTAGGTAGTGTGGGATAGCTGGCTCAGAGTCAGGAACACCTGAGTTCAAACCCAGCCTCTGACACTTACTAGCTTTGTGACTCTGGATAAGTACTTCACTTAATCTCTGGCTGCCTCCATTTCTTCATCTGTAAAATAAGGATAACAGCTCTTACTTTAAGAAAATAAAATGAGATAATATTTATAAAGTACTTTGCAAATTTCAAAGCACTTATATAAATGTTAACCATTATTAAGTAGGAAGGAATTTGCCACTCTGGCACATTCAAATTCCTCTGGAGTAACAAGTCCTTAGTATAAAACCATAAGTCTGGAGTGTCCCTGGGTGAAAGTGGGACTCACCGAGTGGCATATAGTCAACTCTGAATCCTTTGTGCATTTCCTATATTTCCTATTGGGTGAAATGAAAGCTGACCTATACCATATATGTCCTATTATACTAAATGCTTAGGAAGCTGAGGACCCTTTTACCTATATCTATAGAGACCTAGACATGAGCTATATTGAAATTATTTTCTAACATTTTCCAGAGAGATCTTAAGAGAGAGAAAAAATACCAGAGAGAGGATTGAGGGGAGGGGGACTCCCCAACATTGAACCTCGTCCTTATAAGCCCAGAGACTGAGACCTTGAGCCATAGAGTAGGGAAAACAATCTTGCTGCTGACAATTTTTAATGCAATTTAAATATTGTTTAAAATATTTCTCATTGATTGGAATTACTCGTGGGCATGGGAGTCAGAGGAGACACCAAGGGTAACCAACCACTTGGAACATACCCATAATTTCAAGAATGACCTTAGAATGAAGGCCTAAATTAGATTTTAAAAGGCTCAGCCAGTTAAACTTGATCACTGAGTGCTTAACTGTGGTATTTTGAGAATTTCCTCCTGTGATTATAAATATCAATACTTGGAAGAAGTATAAAATACAAACTTCTCTGCTTGGCATTTAAAGCCCTTCATAGCCTGCATCCAGCCTCCTTTTCTGGGCTTATTACACTTTACTCCCCTCCACACATTCAACATTCCTGCCAAAATGGCCTACTTACATATAATTCCCTAAAGCAGTGAGGGGTGGAGGGGTTTTGTTTTTCAGTGTGTGTGTGTGTGTGTGTGTGTGTGTGTGTGTGTGTGTGTGTGTGTGTGTGTGTGTGTGCGTGTATGTGTGTGTCTTTGCCTTTACTCAGCACAGTGCCTGGCACGTACCTTGATCTGGTATCCTTGTACGTGACATTCCATTTCTTGTGTTGTCTCTTCACAGGCTGATCCTTAGCCTTGAAATGCTCTTTTTTCCCTCACTTCCTAGAATTCTGAGCTTCCTTCAAAGATTAGCTTTTAAGATTCACCTTCTATTAGGATAGTTCGGATTCCCCAGCTGGTGTTTCCCTCCCAACTCACTCCCCCCAAATTATATATACAGTTACATTGTAGGGGTTAGGGGCACAGCATGCTGTGATCTAGAAAAATTCACAGAAAATTTTTTGGCCCTCCCTTCATCCCAGAGAAGAAGTTTGAATTATTATGGTTTTAAAAGATAAAATACATTGATTTTATACAATATTGTAATATATTTATGCATTTCTGGTTTTCTAAACATTTTCTGTGCTGTCTGCTAGCCTTCATGAGTTGTCTTGTGGCTTCCACAAAACTTCCTCAAAATTCCCTTTTAATTTCTTATTCCGACCCCTGATATGTAGAAACCACCATGGGGAAAGTCGATATGGAAGGGATAACTGTAGCTTGTGTGTGTGTGTGTGTGTGTCTGTCTGTCTGTCTGTCTGTGTCTGTGTCTGTGTGCACATACTGGCTTCATCAAAAGAATGTAAGATCACCAAGGACAGAGCTTGTTTCCTGTTGGGTTTTGTATTTCCCGCAAATAGCAGAGTTCTAGTGTTCCTCCGAACATGTTAAAGGCCACCTCCTAGACGAACGATTGGGAACCATTTGGTCTGTCCAATGCCATCATCTCTGTGCTCCTGACCATCAGAACTGGAAGGGATTGTTGAGGTCACCTAGTCCAACCCCTCATTATGCGGATGAACAAACTAAGCCTTAGAGGAAGAAGCGATTTGCCCAAAGGTCACACAGGGAATAAAAAACACAGATTCAGACCTGATCCTTGTGACTTCCAAATCCAGTGCCCTCGTCCCTATACCACAGATCATTTGGTTTGAAAAAGCGGTTTTGCAAATTGATTTTGTTAAAGGGAAGAGATGCTCTCCGCTCTGCTCGGATTCATCCTTCACACAGCTGCCAAAATGGATTTTTTTTTTCTAAAGTGCAAATTTTTCCGTGTTCACCTCCTCCTGAATAAATTCCAGGCACTCTCTTTTACCTCCAGGGTCAAACATAAATTGCTGTTTGGCATTTCACAAAAGCTTTTCACAACCTGGCTCCAACTACCTTTTTCCAGCCTTATCGTATGTTATGCCCCACCACCACCACATATGCTGCTACCTGGCTAAACCGGTTCTCTTGCTCCTTGTAGAGATGGCCATCGGTCTCCCGCCTCTGTGCCTTGGCACATGGGGCTGCCCCCATACCAAGAATGCATTCTGGCCACAATTCCATCTCTCAGAGTCCGCTTAGTTTCCTTCAAGGTTCTATTCAAATGGCACCTTCCATTTAAGGCCTTTCCTAATTCCCTTCCATCACTGTTAGAATATTCGTAAAAAAATTAATTTGTATCTGTTTTTTTCATAAACCTGCGTACAGTTGTCCCTTCCACATCATGCATGAGGATTGCACCCCTGCAATCTAGAAAATTCTTGTAAATTTTTTGGCCCTCCCTTTATACCAGAGAAATTAGAATTTTTTTCCTTTTTTATGAAGTGTTTACAGTAACTTATAGTAAAATTTGGTCACAGGCTATATTATAAAATATTATATATAATATAAAATGCATTTCTGAGTTTCTAAATTTTTCTGTATTGTCTGCAGTTTCCACAAAACTCCCCCAAAATGCCCATTTAATTTATTATGCCAACCTTCGACATAGCAAAACAGTGATAGGGTAAATCACAATGGGGAAGGGATAACTGTAATATGTACATGTTGTCTCGTCCTGGTCCTCTGTGGTTCAGGTAAGGTAAGGGATTGTTTTCAATTTTGTCTTCACATCTTGTGTGGCCAACAAGAGTACCCAGCATATAGTAAGTACTTAATAATTGATTGACTGGCCAAGCCATGTTCAGGGAGGTCTCCAGGTAATGAACTTTCTAATCACAGAAATTCATAGAAAGCAGCAGAATGAGGAAAGAGCTCAAGCTCCTGTAGTTAAAGAACCTGGATATGTGAAGTCTTAACCTCTTCCAAACTCAATTGCTTCATCTGTAAAATGTGGGGGTTAAATACCTAGATGACCCTTGACCTCCTGCCTCTCTCTAGATTTATGATTCTGTAAAATGAGAACAATAATTCCTAGAGCCCCTCCCTCACAGGGTTATGGTGAGTCTGAATAGATGATGTAAATCAGATCCTTCATAAACGATGGCCTAAAATTTACAAATTTGAGCTTGCTGATGGGTAATATTATAGACAATCCCACTCTTTCCATGACAAATCTGATTTGGCTGAAAAGTTCAATGGAATAACAGAAGGGTGTATTTTTTAATCTATATAAAACAAAAAAAAAGATAATTGCAGTGAGTTTTCTCTTGTTAATGAATTGCCTTGAGTTGGAGAGGCAAAGAAGTAGAGGGCATCATGTAGACCCAATCTGTGTCTCCCTGATCTTCTTGGATCGGATCTTTGTTGAACACAACACTTGGCTGCTCAAGCTGAGCCTTGGCCCTGTCTGCTATGGTAGTGGCCTGCCAGCTACTCAGAGTGCCTCTATAGGGAAGAAAGTATCTCAACACCTGTCAAGTTCCACCATGAGTGAAATCTCCCCAGCTCCAGCTGGACCTCCCCAGGGATCTACCAGATTCCTCCTGAGGAAGGGCCAATAAAAACAGACTACAAAAATGGAGAATCAGTTTGCTGATCAGCACAAACAGACAAATAAGTGTACAAATGGAGTGGCTACATTGAAGTCAGGTGAGTGGTTCGGCCATTTGATCTTGAACTGATCAGGCAACTGAATAAAACTATTGGCCATTTCTGGGTCCTGATTGTGAGTGAACAAAGATGACTGGGTCCATTTGCCTTGTGTCTACGCAGCATACAACTCAAATGACCCAGATGGGAGTCCCTGATTTTGAAAAACAAAATGTCAACTGTTGTAACGTAAACTACACCTACCATTCTCATGATTCTCACATAATTGTAGGCATATCTCTCCATCCATTAGAATATGAGCTCCTTGAGGGCAGGGGAAATATTTTTTCCTTTCTCTCCATCCCTAGCCTTTAGCGTAGTGCCTCTCGGCACATAGAAAGCACTTAATAAATGCTTATTACCTAGTTGTTAAACAGAGCACCAGTCAGAATGACCAAGATATATGTTTATATTCCATTGTCATCCCCACCTACCCCAACAGCTCATGTTTTTCACTTTGAAAAAATGTTGGTTGGGGAAATGCATTGACTAGAACCTATGAAACATGGAGAAAAACCATTTGTCCAATCACCTGTTTCTGGTGGGTTTTTTGTTAGTTTAATTGAGAATAAGCTGAGAAACATAGACTCTTGGGGTCTACATTGATTGTGTAAAGAGGTACATGTAGAGCATGCTATTTTGTGGTGTGCTGTTTTGCTCACTGAGGTTATGTGTGTTCACATGGCTCTGTCTAGATGTAACTTGAAGGAGGAAGTAAGAATAGACATCTTTAGTCTTTTCCAACCATTCTCCAAGGGAGACTTTGAGTCCTGTCAAGAGGAGAAGAACATTATAGGGGGCCAGAGGCTTCCCACTCTGCTCTCTGCAAAGAGAGGGGGTACTAGACTAGAATCATATCTCTCTGTTCCTTTAAATATTGTTAGTCTAGGAGAAATAATTTTTAGATTCAAGCTTCACTCCTGATTGCTATCCAACAAAAGGGCAGGAGGATTCCAAGGTGTGCATGTGTGTGTACATATATATATATATATATATATATATACATACATGCATATATACATTTATACACATACACATATGTGTATATATTTGTGTATGTGTATATGTATATATGTGTGGGTGTATGTATGTATGTATGCATGTATGTATAAGGCTTGACTCCCTTCCTGCCAAATGAATATACAAAGAGAATACCAAATAAAACCATTTTTCCAAATAGACAGCAAATAGAAACCAGAAAAAAGAGATATAGGAGGATATATACCAGACAATACAGAATGGAGGAGCTCTCCCTCTGAGAGTGAAGTAACTCAGCTCAACCAAGAGAGAGAGAGAGAGAGCCCTAGATCTCACTCAAAGGAAATCTCTGAAGTCTCTAGTGGGGCATGCAAGAGATAAGGACATGACCCATATCATTTACACAGGGTTTTACAGTTCAAAGTTTACAACCCACCTTCCTTTGGATGAAGACTGGAACTATTTGGGTTTTGTCTTTGTATCTCCAGCCCCTAGTCCAATGCCTGGTACCAAGCATGTGCTTAATTAGTTCTTGGTGAATTGATCTGAAGACTGCCTACCACACCAAGTTGTAAATAGACATGTATTATGTAAGTGGAGAGAATGCCCTCGTTGACAAAAGGATAGGTCTTGGAAGAAAAGGAAGAGGAAATGTGGAATATGAGGAAAAGAAAGATGAAAGGGAAATGAAGAAAGGAGGAGAAAGAGAGGAAACAGGGGAAGGAAGAGAGAGAGGCATGTTACCCCTGTGAGCCACAGTTTTTTCATTTGTAAACTGCAGATATCTGCAGTACCTACCACTTCATCTCCCCTAGATGGATAGAATTTAAGGGAGCAGATAGGTGTGATACTAGATTAATCCCCCTTCTCTGAGGAAAGGAGAGTGGTTGGCTTCTGGCCCCAGCTTCCTTTTTCCCATCCTGGAAGGAATCAGTCTCTCTTGAAGAAGGGTGAGAGAGAAGCCCTCAGAAATGTCTATTCTTGTCTTCATTTTGAGCCACATCTAGATGGACCCATGTGGATATACATAACCTACATGGATAAAACCGCCCACCACAAACACTCTGTAGCTAGAAAGTAGCAAAAGACTCCATCCATTTCCCCTAAAACCCAGCAACTGTGGCCCCTTAGGTTGTTGGTAAGTTGTCTCTCTGCCTATTCTTACTGAAATGCTGTGTCTGCAGCAACTTCTATAAAATACACACACACATACGCATACATACACACATGCATGCACACGTGAACTCTACCTACATCTGGATTACCAGTCCCTTCTGCTGCTTCCCTTGGTCAGTTTCCCTTCCCTTTCTGTAGACCAAATGTCCTCTCTCTCCTCATGCTGGATGGCCTTTGAAAGCGCTGAACTTCATTAGAGCAGGTCAGTGCACTAATGCCTAGAACATCAGCCTTCAGAGCTAATTAGCCAGATGTAATTCAATTTTTCCTAACTGGGCAAATCAGAGAAATACCCTCATTACAAAATAGCCATAAAAAAGGGACCTCCTCATTAGCTGCTGAATCAAAGCTGTGGAACTAGGGAAAGCCCACCAGTAGGTGTCTTGGGTTTTTTCTAAGGGGTTTCATGGTTCTTTGCTACCAGGTACAGTGCAGTCATAGTCCTGATCCCTTTGTAGAGAGAAAAACAAAGATTGAACATGAAATAATGCTTCTGGCTAATTTTAAATGCTGCCATCTTTTCCTAGTCAAAAGGCTACAGAGAGAGACAGAGACAGAGACAGAGACAGAGAGACAGAGAGAGAGAGAGAGAGAGAGAGAGAGAGAGAGACAGAGACAGAGACAGAGACAGAGACAGAGAGAGAGAGAGAGAGAGAGGGAGGGAGGGAGGGAGGGAGAGAGAGAGAGCTCTGTTAATTCAGCTGGCCAACCTTTGCACAATCATCAGACAAGCTGCTTTCAGGCCAATTTGGTGATTTTTATATTAGGGACTGCTTTGAAATCCTTGGGGGAAAAGAAAAGAGGCTGCTGGTTGAAAAAATAACATGTCTGGAGATGTCCATGGAAGAAATATCACATTCTGTGGCTTGAGACACCAGAAATAGTAGCTGTTGAAACAAAAAAACTTTTGTTTTTTAAAAACGATATTTCAGTTTCCACTTGGGAACTTAGCGGTATGAAGGAAACCAAAAGCTATCACAGTATCCAGAAAGTCTGACAGAGAAATTCTGCATACAAGTGTCTCCTCATCACAATATCTTTACCTTCTTTTCATGAAACAGGAGAGAAAAATGATTAAATAAATCTGAGAATTAATTAGAGTTCACGTGAAGCAGAGATTTCTATTCAGGGGTCCTTGAATGTGTTTTTTAAAAATATTTTGATAAGTGTATTTCAATAAAATTGATTTCTCCTATAATCTTCTATGTTTCATTTTGTGCCTTTAAAAACATGATTCTGAGAACGGGCCCATAGAGTTCACCAAGTTGTCTGCCAAAGAAGTCTATGACGCACAAAAGAGGTTAGGATATAACCTCACGGTTGACTCCCTGCCCTGACACATGCCGGATAAAAGTTGATACTTCCAATTGCCTGGAGCAGATGGAAGAGAGCTCTGTACTTGGAGTCTGGGGAGAGCTGGATTCAAACCCTGCCCCTGACAGGGTCTCATTTTATGGGAGACCAGCGGCAAAGCATATCACCTCTCTGAATGGCAGTCTTTTTAAAGTAAACTGCAGATCATGTTATCTGTAGTACCTACCTTGGCAGCTAGGTGGCATAGTGCGCCTAGAGTCAGGAAGACCTGAGTTCAGATGTAGACTCAGACACTTACTAGCTGTGTGACCCTGGGCAAATCACTTAACCTCTGTCTGCCTTCATTTCCTCATCTGTAAAAGGAACTGGAAAAGGAAATGGCAAACACTCCAGCATCATTGCCAAGAAAATCCCAAATGGGGTCACCAAAAGTCGAAATGACTGAAGGAGAGATATCTACTAATCTACCTACCACACAGAGTTGTTGGATGGGGTTTAATGGTCAATAGCTAGATGTAGATCCGAATCTGGCTTTGGAGAAAGACACAGAGAGAGAGATAATGAGGACAGGAATAGGGATGGAGATAGGAGAGGGAAAGGAAGAGGTAGAGATGAGACAGAGAATAAAAGAAGAAAGAGAGATACAGAGACAGATAGTGTAGACAAAGTAGGTGCTGATCATTTGGGAATCACCGAACAAATTCTGGTCTATGAATCATAGATAACCATAAGTAATGCATAGAGACATGGCATAGTGTTCTGGCAAACCCAGGGACACCCACGTAACACTCACTATACATGCCAATGAATGTAGTACTAATACGTCACAGGAAACAATGAATATGAAGAATTCCCAAAAACTTTGGAAGATTCATATAAAGTGACATAATAATTCTAATATAACAACATCTAGTATTTCTAGGGCCCTCGAAGGTTTGCAAAGCACTTTACAAATACAAACTCATTTGATCCTCATAACAACCCTGGGAGTCGGGCCCTATTACTTACTATCCCCATTTTGTAGATGAGGAAACTGAGTTAGATGGAGGTTAAGTGACTTGCCCAGGGTCATACAGCTAGTTAGTGTCTGAGACCAGTTTTAATCTCATGGCTTCTTGACTCCAGATCAAGGGCTCTATCCATTGCATCCGATAGCTGCCCAGGGCAAGAAAGGCAGAACTAAGAGAAAAAAAATATATATATATTCTATATATTCTTCTCCTGGTATATGTGCATGTGTGTATGTGTATATATGCATACACATTTATACACATATATGTGTATGTATATATACATATATGTATATGTATATGTACTTCTGGTATGTGTGTATGTGTATGTATGTGTGTATGTGTGTGCATATGGTATATGTATATATATATGTGTGTGTATGTATATATATTGATTACAAGGTAATCATAAGGATGTAAGAGCCAACGCTACCAAAAGAGCCCTGGACCAAAATTAATTGTCATGAACTCTCTCGATTCCAGAGAACACAGTATGAAACTCACCTCCTTCCTCAGGACAGAAATCACATTTTGCTTCCCTCTTTCAGTGTTTTACATAGGATAATTCACTAAGGAACAAGGGACATATTGGGAAATGAATATGATACTTTTTTTAAAGGCAATAATAAAAAAAAGAGGAAGAAAAATTGCTGTTGGTGCCTCTGTGAGATGCTAGGAAGGAGAAAGTCTTTGTGATTGAGCTCCCCTGGCAAATAAAAGGGAAAATCGAGGTCATCTGAGTAGCTCAGACAAAAGCCTGAAGGGGGTGTTTCAACCCTCCAAGTGATTCCCTGAAAAACTGCCTTAACTTTGTAAGTTTGGATCTGACCTCTGCTAACATACCCAAATGTAAAACTATTTTTAATATAGAACAAGAAATAGTAGGCCAGATCTTGCCAGGCTAGCAAAGTATACCTTAGAGGTAAATCCAGACTTATTTTTTGAGGCAAAGGAGAGCTAATCACAGCATGTTAGAGCAGAAAGGAACATCAAAGCTCATCTAACCCAAATGCTTCCCTTTTTTTGTTGGTGTCATTCAGTCATTTTGGTCGTGTCTGACTGTTCATGACCCTATCTTGGGGTTTTCTTGGCAAAGATATGAAGGGTTTTGTCATTTCCTTCTCTAGCTTATTTTACAGATGAGAAAACTGAGGCAAACAGGGTTAAGTGACTTGCCCAGGGTCACACAGCCAGTAAGTGTCTGAGGCTAGATTTGAATTCTGGAAGATGAGACCTCTCAACTCCAGGCCTGGTGCTGTATGTGCTATGGCACCACCTAGTTGCCTTCCCTTCCCTTTACAGATAAGGAAACTGATCTAAAGGACCCAGAAGAAACTTGGCCCAAGATCCTACAGCTAGTAGCAAGCAGCCAAGGACTCTGGTCTTCTGATGCCAAGCTCAAAACTCTTTCTGCCTCTCTTTATCCAGCCTAATTAGCAGTTATTTTAGAAGCAAAATGTGGGGACACTCTTCTGCCCATTAGCCACTGCAATGAAAAGAGTTCTAACTTTAGAGTCTAAGGACCTGGGCTCAAATCTCAGCTCAGCAAGTTGACATCTGTTAAACCTTGGGCAAAGCTTTTAACCTCTGTGGGTCTCAGTTTCCTCATTTGTAAAAGAGGTAGGATCAGACGACCTTTAAGATTCTATCTGGCTTTAAATCTGGTCTCCTGGTCTATCAGTGAGTTTAGAGCTAGTGCAAGGTTCCTAACATTAGTGAACCAAGATGGGAAAAAATATTTATTTTCATTAATCTCTCATTGAAATTCAGGGTTTCCTTCAATTACTTAAAAACATTATTCTGAGATGGGTTCATAGGCTCCACAAGACTGCCATAGGGGGTCTATGGCACAAAAAAGCAAATTTAGGGACTCATTTTTGAGTGGAAAAGTGAAAGCTACTCATCTGTCCTTTTTTAAAATTTATATTTTTGTTATATTTGAATTCCAAGCTGTTTCCTTCTCTCTATCCCAACCCTGCACTACAGAAGGCCAGCAACAGCGAAAGATATTTACGTAAAACTACGTAATACATAGTTGTATATATCAGTTCTTTCTCTGGAGGTGGATAACGTCTTCCTTCATAGGTCCTTTGTACTTGATTTGAATATTTAGAAAACTCAGAGTAGCTTAGTCATTTGCATTTACTCTTCTAACAAGGCTACTGCTGTTGTATACAATGTTCTCTCAATTTTTCTCATTTCACTGCATTATTTCATGCAAGTCTTTCTATGTTCTCCTAAAAATCAACCTGCTTGCCATTTCTTACAGCACAGTAACATTCCATCACACATACTCACAACAACCTTCTAGCTAGGTGCTACCATTACCCCCATTTTACCGATGAGGAAACTGAGGCAAATTAAGTAACATGTCAAGGGTCACATAGCTAGTAAGTGTCTGAGGCTGGATTTGGCCTTAGGTCTCCCCAACTCTAGACTCTATCCATTGTACTGCTAAAGGAGGTCCTAGAAACAAGGTTCTCAGGACTTTTAGTCATGGTGGTGACACTGACATTTTCAACAAAACCGATCATACTACATTCCAGCCAATCTCCACCCGTTGCCTCCAAACCAGAATTCAAATATTAGATAATCCATGGCTTCAGGAAGGTGTTGAGCCCACATCACCCATAACCCCACTCATATTTGCCAACCATATTCTCTCACAGAGCTCACTCTAACCTGAACCTGCCAACTTACTGTCTCCAGTTTCTATCCAGAAGGTTCTCCAGTTCCTGCCCACAGTGCACATATGAAAGAGACACCAAAGGATTATGTGACTCCTTCTCCCAGATCAGGGAAGAGGGCCCTGGGATCATCACCTTGATCTTGGAGATCAATATGGGATAACAGATGCTTCTCACTTTTGGGTATCAAACAGTACTATAGTTTACCACATTATGTAGATTTCTGGTAAAAAAAAAAATGAAGTCCTGACGTATGAACTGATGCAGAGAGAAATAAACAGAACCAAGAGGACAATCTATACAGTAACGATGACATGATAAAACTAAACAACTTAGAGAGACTAAAGAACTTTAATCAGTGCAACGACCAACCAAGATTCCAGAGGAGTGATGAGGCTTCCCACCTCTTGACAGAAAGGTCATGGACTCAAAATGAGAGGTAGATTTTTTTTTGGATATAGCCAGTAAGGGGAATTTGTTTTGCACAACTACAGCTATTTCTTACAAGGGTTTTGTTTTACTTCTTTTTTCAACTTACCAGAGGTGGAAGGGATTAATGCTTGTTAATTGAAAACAAATTAATTAAAATTACTTAATTAAAATGAATGTTTGTTAATAGAAGAAAGTAGAGTAAAATTTATCCCCAGAATAATACAATATGGGAGAGGTGGTAAGGATTAATGCTTATTAATTGAAAAAATAAATTAAAATTACTTATATAAAAGTAATGCTTATTAATAGAAAAAAGTAAAATAAAATTTCCTCAAGAAATAATAAAATATGAACTCTTTGAGGACAGAAACTGGTTCATTTTTCTATTTATGTCCCCAGAACTTAGAACATTTCCTAGAGCAGAGTAGGCATTTAATAGTTTTTTAATTAAACTGAACTGAATCAAGGCCCAACTCACTTGCTCCCACAACAGGACTTTCTCACTTTCCCCAAGTTGTTAGTGTTTTCACTGGAAAATAAAAAATTTTACTGTGCACTTTGTATATGCTTTGCATTTACTTACTTGTGAAATTCTTATCCTTCTGAAGTTGGTTTTTTGAACCCAAATGGAGAATTTAACATTTATTTCTATTAAATTTCATCTTACTGAGTTTGGCTCAACATTTGAACCTGTCGATTATCTTTCTGGATCTTGATTCTGTCTTACAACATGTTAGCTAGCTTTCCCAGCTAACTCACGTTCTCTCTCTTTCTATGGCCCTATTCCACCTTTCAGGAGTGAATTCACCCTGGGAAGGATACAGCTGAAAGCTATGGAGAAACAAACCTGGAAGAGTGGGACTGATTACCAAGAGTCTTAGGTTCTAATTCCCTTCTACTTTCCATGCTAGTTGACGAAAGGGACGGCTTCATTTTTGCCTTTGTTCCTCCAGTACCAAGGACAGTTCTCGGCACATCATAAACACTTACTGGGTTGAACAATGCCTTATAATCTCCAAAGGTTAAATACTCTTTCTTTCAAAGCCACCAGCACCTAGCTTGAGAGCTCATGAAGCATAGCATGGCTCAGGGTTTCAGCTCAGGAATAAGCCTTGGGCTCCAGTCTACTGAGTTAATGAGAAACAAAATGAAATAAACTACACCCTTCATGAAAAGAGGCCTGTCTTTGGGAGGGTTCCCTGGAACATAATCGCTTTCTATGTCGTGTGAAAACAAACACCAGCCTTTCCCTAAACATAATGCAACCCAGCAGATGTTCCAAACTACACTTCTATATCTGTACGGCTAGTAAGATGTAGCATCACTTGAGTATCCAGAGACAGTTTTTAGCACATTCTAATTTATTTTTTGCTCAAACCTTTGAGGAAGAAGAGAGAAGAATTAGAGTTGGCAGCAGGGTAGAGGGGAAGGAAGAGTAGACTAGATCTTAGGAGACTGGGGGGTTAGCTCTAGCTCTGACACTTATTAGCTGTATGACCTTGCATAAATCAGGTATCCTTCGAGGGCCCCGAGTTTTCACAGTGGAAAAAAGGTGGGGGGAAAATTCATTCATTTAGCACTCATTTAATAAGTACCTACTATGTGCCAGGCACTGGGCTAGCCTCTATGAATACAAAGATTAAAAAGAAAAATTAAACAGTGCCTACAAATAGCCTTCAGACCAGCTAGTAAGCCAGTCCTGGAATCAGGAAGACTCATCTTCCTGAGTTCAATTCTAGCCTTAGACACTTGCTAGCTGTGTGACCCTGGGCAAGTCACTTAACCTTGTTTGCTCCAGTCTCCTCATTTGAAAAATGAATTGGAGAAGGAAATGGCAAATCACTCCTATATTTGTACCAAGAAAACCCCAAATGGGCTTAGACATAATCCCAAAGTTAGACATAACTGAAATGATCGAATGACAACAAGTAGCCCTCAAAGGACCAATATGGAAGCTGAATGTAATGAAGATTTATAGAAAGTGTTATGTAAACATAAGGGATTTCACAGTTATCAGTTGTAATTATTGCTACTAGTTTAATCCAATCCAACAAGCATTTGTTAAGTATCTGCTATATGCCAGCCACCATACTAGGTGCTTAGGATAAAATGACAAAAATAAAGAAATATTCCCTGCCCTCAAGGAGCTCACATCTGTGTACTTTTTAAATTAAATTCCATTTTTCCATTAACAAAAATTGATTTTCTCTCTCACAGGAAAAACAAATGTAACAAATATACAATTAACCAAAACAAATAACCCACAAGAGCTGTGTCCAAAAAAAATGTCTCATTCCCCAACTTGAGTTCATCACCTCTCTGGCAGGAAGTGAGAAACATGCTTCATCATTGGTTCTCTGGAATCATGTCTGTCATTGTATCAATCAGAATTCTTACTATGGCACAACAGTATTCCATTACTTCACATATCAAAATTTGTTCAGTCATTCCCCAACTGATACAACCCTTTAGTTTCTAGTTCTTTGCTATCTCAAAAAGAGTTTACATATCTTCTTGTACATAAATGCCTTTCCTTCTTCCTTTGATCTCTTTGGGGTATAGGCCTGGCAGTTTATCAGTAGGTCAAAGGATATGCACAGTTAATAACTTTTGGGGTATTGCTCTAAATTGTTTTCCAAAATGGCTGGACCAATTCACAACTCCACCATCAGTCAATGTGTCTATTTTTCCCTAGGCCCTCCAACATTAGTCATTTTCTTTTTTTTTCTCAACCTTACCAAACTGATGGGTATGAAGTGAAACCTCAGGTTGCTTTCATTTGAATTTCTCTAATTATTAATGATTTGAACCTTTTTCTTGTGACTATTGATAGTTTGAAAGGAGTTTACATTGATTTCTTTCATTTTGGACCACCCTGGAATAAGTCACTCACATTCACAGACTGGATCCTCAATGGGGCCACTATTCCAGGTTCAAGGTATTCTGCCAGTCTGTATAGCTTATGAGCCCCCACCAGCTTGCTTACCTTTAATAGTCAACCAGAAGATCCAATTAGGTCAAAGAAAAGGCATTTACTGAGATGGTGTTATAAGAACAATTTTCACAAAATAATTCCCTCTATAAACCTGGGGTACACTGTCTTTACTACATAAATGAGAAGAGTGGTTACAGATTTAGAGTGCACTAATAGAGAGATACACACTTAGAAAACATATGTAATCCTCTCACACCTACAGCACTGTAAGACTCCAAAGATTTTTTTCTTTTTTATGGCACACTCATGTTGCTTCTCTTTGGCACAGTTCTGTTATGAAAATCCCCCAGCTGGTCACCCTGGACATGCTTTTATCTATAGCTCAATCCCTAAGAGACAAGCATAACTCCCTTCTTGACTCACAGAGGTCACACTCATCAGAGCTAATTCTTACCTAGACTCTCTTCTTAGAGATGGTATCTAGATTTTTAAAGGCCAATCATGGGCAAAGCTGATCATTTGCCAGCCAATGGCTAACTGCCCTCCAGGTTTATCAAGGATGATATCACATCTCATATAGAGATAGCAGAGTGAAAATCTTTTTTTTTTCCTTCAAGACTTTAACATTTCATTTGTCTCTGTTACCAAAACTTTATCTTCTACAATTTCATCAACTGGACTGGTGAGATTGGGTGGGGGAGACAGCAAGAGATCAGTTGGTCAGGGGTGTCCTGATCAACTCTTCCCCATGCCACAAATGCATTTGTGAGTGAGGAATGAGAGTCCAACCCTCCTTCTGCCAGTCCAGGGTTTTTTGTACTATAACAGGTAGGTTTCTTCATACTTTAGGCCATATTATTCTGAGTATCTGTATATGCCCTAAGTCTGAAGCAGGTACACAGAGAAAATGTATGCGTTTTGTGTCACAGAGAGCTAACATGTTGGAAGACAGAATCAGGATCCAAACCTCCTTCCCCCGTACAATTCTCCTTTCACTCCAACCTCCTGACTAAGATGCTAGCTTGGGGTTTACCGTGGGCAGCTAGAGCCAATCTGGTCACCCCTTATAGAAACTGTTTAGCCAACTCCCCACTTCCAACCTCTCCCCTCACCTTCTTTCCATCCTTCATGCTGCTCTCAAAAATGACTGCTTTTATTAAGTCATTCCCCTGCCCCAGTGGTTACTAATTACCTACTTCATCAACTCAAAATATCTCTGCCTGGTTTTTGAGGTCCTCCACAATCTGGCCCCAGCCTCCCTTATTTCCCACTTCTCCCAACAAGAACCTTCCAGTCACCATTCTAAAAGGACTACTCACTGACAGTCTCTCTTCAGAGCCTTTACTCATGCCTTTTATCATAATTGGAATGCCTTTTACTTATACAAATCTTCACAGAAGTACAGAATTGAAAGATGGAAGAGATTTTAGAGGCCATCTAGTATAATCCATTCACAAAAGAATCTTCACTATAGAATATACTACACATCCTTTAAGACCTGTCTCATAAAACCTCTTCCAGGAGGTATGGATATATGTCTTTGTCATTGGGCCCTGGAAAGCCTCTGTGCCTCCTAAGCCAAGTTAATAGAAACTTAAAATTGACAAGTAGGTGTAGGGAACCAGGAGAACTGGAAGGTACCATGCTAGAATAGAGAAGACTAGACTCACCAAGAGACATTCTCAAATCCCCTCCATCACCTTCTCAGCACTGTGGTAAGGTACTAGGCTGGTCTCTTTACAAGATGAGAGAGTTAATGCACTTTCCCCAAGTTAATAACCTATTGATAGGAAGCAATCTGAGCATGTGAAAGTGTCAGGCTCAGTCTTTTTTATTTATTTATTTCTCTTAAGTATATAAACCACACACTATTAAGTTGGGCTCGATTGAATGTAGCAAATCAATAACACTCTCTCAGGGGCTGATCGGATCCCATGCCTGTCGCTGATAAGCTCCATCAGTCAATTGTAGCTAAGCTCACATCTGCAACCATAGTGTTTTCTTGGTAAAATACCAACTCTCTATATACATATGCTTGAGATAAGCAGCTCCTTAAAAAAAGAAAGCTAACTGGTACATTCTGCTGTCCATGGTACCAGGCTTCCAGTATTCTGTGACTATGGAATGTTTATGCTAAAAACCCACAGCCCTGCAGCAGATGACAATGCTGTCAATAGGCATTCACCACCTCTCTACAGATCCTTGCATCAGTGTCTTTTTACTTGTTTTTAATGTTGGGGGTGCGGGGAGTGCAAACTCCCCACCATCTTTCATACTTCACTAAGAAAGGCAATTCCTGGTATGAAGATATTTTTATTATAATCCATTATTGCCTTTTTCTTTGCCACTAACATAAATGAGAGACTGTCCAAGACACAAGTCAGGATTCTCTCCAACATCAGTATCTACTAGGAGAGGCCTGCTCTGCATTTGCTCTTACTATACACAAGATAAAAAAGTGGTGAGGTAATCACTAAAGTATATTAGCCACAAACTGTCAGAGATTACCCTGGAGGACTACTGATGCTAAAAGCTCCTGTGCTGAACTAGCTGTCTGGCCCTGTAAAATAGTTTGGAATTATGTGAGAAGTCACCAAATAATTCATGCCCTTTGAACTAGAAACTCCACTATGGCCCAAGGAAATCAGAGAGGAAAAAAAGATACCAAAATATCACTAGTGGCTCTCTTCATAGAAGTGAATTTTTAAAACTGGGAGAAAATGGCCTCATTGGTTGATGAATGACCATACAAACTATGGTATATGAATGTACAATATAGGCTTTTACAGAGCAAATAATTACCCTAAGAAATTATGACCATGAACAATTTAGAGAATCATAAGATGAAAGAATTATAAATTTAGAATTAGAAGGGATCACCTTAGAGGGAAACAATTTGAACTCCTTTACAGATGAAGAAACTAAGGCAGACAGAGATTAAGAGACTTGTCCAGGGTCTTTCAGCTAGTAAGTATCTGCAGCAGTACCTGAACTGAGTCTTTCCCAGATACAACTTCAGTGCTCTAGCCACTATACCACCCAATCTCATGGGAAACATGGAAAGATTTGCATGAAGTGACACCGAGAAAAGAACTGCAGAACCAGGAGAATCTACTCCATAATGACCATAATAATATTGCTGCTAAATGGACTACTTAATGACAGTTAAACATTGATAAATCATCAAGGATAGCCTGAGTCATGGGGACATTATCAGAAATCATGCCTCTGTCCTGCCAGGAGAGGCATGGGGACTATGGATGTAAAAGGCAGTTTACACTGTCTGAAGGGAGTATCATGTCAGCTGGCTTTGTTCAAATGGTATTCTTTATTACAAGGAAAGATTCAAAGGGAAATGTTATATATGAAACCAAAAGACAACAATTACATCTTTTGAAAAAGCTACTAATTTAAAAATAAATTCAAGCTTTGATGCATAATATAAAAATGGTTGCTTTGGGTGCTACAGGCTCACTGGCTTACCAGTATTCTCTTCTAGCCCAGGCTGTAGGTACTTAATAAATGACTGCGATGGATTACTGGAAAGATGCATAGCATAACTTGTCCTACTTCGATGACTATCTGCTGAAAGAACCAATGAATCACCAAATTATGCTTAGTAGGTACAGTCAGTGAGAGAAAGGAAAAAGATGGCATCATCCTAGTAAATCTCTGAAGGGAAAAACCCAAGAATGAAGTTGGTTTATAACCAAAAAGCGGAGGGGGAAAATGGATCAAAAATAGAGAAGAATGCTCTGCACGTCCAAAACAGCTTGGAGTCCTGATATTTGTAGAGTATACAGAAACGATTAAGTAATCAGATTGGTGAGTCCAAGTTTCTAGCAATGATTATAATCAGGCAGCTGCAAACTGGGCCAGTTATTCAGATCTCATAAGCCTTAGCACAGAGCACCAAAGCAGTTAAAAGAAAACATAAAGAAGGATGCCCATTTTCTATTATGTATGGAAAGACATTACAAAACAAAATCAAAAGAATGAAAAAATGGAAGATAATGTGAAATATCTCATTGGAAAAACAACTGACCTGGAAAATAGATCCAGGAGAGACAATTTTAAAATTATGGGACTACTTGAAAGCTATGATCAGAAAAAGAGCCTAAACATCATCTTTCATGAAATTATCAGGAAAACTACCCTGATCTTCTAGAACCAGAGGGCAAAATAAACATTGAAAGAATTCACCAATCACCTCCTAAAAGAAATCCAAAAAGAAAAACTCCTAGGAATATTGTAGCCAAATTCCAGAGTTCCCAGGTCAAGGAGAAAATATTGCAAGCAGCCAGAAAGAAACAATTCGAGTATTGTGGAAATACAAACAGGATAACACAAAATCTAGCAGCTTCTACATTAATGGATTGAAGGGCTTGGAATATGATATTCCAGAAATCAAAGGAACTAGGATTAAAACCAAGAATCACCTACCCAGCAAAACTGAATATAATACTTCAGGGGAAAAAATGGTCATTCAATGAAATAGAGGACTTTCAAGCATTCTTGATGATAAGACCAGAGTTGAATAGAAAATCTGACTTTCAAACACAAGAATCAAGAGAAGCACGGAAAGGTAAACATGAAAGAGAAATCATAAGGGACTTACTAAAGTTGAACTGTTTACATTCCTACATGGAAAGATATTTGTAACTCTTGAAACTTCTCTCAGTATTTGGCTAGTTGGAGGGATTATACACACATATGTAGGTGTGTGTATGGAGAGAGAGAGTCAGAGAGACAGAGAGCACAGGGTGAGTTGAATAGGAAGGGATAATATCTAAAAACATAAAATTAAGAGGTGAGAGAGGAATATACTGGGAGAAGAAAGGAAGAAATGGAATGGGGCAAATTATCTCTCATAAAAGAGACAAGAAAAATCTTTTTCAATGGAGGAGGAAAGGGGGAAGGTGGGAGACAAAAAGTGGAGCTTACTCTCATCACATTTGGCTCAAGGAAGGAATAACATGTGCACTCAAACATGAAAACCTATCTTACACTACAGGAAAGTAGGGGAGAAGGAGATAAGCGGGGGGGGATAATGGAAGGGAGGGCAAATGGGAGGAGGGAGCAACTAGAAGAAAACACTCTTGGGGAGGGACAAGGTCAAAAGAGAGAATACAAGAAATGAGGGGCAGGATAGGATGGAGGGAAATATTGCTAGTCTTACACAACATGATTATTATGGAAGATTATTATGCAAAACTACACATACATAGCCTCACATATATAGCCTGTGTTGAATTGTTTGCCTCCTCAGTGGGGTTGGTTGGGAAAGGAGGAAGAGAGAGAAGTTAGAACTCAGAGTTTTAGGAACAAATATTGAGAATTGTTTTTGCATACAACTGGGAAATAAAAAATACAGGTAATGGGGTATAGAAATTTATCTTGCCCTACAAGACAAGAGGGAAGATGGGGATAAGGGAAGGGAAGGTGGGGTGTTAGAAGGGAGGGCAGATTGGTGGAAAGGGTAATCAGAATGCACAGCCTTTTGGAGTGGGGGAAGGGAGAGATGGGGAGAAAAGTTGGGACTCAGAATCTTGTGGAAATGAATGTTGAAAACTAAAAATAAATAAATAAATAAATAAATTAGAAAAAAAGGAAATGCACATTCTTCCATTTGGCTTTTAAAGTCCTCCACAAATATGTTTTGCATGATTGTACATCTATAACCTCTATCAAACTGCTTGCCATCTGAGGGAGGGAGGAGAGAGAAAGAGAGAGAGAGAGAGAGAGGGAGGGAGGGAGAGAGAGAGAGAGAGAGAGAAAGAAAGAAAGAAAGAATTTGCAATGCAACATTTTAAAAGAATGTTAGAAATTGCTTTTACATCTCATTGAAAACATAACTTACTACTAAAAATAACATAAAATAAAGCCCCTTGGGACTTGGCCCCAAACTATCTTTCCAGCCTCCTACATTCCAGTCTCGTCCATTACTCCCCTTCTCACACTCTATAATCCATTCCATACGGCCATGTATTCTTCTTCTCTGACAATCCATCTCTCCAGTATGACTTTGCATAGGCTGGCCCTCAAACCTGAAACCCCCTTCCTTCTCCTCTTAGCCTCACAGAGATCCTCACTTCCTTCAAGACAACTCAAGAATTATCTTCTCCAAAAATCCCTTTCTCATCCTCTCAGCTGTTTAATGCTTGCTTTCCCTTCATAGCTCCCCTGCATCTAACTGCACTATATTATTTCCCATTTATCCCAAATATACTTATGTGTATATGTATGTAAATAGAGGCACATTATCTATCTCAATGGTATTTAAGCTGCCTGAAGGCAGGGATTGTTTCATTTTCTTGTCTGTGTCACAGTTCGTTTCCAGCACAGTGACTAGCACACAACAGGTGCTTAATAAATGCTTGATTGATTAATCTTGCATAAGTCACTTTCTACCTGTGTGACTCTAGGTGAGTCACTTAAACTCTCTCAACTTCAGTTTCATCATCCGTAAAACACGGATAATAAAAGCACCTACCATCCAGGGTTGTTGTGAGGATCAAATGAGATGACGTATTTTAAAAACTTGGCAAACCCTCAAATGCTATCAGAATGTCTGTAGTTACTGTTATCACAACAATGATAAACTTTGGGGGTATTCATTTATGCTCCATGATGAATTCAAATCTAATAGGAGCAACACGTTACTCAGGGAGACCAAATCATGATTAGTGAATACATGGAGGGGACCTCAGAAGCTGTCTTGTCCAATGCAACCTTATGAGAATAAGAATCTCCCTCTACTACACCCACAGCGGGCAGAGTGTCGGGCCTGGAGTCGGGAAGACTCATCTTGTGAGCTCAAATTTGGCCTCAGACACTTCCTAGCTGTGACCCTGGGCAAGTCACTTAACCCTGCCTGCCTCAGTTTCCTCATTTGTAAAATGAGCTGGAGAAGAAATGACAAACCACTCCAGTATCTTTGCCAAGGAAAACCAAAATGGGGTCATGAAGTCAGACATGACTGAGAAACTGAATAACAAGTCAGTTACATGTTGTCTCCTTCATGGAACATTATGTTCTAGAGCAGCGACTGGTTTTGCCTTTCTTCATATCCCTACTTAGCCCCGAGGCTGGCTCAGAGTAAGTGTTTAATAAATGCTTGTCTGACCTCCCAAAACTACCCATCCAACTTTTTATTGTTCTAATTGAAAGGAAATTTTCCCTTATATCAAACCTAAATCTGACTCCCTGAAATTGCACCCATTCATCGTTCCTTATGTCCTCAAGTCAAGATGATTGACTGATTGGGTCAATCCTCCCCCCCCCTCCTCAGGCAGATATTACATCATCCTCATCCCATCCTTCCCCTCTTTATCACTAGAAGGCATGACAGTCAGAGGATGCCTCAGCTAATTTCACGGCTGGAGGATGTCATAGCACTTACAACCCACCCAACGGCAATAAAGGCCAAATCCTCACCATAAAAGTATTGAACAGCTCTCCCATTTGGAAGGGAATTGAAAAACCCCATCACCAAACCCTGGTCTCCACTCCTCCATCCTGGCATAGCTCCCCTATGACAGATGCATAAGCAGACGCCTACAGACTGGGGAGGCCAATGTCACGCCGCTCAGACCTGCTGTAGGTTTTTCAATGGTAAAATGGCCAGGTCAGCCTTGGGGAGGTGTAAGATTAGGATTGAGAGGCTACTCACTCCCAAAGCCTCACATTTTCACTGGAGAAAACTCTGAAGTGGTCATGCCTGCTCTGTCAGGATGGGGACAGGGAGAAGGAACAGTAATCCTATGTTCTAAGGCCTCTTGTTTCCCCATTACCCCCTGGAATGCTGTATGTGTCTCCTAGGCACACTTGTAGGCTAAGACGGATGGCATCATTCACAGAGGAAGGCTGCTCAGAGAAATACCAACAAACTCACATGGGATTATAGAGCCAGAACAGGAAGGTAATTTAGAGGCCATTTAATCCAACCCCCTCATTTTCCAGATGAGCAAACTGAGGTCTGGAGAGGGGATGGGACTGGCCCAAGGTCACACAAGCATTAGGTGACAGGGTTGAGTCACACTCAGGTCCTCTGCTGCTCTAATCACACTGTCCCCCAAACTATACTTTACAAAGCCCTTAAGGCACATGACATCAACTGATAATAACAAGAGCCCTAAGAAGGTCAATAACCTACACAGCTCAACACAGAGCCTAACACATAGTAGGTGCTTAAATTTTTATTGACTGACCGACTGTTTATTGACACTAGGACAAGTAAGATAGTAGCCATTTTACAGGTGAAGAAACTGAGTATATTAAGAGACATTAAAGGGATTGCCAACATCAGTCCAGGTGACCCTACTCTATATCCAAATTTCACAAAAGGATGGACCTCTAGTACAGCTGCCAGGGTACTGGGGGAGCAAAGTCGAGAATCAGAGTCGGGAGAGTTGGGGGTTAAATATCACCTCGGGAGGGGTCCCAGGCTAGCTCGCCTCTGGGTGAGTCTGGGCAAGTCCCTTAACCTCTCTGGGCTTCACTTTTCCCTTCAATTAAATGAGGATAAGAATTCCTATAGCACCTGAATCTCACATGGTTATGGTGATGTTCTGATGAGGTCACACCTAGAAAACCCTTTGTAAGCTTTCAGGCACCATAGAAATGCCTGTTATCATTACTATTCTAGAAAAGTCATTCTTCTACAACAATAACACAGTCCCTGACCTCTAGGAGATTACATTGTAATGGGGGGGTGGGAGACAATATGCAAACCACAATGCACAAACAAGACAGAAATGGGATAAATTGGAGGTAGTCTCAGGGAGGAGGCACTTCTTATTTTGTGTGATGGAATTCAACTAGAAATGGTCTTGAGACAAACTATTTGCCTGCCAATATATATACAAGGTGTCCCAAAAGTCTGTATGCAATTTTAAGTGTTATTAGCTTAAAACTGGACCCAGGCAAACAATTTGTCTCTCCTAATAATGCTGAAAACCACACTCAGAGTTTCGGGGCATCCTGTATTTAATGTTCTATGGACTATACAGCATGAGAAGACAAAATAGGCTACTTTTTGTCGTCAAATAAAAGTAATTTCAGGATGTGAGCTTGTTTTCTGTATCCTCCCTGAAGGCTTCTAAAATACAGAATATTCTTATTATTGTTAATGCTTTAAGGCTGTTTCACTCATCTATTTTGATGGAATTCAGCTAGAAACAGTCCAAGGACAAGTCACTTTCCTGCTATTATCCTTCTGTATGGCGTGCACTACAGACTGTTGCCCAGGTGGAGAAAATAGCTATTTTTGTAACTGAAGAAGAATATTAGGATGTAAACTCATCTCCTGCAAAGCCACTGAGAGCACCATCGGGACAACTCCGAGAGTCAGTGGGGTAACGGGAATAATCCGTGCCTTGTCCTGCTCCCACACAGTTGGAATTTCTTCCCGTCTATGTGGGGTGGCCCCAAATCTTGGTGCAGTTTCAAGGCATTAAAGCTTGAAAGATCTTCATTCCACGGATTTGGAGATGACGCATATTCTGTACGGTGACATCTATAAAAAATCCCATGACTAAAAGTTTATGGATCAGTATTATATAGGGACAGCTAGGAACAACAGTTCTGTCTGGGTTATTATCAGTGTCTTCAATAGCATTCCCATTTAGAAAGGGCAATCTAAAATTGATAATCATCTGCACTTCTCAGCTTCCTCCCTCCTGGCACAGTTACCCTGCAGATGGCAGCTACGTAGCAGACAGACCACTGGACCTGGAGTCAAGACCTGAGTTCAAATCCTGCCTCAGACACTTCCTAGAGGTAGACAAGTCACTTAACCTCTGTCTGCTTCTGTTTCTTCATCTGTAAAAATAGGAATTATAATATAACCTCCCCCCCCCCCAGGTTGTTGTAAGGATCAAATGAGATAAAAACTGTAAAGTACTTTGCAAACATTAAAGTGCTATGTGGTGGGAGCAGTAGATGATGCTGTTGTTGTTAGGTACAAAGATGCTCAGTTACAAGTTAAGGCACCCGTGTAGGTATATTGGGTAGGGTGTGGGACTTAGGGTCAAGAAGATCTGAGTTAAAATCCTCCTGCCTTAGATACTTCCAAGCTGCGTGACCAAGGGAAAATCATTCAGCCTCTGTCAGTTTCGTCATCTGTCAAATGGGAATTAATAATAACATTTACTTCACAAATTTGTTGTGAGGACCAAATGAGAGAACATATGTCAAGTGCTTTGCAAACCTTAAGGTGCTACATAAATGCTAACTATTATTGTTACAAAAGGACCAAGGAGTAATGAACTGACCCAACCATTCTAGAGAGCTATTTGGATCTATGCCCAAAGGACTATAAAACTGTGTATACCCTCTGATCCAGCAATACCACTACTAGGTCTGTATCCCAAAGACATAAAAAAGGAAGAAGGACATTTGTACAAAAGTTTTTATTTTTTATTTATTTGTACAAAAATATTTATAGCAGCTTTTTTTATAGCAGCTTGAGGGTGGTGGCTAAGAATTGGAAATCAAAGGGGTGCCCATCAATTGGGGAATGACTAAAGAAGCTGTGGTATATAATTGTTACGGAGGTTATTGGGCTAAAAGAAATGACAAGTAGCATGGCTTCAGGAAAACTTGGACTTACATGAACTGATGCAAAGTGAAGTGAACAGAACCAGGAGAAGGTTGTACACAGTAACGGCAATATTGTTCAATGAAGAACTGTGAATGACTTAGCTATTCTCAGCAATACAACGATCTAAGACAATTCCAAAGGGCAAATGATGAAGCAACCTATCCACCTCCAGAGAAAGAACTGATATTGTCTGAATACAGACCAAAGCGTGCCATTTTTCACTTTCATTTTTTATTCAAATCTTCTTTTACAAAATGACTAATATGAAAATATATTACATGATTGCATACGTATAACCTATATCTGAGTGCTTACCATCTCAAGGGGGGAGGAGGGGGAGGAGTGAGAGAGAGAGGAAGGGATAGAATTTTGAACTCAAAACTTTAAAAAAAGACAAATGTTAAAAATTTGTTTTAACATGTAATGGAAGAAAAACTATGCGTGTGTGTGTATATATACACATACACAAACACACTCACACACACACACACACACACACACACACATATATATATATATATATATATATATATATATATATATATATATATTTTTTTTTTTTTAAACCAAAGTGACTGAGGAGAACTTATACCTTGATCTTACAGCACATAGAACAATGTAGACAGGCACATAGTTGGTAAAGGCTGGTTTATTTGTCTGACTCCAAATCCACTTTTCACAAGCTCTTAGTTGAAATGTAGACTACACATTGACAAATGGTCCCTTAGGTTCCTAATTAAGGCAGGTTTCCTTTCCACTGAGGAGGTTTTGATGTATTTGTATGCTAGCTCAACCACAAGATTCCCCGACACAAGATTTCTCCCTCTGGAAGGACCTTGGAGACCACCTGGTCCTCTTATTTGGGAGATGCCCAGAGAGAAGTAACCTAAGACTAGACAGTGAAGTTAATAGATGGATTCTGCTTGAACAAAGTCCTTGAGAAAGAGGCAAATAATTCAAGTCAAAATAGACCTTAGTTTTAAGGGAAATTCAATTCCTTCAAAGTTGTATTTTATTGGGAAATACCCTAGTTCTAGTTAATCAAACATCTTTGTTAACTAAAAATTACCAGGTATCCTATAATTGAATTCCCAGTGTCTCAAGAGCTAGAACATGATTTCACACCAAGACTTATCCTGAGCATAACTTAATCTGTCTTTGATGATTCAGAAGGCGCTTAAAGGACTTGCAGTTTTTCATTGTGACAGTAATCTTCATGGATGTTAATTATCATTGTAATTGATGTGTGAGCACACAGGTTAATTGAAATTCCATTTAACAGAATGCCAAATAATCACCATTATTATTAAGAACTCACAACATGGCAAACTTTCAACTGACCCACCCCATTGACACAAGACCTTTACAATTATCCCTGCCCTCAAGACCTTGACTTTCAAAAGGGACAGATGTAGCAAACACAATCTTAAATCTGTCCCAAGGTATGACTCAGAGGAAGCTCACATCATAGTCCACCCCTATTATGATTGATGGTGTTAATGTTATTCTTATCATTGTTATTTAATATACATCAAGTACATAGAAGGTACTAGAAAATGAGAAACAAAAGACCAAAGTAATTGGGAATTTCCACTTATTTACACAGCTAGTGAAATGCTAGAGGCAATCACTTGTAGTAGAGAAAGAAAGAAAAGGGGGGGAAGGGAAAGAGGGAGGAAGAGAGGAGGGAGAGAGCAGAGGGAGAAAGAGAGAGAGGAGAGAGAGAGAAGGAGAGAAGGAGAGAGACAGAGAGAGGGAGGGGGGGTGCCTCGGTTAAGAAGAACTGGGTTCAAGTTCTACCCTTGACAAGCATGAGGTGTGTGCTCCTGAACAAAACATATGATCTCTTGGTGTCCAGAGAAAACTCCCTAATATTTTAGAGAAGTTATCTGCATGTATTCCTGCCCCAAAAAAGAAAGCTGGTGTAAGTCAGGTTTGTTGATGGCAAACATTTGCATTAGGAAAGGACAATAGCCAACACAAAGAATCACAATAATTAATGATTACTTAACTCTTTAGAGCTGACAAAACATTTTACACACATTACTTCATACAAAATCTCCATGAGGTGATTTTGTTGATGAGGAAACTGAGGTCTCAAGGGCTAAGTAGCCGACCAATGGTCACAGGGCTAATAGGTACATGAGGTGGTTTTGGAGCTGGCGGCTTCCTCCGTCCAAGCCTGGCACTGTCCACTACAACACCACAAATGATAATGCTAGATGGGTGGGTCTGGGATCACACTAATCCATGCAGACGTACCCTACACCACTACCATTTATAATCCATCCATACTCAGTGGGATTCCAGAGTGTGTTCTCCCATAGAGTTCTCCCAGACTGTGATCTCCCTTGATCAAGGAAGGATTGGTGTGACATACTGGATGTCTTATAACACTCCATAACTCTCCAAGCCACAGCCAGGCAGTCCTTGGGCATGTCACTGAGGTAGAGGTTTCCCAGGGCACTGATTCTATTGTTGTTACTGTTGTTAGTTAGCATTTATATAGGGGTTGAAGGTTTACAGGAGGTAGCTTAGGTGGGTCAGTGGATAGAGTGCTTGGCCTGGAATCAGGAAGACCTGAGTTCAAATCTGACCCCAGAAACTTACTAACTGTGTGACCCTGGGCAAGTCACTTAACCTTTGTTTTCCTTAATCCACTGGAGAATGGCAAACTACTCCAGTAACCATGCCATGAAAACCCCATGGACAGTATGGTTCACAAGGTCATGAAGAGTTGGACATGACTGAACAGCAACTTGAAGTTTGCAAAATGCTTTACATATGTGACCCTCACAATAACCCTATGAAGTAGGTGCTATTATTATGCCCCATCTTACAGATGAGGAAACTGAGGCTAGAAAAGGTGAAGTGATTTGCCCAAGGTCAAGTATAGAACCAGTGGGCTTTCCATCTACTAGGCTGGCTCCCTAATATTATTTGGGGCTTATATTTAATGACCTTACCCCTGAATGGATACATATTATAAATGCACACATACACACATACATAGGTACACATGCATACACACATATATGTGCATATGTGTATATATGTGTGTACATACATATACATGAATAGATATATACGTATGTGTGTATATGTATATATATAGATAGATATAGATATAGATATAGATATAGATATAGATAGATAGATAGATAGATAGATAGATAGATATATGTCTCTATCCCTAGCCTCCTTCCTGAGCTCCAGAACCACATCACCAATGGCCTCCCAGACATTTCCAACTGGGTGTCCTATCTCAAACACACCACATCCAAAATAGAACTCAGTCTTTCACCTAAACCTCCCACTTTCTGTTGCAGCCACCAGCATCGCTCAGATTCACATTAGCATTATATTCTCCTCACTTTCCCTCACTCCACAAATCCAATCAGTAGCCAGATCTTGTCTTTTCCACTTCTGTAACTTACCTTTCATTTATCTCCTCTCTACTCCCATGGCCACCACCCCAGCATTCAGACATTCATCACCTCTCAGTTGAACTATTACAATAGCCTCTTAATTAGTCTCCAGATCTGGGGGCTCTCCCTTCTCCCATCCATCTTACACACAGCTGACCAAAAGGATTTACCTAAAAGACATGAATGGACTTTAATTTGCCTCATTAGAGGGAATGCCCATGTTGATGAGGTCATTTATCCATTACAATATTTGAGTAATTTTTTCTTGACTGGACTTGTGAGTTCATTGGTGTACATGTCTTGCAACTATAGTCTTTAAAAGTTGCCTAAGGCACTGAGGGGCTAAATGATTGACCCAGCATCCCACAGAGAGAATCGGAATTGGGACTGGAACCTAGGCCTTCTTGACTCAGAGATGAGCTCTACACCCACTACTGCCATAGGACAGCATAATGGACCCATAATGGCGTCCAACTGTATTTAGAAGATTACATTCCTCACATTTCAAACATGTTTATCGTAATTTTTTTTATTGATACAGGTTGTTGTTACATAACATTCATTTCTGAACACATCCCTACAAGATTTCTTGGTCGTCCTCACACTTGTCATTGTAATGACCTCATAAGAGTCTGTTATATAAGTGCACTATGATTCATTAAACACTGCTCTGTTGTTGGGTGCTTATGTTGCTTCCAGTTCATTGACATTATATCTACTATTATTGTGTAAATCTTTGAATAGAGAGCTTTTTCGCATATGTCATTTTTCAGGATATATTCCAAACAATGGAATAATTGGGTAGATTATTTTTAATGACAATAGGATTTTTCAGATGCCTTAGAGCAAGAAGGCTAACCTAACACCTCATGTTACAGAAGCCATGCCACGTGAAATCACTTCCCCCCAGGTCCCACAGGCCTTCCAACCCAGGTCTTCTTGCAATAGGAACTGTCCACAACTTAGAAACACACTCTAAAAGCATATCTAGATGTCACCTGTTCAGAACTTGAATGCACCTACCCAGATAAACAACAGTATGATGCCTGGCGGGTAGGTTTTTTTCATTACTCACAATTCAGAAGACCAGAGATCTAGAAGCATAAAGGACCTCAGGGGCCATCTCGTCCAATTCTCTTGTTTTACAGGTGAGGAAACAGGAAGATTAGCCCAACAAAGTTAAGTGACTCACCTAAGGTCATATAGACGGCAATCCCCAGAGGTGGGATTTGTACCCAAGTCTTCTGACTCCAGAGCCAGTGTGTAAAACCTCTTTAATCCAAAATGGGACTGATCTACAATCCTAAAAAACATGGTAAGGAGAAAGGAACAACATGGTGGCCACCTCTTGCTCGCTGGAGGAAGTCCAACCCTTCTGAAATATTTCTTTCTCAGACAATCCCAACTATGAGATATTACTAAATCCAAATGTGCTTGTGTTTATAAGACTTCCTTAATACTGGGCAGTGGAGAGAAGAATATATTTGCAATCAAAAGACCGGAGTTCAAATCTCTCCTCTGTTGCTTACTAGCTCTATATTAGTAAGCAAGTCCCTTAACTTCTCAGGGGCCTCAATTTCCTCATTTGTCATAAGAGAGGGTCAGATTTGATGATCCCTGAGGTCCCTCCCAGCTCCAAATCTATGAGCTTATATCTATCTGGACCATTAACTCCCAAGAATAATACACGTAACTGTTTTCACCATCTACACAAATCAAGCAATAGCCCTTCCTATGATAACCTAAGGAGACATGTTTCCGATATCTATTACAGATAATGTTATGTATACATATGGATTTTTTCTTCCTGAGTTAGTTTACATAAAATATTCATACAAAATAGTATAGGCTGATTTAAAACATCACCACTTACCCTGGTGATTCTTCCAACACAGGAATGATTAAAAGTCAGTAGCTGATGGAAATTAAATGCCCCTCATTTAAAATGTCTGATGGATCAACCTTGAACTTGAAAACAACTCCAAGCAACACACAGCTGAAGCTAATGTGTTTCTTTATTATAAGCTACCACACCTTTTCAGACTTACATTTATAAGTGAAGAGATCTTTCTTCCTCCCTCTAATGTAAGAAAATAAGGCATGATTCCTCCAGCATCAGTTGGCAGGCTCATCTGAACCTCCAGCATCACAAATAAAACAGGGGAGGAGGAGAATCTCTATAGAGCTACTATGTACCCTTTATTTTAACTGTTTCTGAGGATTTTCCTTCCTTTCACACTTAATCATTCTCATTTGATAACATGTTATCACAATTTATAAAAAACACCCATTCCTGTAAAGTGTGGTGCAAATTAAACCATATTTGAGATGAGCTAGCTGGGAGAACTTGGCATTTTTTTAATCCTATGGCTATGTCTTTTAAAGAGTTAACAACCAACTCTCCTGCATCTCTTGCACAAGCCTTCATTTTCATATATCATTTAAATCAGGAAAATTCCCCACAACTATAGGAACTAGTAGAAAGAATGATCACCCAGCGAGAAAAAAAAATGCAAAATTTATAGATGTGTTTAGAGAAGTATAGCATCATGGGAATAATAAAATGTCAGAGCTGGAAGGAAACTTCAAAGTGTATTTCTTCAGACCTAAAATGTCATCATGGCATGACGGGTAAAGCCTGAGGCTAAATCAAAACACCAGGATTTTAATCCCAAACTGCATACGGGTGATTAAAAGGAAGATGACGAAAATGAAAATCATGAGATTGATCAAGGTGATGATGATGATGATGATGATGAAGATGAGGATGAAAAGGATAAGGAAGAGGATAATTAATGCTTAGATAGCACCGGCTACTGTGCTGGGCACTTTTCAAATCTTATCTCATTTGACAATGACGATGATGATGGGGAAAACTAAAATTAGTAGTTACATAGCCCTTTAAGGTTTGCCAAACACTTCCTCCATGTTACCTAATTTGATGCATGCGCTGTTATTATCCCTATTTTAATGAAGAGGAAACTGAGACTCAGAGAGTGGGAGTGACTTGCCCAAGGTTCAGCGCCTTCTAAGTGTCTGGGGGTAGGAAGGGATCCTCCTGACTCCAAATCCAAAACTCTAGCACTTCCCCTTTCTTGTACCTTTGGTCCTTAATTTATAAAACGAAGTGGTTAGACTACATGACCTCGATGATTCGATCCTTCTGAGTTCAAAAATACTGCGAGTCTATGAAAAATGGCAGTCAATAAACATTTATCATGTGCCAGGCATTGTGCTAAGCACTGGGGATACAAAGAAAGGCAAAAGATGAACCTCGCCCTCAAGGAGCTCATAGGCTAGTTATCAAGGAGGTAGATACATAACAGAGTAAGCTAGAAACCCCACTACCGGAGGGGAAAAGCAAAGATAAGAGATACAGATTTATTCTTATTGTCTGAGTCTTTGCAACCCCATTTGGAGCTTTCTTGGCCAAGATACTAGAGTGGTTTGCCATTTCCTTTTCCAGTTCATTTTAAAAATGAGGAAACTGAGGAAGACAGGGTTAAATGACTTGTCCAGGGTCACACAGCTAGTAAGTGCCTGAGGTTAGATTTAAACTCAGGAAAATGAATCTTCCTGACTCCTGACACTCTATCCACTGTGCCACCTAGCTACCCCAGAGATACAGACACACGTGGCAAATGACTATGGGATTTGGAGGTTAGAGGAAGCACATTGATCATCTATCCCGCCTCTACAATTTTGCAAATGAGAAGAATGAGTCCCAGGAACGATTAGTACCTAACAAGGAACTCAGAGCACCCAGAAACCTTCCAGTCACAGGTGCACAACCTCGGAGCATCCTTGGCTCTTCCTTCCCCGCCCCCCAATCCCTCATATCTCCTCAGTTATCAATCTTTATCTGTTCTGCCTTTACAACATCTCATATCTCTAGCCTGTTTTCTACTGCACCACAACCATCCTAGTTCAAACCCTGATCTACTACTTTTTACTTCTAATTGCTCTCCCCGCTTCTGGCTTCTTTCCTCTTCAATCTCTCTGCTGGAGAACTGCCAACTTTCTGTTTCTAAAATGAAGATCTAACCATGTAGCCCCCTCCTTAGAAATATTTGATAATGCCCCATTGCCTCTAGGATCAAGGTTCTTAACCGTCTATCCATAGATAGATTTCAGAGAATGAGGGAACTTGGATGGGGGAAAAAAAATCACATCTTCATTTTCACCTAACTTTGGCTTCCTCTGTAATTCTCTGAACCTTATTTTATACATTTAAAAACATTCTGAGCAGATTATAGGATTCATCAAACTGCCAAAGGGGTCCATGATATATATGTATACATACACACACACACACACACATATTTAGATGGGGGGTTGGAAGGGGAGAGGTTCTGATCACTTAAGGTACTTCCCTTTATAACATTGTAACTTGCTGTATGTGTGACCTTGGGCACACTCACCTTAACCCTGATGTCACTCAACCTTTCTCAACTCCACTAAATGGGGGCTTGGACTTGATTAGAACATTATAGTAGGAGAACTAATACTACTTTTGTTATTTTTATCGTGTTCATCTTGCATCTTCAAAGAGGACCAATGACATTACAGGGTAATGTGTGACTTGCACATGAGGTAGATTTAAGTGAGGCAGAGTTGCACCAAGTTATCAGTCTCACTCTCTTTTCTACAGTCCTCAAAGTCCAGTGGCAAGACACCAGTCAGGATGATTGGCGATGGTCCAGGATGCAATGGATGACCTTGGCATCTTCCATGTCCAGCCAAGCTGTAAGCACTCCACAGTGCCTGCTTCAGTTGCCTTTATAGCCATTGGACCAAACTGTTCTCAGCCACCCATTCCATCAGGGGAAATCTTCACCCTCCCCAGACACTCTCCGAACTCACTGATAGATTTGAGGACCGTTGGTTACCCTCAGTCTGGTTTAGCCCATCTGCCAACATGGTTTGCCAGCGTGTGGCCACTGCCCATGGTACAGGTCTTAGAGCTACAGGTGAGAGGTGGGTGACAGGCAGACACCAAAGGTGAATGAACAGCCCTGAAAAGTGGTGCTGGTCCTCCCTGAACACCCCATACATGTCACCTCCAAGGGCTTTTCAACTCTAAATCACCATATCCTATGAAATGAGGACTCAAACCAAAAAGAGAAAGAGCTCAAGAAGAAACTGATTTTAGCATTTCAACACAAGGTAACAATATAGTTCTGTATCTTCTTTCAGCTCCCATCACCAAATGTCCTCTGAATGGTTCTTTTTAAAAAACTGGTATGGAAATAAAGCACAAAGGCAGGGGGAAAGTGAGATGAGCAGACGTGCTATTAAAGGCTTTTATATTTCCAAGGAAAGAAATGCTCCTCCCAGAAATGGAGACCATTGGAGGGAGGAGAGGGGGGCAGAAACAACAAAGAGGAAGAGAAGGGGGAAGAAGAGAAGGAGGGGGAAGGGGAAGAGGAGGGAAAGTGGGAGGAGGAAGAGGGGGGAGAGAACGGGGAAAGAAGAGGAAGAGGGGGAGGGGGACCACACAGGCTGGGAGAATGACCTTGGTTTCACTTCTGTAAGATTAATACTCTTTGACAATTTAGTTTCACCTTCTGCTTCATCCTAGCAAGACCATAATCCAGGGCCAGGTGATAACCAGGCCTGGCCCCTAATGAAATTACGCTGTTAACAATAGCTCCGGTAGAAAGCAGGGAAGGAAGGGGCTGCTTTGGGGGTGCTCTGACATCCTTAACCTTTAGGAAAATAGGTAGGGAGAAGGGGAATCAATGCTTGAAAGCTTGGAGAGTAGATATCTAACATGAAAACGGTGACTGACGGGCCACCATCTTCTTGACAAGGGCCAGCGCACTGGGCTGAGTACAGTGACCAGGGTGAGGCAGAGAACACCAGGTATGAGAGCCAGGGACCGACCCTGGCATCCCTCTCTGCTGTTGGCAGCCTGTGTGGAGGAGGCTGAGATTTCAGAGAGGGAACAGTTTAGACATCCTGTAAGATCCCTGCCAGGTAGGAAATTCTATGATGATTTTAGAGCTAAGAAATCTCTGATTTCGTCAAGCCAGGGACTTTGGAAAGGTACTCAGTCAGTGCCTGTCAAGTAGCAAATCCTAACAATAACTGGCATTTACATCGCGTTTTACATGTAATAATAAGTAATACTTACCTAGCATTTACTATGTGCCAAGCACTGTTCTAAGCACTTTACAATTATTACCTTGTTTAATAATAGCTAACATTTATATAGCACTTACTATGTGCTAGGCATTGTGCTAAAGAATTTTACAGTTATTATTATCTCCTTTGATCCTCACAACACCGCAGGCATATAAGTGCTATTATTAACCTCATTTTACAGCTGATGAAACTGAGGCAGACAGAAGTTAAGTGACTTATGCAGGGTCACACAGCTAGTAAGTATCTGAGGCTGGGTTTGAACTCGGGTTTCCCTACCTCCTGTAGACCCAGAGTTCTGTGTACTATGGCACCCCCTAGCTGCCCCCTACTGCAGATTGGCATCTGTTCCGCAAGTTACTGAGTTCCCTGGGGCACTAAGAAGGTGAGGGTCTTGTCCAGGATCCAAAGGCCAGTCCATTGGTAGTGCTTGAATTCAGATTTCCTGACTCTTTCTGTTCTGCTCATTCATCTTGATGGTCACAAGGGAGAACATCTAAAATCAAAATCATCCCTAGAGGTTATCTATTCCAAAGCCCTCATTTTACAGAAGAGGAAATTGAGGATCAAAGAAATGAAAGGATTCATTCAAGGTCACACCAAAAGATAACTAGGAACCCAGTTCTCCCCACATCCAGTGCTCTTGCCACTATATAACACTGCATCCCTTCTCAAGGACTCAGTTTCCCCATCCGTAAAATGGGGCTTGTACAGATTATACAATGAACATTATATAAGCAAGGTGACTTTTAGACTGCTAGAAGCAAGACAAAGGACGGATGCAAGCATATTTTTAGATTATGATTTCCCATAATGTCATTGAAAATGGAGCTCCCATTTAACTATCAAATTTCTAAACCTATAATACAAAATAAATCCTTCCCCTAGGGTCCTTCAACTGGTCTTTTACCTTCCTATATGAATGAGAGACTTAGAGAATCTCTGTTACTCTCTGAGCTTCTGAAAACATTCATCTCCTTTAGCAACACAAAAGAGACTGTACATGTTAGAACTCATGAAAGCAGTCAGCCTGGCCTTGATAATCTTCATTCCAATAATGATTCACTAACTAGGGAGAAGAAATGGATGAGAATTGGCCTGGTAGAGTGGTAAGAATGAAGGCCATGGAGTAAGGAAAGAGCTGGGTGTGAGTCTCCCCTTGATACTGACTGCCTGTGTGATACAGAATGGAGGAGGGAAGGGAAAGCAAGCAGCATTTAGATCATACCTCCTACACACCAGGCATTGTGCTGAATATTTTACAAATATCTCATTTGATCCTCACAACAACTCCATGGGGTAGGTACTGTGGGTATCCCATTTTACAGCTGAAGAAACTGAGGCAGTTGGAGGTTAAGTGACTTGTCCAGGGTCACACACAGCTAATGAGAGTCTGAGGCAGGATTAGAACTCAAGTCTTCCTGACTGGGGACCTGGTGCTCTGTACACTATGCAACCTTAACCAAATTCCTTCCCTTCTCTCTGCCTTAGTTGTATCATCTGTAAAGTGAGAGCACTGGACTGGATCTCTGAAATCACTTCTAGGGGAACAGTCTAGGATTCCAACTCAGAAGACCTTGGTTTATCTAGCTGTGTGCTCTTGGGAAAGTCACTTTACTCATCTATAAAAGGGATGACATGGTTCATATAGTTGTTGGGAGTATAAAATGAGCTCATAAGTGCTGAAAGTATCTTTAAGAAGCATTACTCTTACCAGGCTCTCAGGGCCAAAGTGATTACTGAGCTTTGAAATGGTGGCCAAATCATCATGGGTTCAATTTAGACAAATGTCATATGTCTACACAACAGCCCTTTAAGCATGAAATAGGGCTTCAACACCCTGCAGCCTTGGTGGTGTTTATCCAATGAATGGGCTGGGTTTTTGTTGTTCGTCCTTCCCTTTCAAAAAGGACCAATGATATCATGTGTGATGTCTTGACTTGCCCATGAAATGGATTTCAATGAGGCAGAGTTGTGTTAAATCATCAGCCTCACTCTTCTGTCCAGAGTCATCAAAGGCCAGTGGCAGAACAAGTCAGACTGGCAATGGCCCAGGATGCCGTGGATGACTTTGGTGTCTTTGATGACTGTCCAATTCAGTAAAAAATACATTAAGCATGTGCTACGTACAAGATACTGGGCTAGGCACTGAGAATGAATACCAAGACAAGAACAGAACAGCTCCTGCCTTTGCAAAGCCAACATTCTACTGAAGGTATGTAGTAAGGTGGAAAGAGGGTTGGATTTGGAATCAGAGGATCTGGGTTCGAATCCTGAAATCCTGCATAAGAGGTGGTGTCAGAGCTGCGCTTTGAGGGAAGCCAGGAATTCCATCAGGTGGAAAGGAGGAAGGAAAGTCCTCCAGACACGCTAAGATACAGAGGTGGGAGGTGGGATGCCACATAGGAGACAGAAAATATAAGTATATGGGGATATACAAACTCCCTAGGAGTTTTCCACAGAGAATGTATAAAAGGTGTAAGAAACCCTCAGACAGCCATTTTGGCCTCGCCTCTAACACTGAGAGATAAATTGATGGCAATTCCATAAAGGGTGAGCTGGAAACCACCAACCCAGCTTTTCAGTATTACCAGTGTGTGAAATACAGCAAGTGATCAGGGACAGGAAAAATGGAGGGTCCCTGGGACAGATTCATAACTCACTAAACTCAAAGGGCAAAGTCAGAGCCCTGTCCTATGGCAGGAATATAAAAATATGAATTCTTTTAGAGGTGGCTAAGCAGTGAATCATGCCTCTGGTTTTCTGCTTGTCACTTGTAAGCCTGAACCAAAATGAATGAGTCCGATTTATCAAAAGAAAAATAGTTTGCTATTTCTCTTATGTAAATCTGAGAGCTTCAGTAAAATATATATGTATATTCTCAGATGTTAAGTTTTTTCAAAGACTGTACCAGAAAATGGTGTAAGGGGCAGGGAGGTATGAAGAAGGGAAATAAACAACAAAAAAAATGACAGTCAGTTCACAAAGTGGTAGAAAGAGTATTAGACTTGGAGTTATGAGATCTGACTCTGCCAACATAATATATATGTGACCCTGAGCAAATCATGTTCTTTGAGCCTCAGTTTCCTCACTTGTAAAATGAGGGAATGGATAGGACTAGGTGAGCACAAAGCTTCTTTCCACTTCTAAATCTGCGATTTCATAAATCTATAATTATTTGTTGTAATGGAGGGGCACAAAGAAACAAAATTCATCCCCAAAGGTCCATCATATTTCTCGAAGGAAAAGTTGTTCTTGTTCATTCATGTCAGTCATTTCTTCATGACCCCATTTGGGGTTTTCTTGGAAAAGATTCTGGACTGCTTTGCCATTTCCTTCCCTAGTTTATTTTACAGATGAGGAAACTGAGGCAAATGGGGTTAAGCAACTTGCCCAAGGTCACACAGCTAGTAAGTGTCCAAGGTCAGATTTGAACTCACGAAGGAAAAAACACACCTATATCCAATTTGATCTACCCATACTTCAACAGTCCCACACTTAACTGAAAGCACCCTAAAGCACCCTGAATCCTTTCAACCTGGTACAGTGCCTAATAAACACTTCTGGGCCCTACCTAGCAACCTGAACACTTTCCAGTTGGTTTGGATTCCTTTCTCCCTGGTATCCATATCCTGTGTTGACAGGTTCCAATAATTCTATTCCTCTGATTTTGCTTGTTCCTGTCACCTCTCCTATCCATTCCTCACTGCCACCAGCCTCGTTCAGGAACCTCATTACTTCTCACCTGGACTATTACAATGACTCCCTGGACAACTTCCCAACCTCCAACATGTTCTGTTTACACAGCCAGAGGACTCTTTATACTTCTCTTAATAAATGGATGTTGCATTGAGTTAATCATAGACCTTATGTCTCTTCCTCACCCCTAGAGAAAAAAACCTTCAATGGCTCCCCAGTACCTAGCCAAATAAAATGAAAAGTTCTTAATCTGATATTCAAGGTATTTTACATTCTAACCCAATTCTGCATTTCTAGGCTTATCTTGCACAACACTACCTTCACATAACAACTTTTTCAGTCAAACTAGAATTCTTGCCATTAACCACACTTGCCCAATATTTTCCCATCTCTGCACTTTTGCTTACACTATTCTTTATACCTAAGATATCCACTTCCCTTGCCTCATACCCACCTGGAAAAATCCTGTCCATGCCTTCTAAAGCCCAGATCAAAAAATTCAGCTTTCATGAAATCTTCCCAGAAACCTCTCAGGAATACTGAATCATCCCTCCTTTGAATTCATATCACTTTACTGGTATCTTTTCAACGCTTTCAGGATCAGACGCTTAGAGCTGGCAGAGGTCACCTAATCCTCATTGTACATATAATGCAATGGTGCCCAGAGAACACAAAATACTTGTCCAAGATTATACAGCCAGTAAGTTGTGCATTAGCACAATTCAAATCCAGCACTTCTGACCACAAATCCAACAGGTTTCCCATTATGCTGCACTGGTCCTAAACTGAATGTATTCTGTTTCATATGATACTTATTTGGATGCCTGTCTAATCTCTCCTGCTAGAGTCTAAGTTCTTTGCAAGCAGGAATTGACTTACTCATCTTCCTAGACCCCAAAAGGGGCAACCTCCAGTCGTCCTGATTTATATTTTGCCACTAGACCCAGATGGCTGAGAAGGAGAAAGTGAGGCTGGTGCCTCTACCTAAATCCAATTCACTTGCAAGTCATGGCATCACCTTCCTGATGCCACGATTTTCTTTGAGAACAAAGGACAACCACAAACCCCAGAGTACCTAATTACGGTGCCTTGTACGTAGTAGGTCATCAATCAGTGCTTGTTCAGTGCATGAATAAATAATGAAAACATGATGGAAATGTATTTCACAAAGTTCATATCTGTATTTCTTTCATGCTCTTGTTTCTGTGTACCTCTAAATCCCAATGGCAGAAGGGGTGGAGGAGAACAATTTGTGCCAGTGGTCATGAAGATGGTTGAAGCAGATGCTGAGAAAGGCTTAGAGCCTGGTCAGACATTTAAGATGCCAAGATCATCCACTGCATCTGGGCCATCACCAGTGTGAGGGCAAGCAAAGGAGGATCTTTTGCTGTTTTCATATAATGCTTCAGAATGATGTGATTAAGGAGAATCTTCCCCACCCATTGTTGGGCCTGGGAAGATATGTAGGAAGGTCCACACCTTTTCTTAATGAGGCACTGCTTCTCAAGGAATATGATGCCCTCTGGCTCTAAAAAGTACATAAAGATTCTGAGATGTGGCTTTACTTTGGGACTTAATTTTTGGAAGAAGGTTTGTGTGCCAGATGAGAAATTCTCTGGGAAGCTGCTAAACAGCCCCCCAAAGCTTGGAAAATCCAGATGTTGGTACTTCCCTCTCTGGTAACTATGGTCAGAGAGTTGGACCTGCCTGTTGAATTGTGATGTATATATTGATTATAGGCAGACAGAGGAAGCCATATATGTTGATCTTTCATTTCTCTGAAGTTCAGGGTGCTGACTTTTTCCCCTGAACTAATTGCATGACACATGTGTTTGATTAAAGTGATTGCTAACCCCTCAAAAGTTGCCTTTCCTTTTAGAGAAGCAGATCAAAGAACCTGTGATAGTAAGCCCCCTTATGTATGTTGGGTTACTTACTGTTACAACTAGTCATCCCAACTTTTGTCCTGCCACCAGCCTTCAATGACTCTGGAAATGATAGTGAGGCTGATGGCTTTGTGCAACTCTGCCTCACTTAAATCCAATTCATAGGCAAGTCAAGGTGTCACCCTTCATACCACTGGTAGTCTTTGAAAATGAAGGAAGAATAACAGCTCCCAGTGACCCCCAATGAGGCCTCTTCATGGGATCAACAGTTCTCAGTCTAGGAAAGAAGCTTAAGAGTCATCCAGGATACCCCATATTTGAACAAGAATCCCCTTTAAAACATACCAAACAAGTGGCCATTGAGCCTTTGAAGACCTCCAGTAATGAGGAACTCACCACTTCCAAGGTTCACTCTCCTTTGGGGTACTTCTAATACATGGGAAGATTTTCTTTACACCAAGCTTCAATGTACCCCTTCTACTCATTGCTCCTTATTCTGCTATCTAGGTCAACCAAGACAAGTCTAATTCTTACTGCACAAGTACTTCAAGACAGCTACCCGTCCCCTCTATATCGCTCTGCTAAGCCAGAATTCTATCCCCATTTGTTTCAACTGATCTTCACATGGTTTAATCACAAAGTAATTTACCATAATTATAGTTCAATGAAAAGAATACTCGCTTTGGAGTCAGAGAACCTGGGTTCAAATCCGACCTTTGTGATTTACAACCTGGATGACTCAAACAACCTAAGTGGTGCAATGGATAGAGCACTGGGCCCAAAGTCAGGAAGACCAAATTCAAATTTGACTTCCTTCAGATACTTACTAGCTGTGTAACCCTGGGCAAGTCAGTTAACATCTGCTTATTTTCTTCAACTGTAAAAGGGATCCTAACAGTACCTACCTCATAGGATTATTGAGAGGATCAACTAAGATAATATTTGTAAATTGCTTAGCACAGTGCCTGCCATACAGTAGGGACTTAACAAATTCTAAGGAAGGAAGGAAGGAAGGAAGGAAGGAAGGAAGGAAGGAAGGAAGGAAGGAAGGAAGGAAGGAAGGAAGGAAGGAAGGGAGGGAGGGAGGAAGGGAGGAAAGAAGGAGGAAGGGAGGGAGGGAGGGAGGAGATAAGAACTCATTTAAATCAGAAAACATTCCAAGAACTTAGGAAAGACCCAGAAAGAGCAAGGGTGACCCAGGTGTCTCAGAAATGCTTTTGGTGCCAAGCAAAAATGAACCAAATAAGAAGAGGGTAATTCTGGAGGATGAACAACAGATGGCCAGACTGCAGGAAGAGGAGGCTTGAGAATGATGGCACTTTGGCCAGAATTCCATGATGAGAGAAGGATTTTTGAATGGGATGATCTCAGTTTCACCAGATGGCCAGCTAAACTCTTGGGTCCTGAACTACTGTGGTCAGCTGATTGAGTATTAACCATAAAAAGTCTGGAGAATCTTACCCATTTGACCTAATCTGAGATTGTACCAATGAATGGGGCAGTGGGGAGAAGGATACAACCCTAAGCAAAAACATTCACAAAGACAATCAGGGGTGAGGCCACAGGATCTTCCTTGACTGAAAAGCCAAGAAAGTTGACAGACAGAGACAGAGAGACAGAGGCAGAGAAACAGAGAGAGGGAGGGAGAGAGGGAGAGGGAGACGGAGAGGGAGAGGGGGAGAGAGAAAGAGAGAAAGAGAGAAAGAGAGAGAGAGAGAGCGCTAAAAGACTAACTTCTGGGACAAGCAAAGATAGAAGGCAATTCATCATTCCCCCAGATTTTTTAAATGGCATATGCTGCCTCAGTGCAGCTGGGCATTGTAGACAGAGCACTAGACTGGAAGCCAGGAAAACTCGGATTTGATTCCCACCTCTGACACTGGCTCGCTGTTTTATCCTAGGCGAGTCATTTGCCTACTCAGGCCTCCATTTGCTACTTCCTCACAGAAAAGAGATGATGCAGGAAAATACTTTGTATCCTTAAGGCATGATGAAAAATATTAATAAACAGTTTTCTTGAAGAGAAAAACTGAGGTTTCTTTCTTTGTCTTGCTTTGTTTTGGACTACAAGCTCGATGAATCAAGTGTGTAATAGTCAATGAGATTTCAGGAAAAGGAAAGCAATTTCTCTCTTTGATTTCTGTTCTCTGTTGTGGTCAGATCATTTCTGGGTGATTTCTGGGGGTTCAGATGTGGCTGCAGTATTTGAGAAGAGACAGTACCATAAGCGTACGTGAGGATAGTAAAGTGTGGGGTGGGAGGTGTACTGGAGAAACCTGCTCAAAGGGAATTGTTGGAAGGAAGTAGAGATGTTTAACCTGGAGGAAAGCACTAAAGGGGAATGGGGCAACAAGACAATCCATCTTAAAATAGTTGAAGGAATGCCCCATGGGAGAAGAAATGTTCTACCCTAGAGGGCAGAAGGATGATGGATGGGTAAAGGCAAAGTGGTGAAATGGAAAGAATACTGGATCTGAAGTTAGAAGACCTGAATTTGAATCCCTGTTCTGTCACACACTGCCTGTGTGACCTTGGGCAAAGTCATTTGGCCTTTCTGAACTTCCATGTCCTCATCTATAAAATGATGAACTTGGACCAGATGATATCCAAGATTTTTCCCAGCTCTAGATCTATGACCCCATAAAGAAAAAAAAGAGAGAGAGGTAGGTGCCAATTTGATGGAAGGAAAATATTCTAATTGCCAAAAAGTGGAATTGACTAGGAGTGGAGAATGTAGACAGTGGGTCTCCCTTTCTAGGTCTTCAAGCAAAGGCTGAAGTACTTGAACCAGAAATTCCTGTTCGCAGAATGCTCTAGAAGGCCCTTGAAATTACTTTCCAACTCTGAGATCTGGAGACTTTAATTATTTTACCAATGACCAATGACCAATTTATTTTACCAATGACCAATTATTTTGCCAAAAAAGCAACTGGAAATCATTGGCAGTGTGATGATAAACCGGTTCTATTCAGCAACATTAAGGCAAATTTCCCCAGCACCCAGTAAGGGAGCAACTACATTTCAATAAATTAGAATTTGGAAAGAGAGATCAAGAGAAGGCAGGGTTAGCTTGTGTCCAACACGATATCACGTCATGCTAGTCAGGAAATCAGAAAAGGAATTGAATTTGGATTCACATCCTCCATTCCTTGTGTATCACTTCACCTCCGGAGGCCTCAATTTCCTCACCCAAAAAAATGAGGCAGCAGAACTCAGTGGCGATCTCTGCTTATACAGTTGTATGGGTTGAAAATTGGCTCATGGACCATGGAAGAAAGGGTAAAAATGAGTTATATAGGCTATTTGACTGAAGGTAAAATTTAGTGGCAGCTAGGTGGCACAGTGGATAGAGCACTGGATCTAGAATCAAGAGAACCTGAGCTTAAATCCAACCTCAGACACTAGTTGTGTGGCCCCAGACAAGTCACTTAATCCTGTAAGCCTCATTTTCCTTACCTGGAAAATGAGTTGGACAAAGAAATGGCGAAGTGTTCCAGTGTCTTTGCCAGGAAAACCCCAAATGGGGTCACAAAGAGTTGGACAGAACTGAAATGACTGAACAGTGATAAGATGACACAGATCATAGAGTCAGAAGAGATTTAGCAAGTCATATAATCCAATCGACCCTTGTTAGAGATGCTCAAGGTCAGACTCTCCAAAAGGCTAAGGGCAGTCTCAAAGTTTCAGAACAACCTCCATAATAATCTTTTCACTCTACTACTATTTGCATCACAAATAATTTGAATTTGAATTTTTATTAGCAATAATGATAGCTGACATTAATGTAGCACGTTAGCATTTGCAAAGCATTTTATGCACCGTATCTCATTTGCTATAAGCCCCACAAGGACAGAGACTGTTTTGACCTTTCTTTACATCCCCAGACCTGAGAGTAGTACCTGACTTTCAGTAAGCACTTAATAAAGGTTTATTGACTGACTGCTGTTTTCCACAAACCTTTGAAAGAAGCACTACTATATTGTCCATTTACCTGATGTGGAAGTTGAGGCTCAGAGAGTGACACAGCTTTAAGTGACTGAGGAGGGATTCAGCCCCAGGTCTTCCTATAGTTCAGCACTCTCTCCACTGTGCAGAGAAAAACTACACAGGCAGGCACTAGGTGTGTCTGAATGTTGCTTCTGTCTGATGTAGACATCTTAAAATAGGCAAAAGAGTTAACAATGTACAGTTAATTTGGCATGAATGTGCAAAACAAGGTGATGGAAGCCAGAAGATGGAGCGATATTATTATCCCTGATTTACTGATGAGGAAATTGTACCTCAGAGGGAAAGGGAGGTAGGCAGATAATTCTGAGATCCAGCTCTATAACACAGGATATGGGATATGGGTCCAGAGAGACCGAATAGTGGACAGAGCACTAGACCAGAGTTCAAATCCAGTCTCAGGCCACTACCTGCCTCAGTTTCCTCAGTTGTAAAACGGAGATAATAGTGGCACTTACGCCCCAGGGAAGGATCAAATGAGATAACATCTGCAAGGTACTACACAAGTATTAGCTACTAGTATGACAAAGAGCAATCAAGACCCCGAGATCACAGATTTAGACACTTTGCAAACCTTAAAGTGTTTTAGAAATGTGAGCTATTACTATTATGATAATAAACAGAAATGTGAGAAACACTTTCTGGAATATGGAGCTAATGTAATCCCACCTAAAACAATCCTATTTACTTCCAGATAGCTCAAGGAAAGTTTTTGTCTTGTTTAAGGTCAACCCAAACAGTGACTGGCATCGAGAATTTCCTTTTGGCTTTTGATGAATCAATACAGAAAAAGGAAAAGATAATTATCAATAATAATAACATAGCTGCTAGCAACCAAATACTCTATTTCCAAGTAGCATGGAATAAAAAGCCTTCAAAATAGAAAGTTTTGGCCAAACGATTCAAAGCCATGAGGAGAGAAAAGGAGGCGTACAGCATCTCCACCATTTTGTCTGCTGCCAGAATTGTATCAAGAATACTTTTAGCAAGCCGACTGAGGCTGAGCTAACACTACCATGACAAACGCTACAACTAACAAAATTATTTTGTCCACTTGCGCAGCAATCCACCAAACACGGTGAGTAACAGCAGGATATAACTTATCCCAGCACCATTTGTATCTGAATTCCAAACAAGACGAGAACAATCTTTTGAAAATGATCATAATGACAACACTATGGCTTATTAAATATTTCCCTGCCAAAAGAACACTAAAGTATATAATTTCTATGATCTCCATTTTACAGATGAGGAAACTGAGGCTTACTGAGACTGCATGAATTGCCCTCATGGGGTCACAAAGAGCCAGACATGACTAAACAGCAACAACCAGGCTAACAAGGCAATGTCAGGTCCCGGATTTAGCTCTTCCAGTTCAGACAATCAAATCACGCTCTCTAATTTGACCAAAACAGGCCTTAGAAATGAACAAAGCAATGAACAGAAATGCTTCTTTCAGTTCAGCGAGAAGAAATGGTTTTTATTGGCCACCATTAATTCTGTATAATTGAGCCTATGAGTTAAAGAATCTGATTTCTTCTAATGAATTGTGCTCAGCTGAGAATCATTGGCTATAACACAATATGCTAGTAGAGAAATCCTTAAGAGAGGCAGCCCCAGCACCAGCTGCTTTGGGCACTAGTGTGACCACAGGATTCTTGTCAGACCATCAGTCATAGCCTTGTATGGAACTTCTGCTGAGTTCCCAGAAATGCAGAGCTACCTGAATCTGTTACACCCCTCTGGTATCTACTGACACACTTCCCCAGTCCATGTTTCTGGGCACAGGCTCCCCTTGGCATCAAAATACTAGAAGTTGACGCATTAGGTACTTTGAGTACCCCATACTGACACTAACTAATCAACCAACCAACAAGTATTCATTAAGGGCCTATTATGTGCCAGGTTCTGTGTTAACTGCAAGGGATACAAGTGCCAGAAATGAAAGACCTCATGGGAGGAAGAAGGGCTGCCAACTAAGATCACAGAAGCAGAGTTTTAGAGCTAAAAGATCATCAAAGACACCTCCCTCATTTTCGATTTGAGGAACCTGAGGCCCAGAGATGTAAGGTGATTTACCCAAGGTCATATAGGTAGGAAATGCCAGAAAAAGGATTTGAACTCAGGTCCTCTGATGCCAAATCCAACATTCTTGCATTTCATTCGGCTGCCCCGAATGTTATGTTTATTTGTCTCTGTGACCTTGGAAAAGTTGCTTAATCTCCCTGGGCCTCAGTTTCCTCATCTGTAAAAAAAAAAACTGGAGAAGAAAATGACAAACCACTCCAGTATCTCTGCCAAGAAAACCCCAAATGGGGTCATGGAGAGTCAGACACAACTCAAAACAACTGAATAACAGTAACATTAGTACCCACCTCAAAGGGTTATTGCAAGAATCAAAGAGATAACAAACTTTTGCAAACTTTAACATGCCATGTAAATGCTACCATTGTGTTTATCCGAATTTTATGGACAAAGAAGTAGACTGTAAGGGGCAAAGTGAGTGATCTAAGGTCAACCAGCTAGCGAGTTTTAGAACCTAGAAGCCAGCCCAGACCTCTTAACTCCAAGGCTCATTAGCTCCATTGCTATTGAAAAGCAAATTAGAAATTTGTTTTAATGAAATCAGTCTTTGTTGGGCCAGGCCAAGATATGTCATCTTCTTACTTCCCCCCCCCATACCCCTTCCCCACACACACACTTGCATTCTGGTGGTCTTTCCCTTACAGTACTCAGACATCTCCCTTATTAATAAGATCAAAATGGGAAATTGCAAACGATGGCTCCAGGATGCTGACTTTTAAATAAGCTTTTCATCCAGTTTAATCATATGCAAAATTAAGCTCATAATCCAGATCTCACTATTCTTTTCCAAACAAAGCCTCATTATCTGATAATGAAATACCCAGGTTTTCCAAGATCTTTTTTTACTCTAGGTTCTTTTCCACAAGCACTTATGGACTGCTCCACCTTTTAACACATTTTTTTTTTTAACATCCTTTTTCTATTTTGGTTCCAAATTCTCTTCAGCCCCTCCCCTCCCCATTGAGAAGCCAAGTATTAGTATACCCATTATACATTTTAACATATTTTCTGCCTAAGATTCATATTTTATCTTCCGAGTTCTTCAGTTTGCAGCTTCCATACTCTAATAAAATGAAGACAATGAAATCCTTTTTTCTTTTCCCCAGCAAAGTAAGTATGGGCAATAAAGGTTTATTAAGCACCTACTGCATGCCAGGCACTGTGCTAATACTGGGGATACAAAAAAAAGTCAAAAGACAATCCCTGCCCATGAGGAAGTCACAATCTGGATTCGAAGTGAGGAGACCTTTCTAAAAATACTTTAGGGAGTAGAAAGATGCACATACACTAGGTCTTCCCCCACAGCCCATAAAATACCTGTAAAGAAGGACTCTCAACAAATTCTAGAGCAGTAGAAGCCACAGAACAACGCAATGGAGGAGATTTCCAGCCTAAGGTGACCTGAAAGACCAACGGGAAAGGTCTGTCCCACCAGACACAGAGCAGAGCCCAGCCCAACCTTGGCCTCATGGCACTGGGAGGAGCAGGACCAAGCAGACTTCAGGGACAGAATCTCCAGCGACAGCACAGATCCCTCAACCCACAGGCACTAAAGGTCAGTGAGAGGGTCTTTTCAGCTGGCAGAGAAGGGAGTAGGGTGTCCCCATAACTCAGGCCTCCTCAGGTGGCAGCAGCAGAGGCAGAAGCAGACAGGGGCTCCAGAAGCAGGCAGCAGCCTGCATCCATCCTTGAAGGTCTCATCGTAAAGCCCCAAGGGAATTACATCCTGTGTGGCAACCCTGCCCTGACCTGAGCAGCTGATCTTAATCTCACACTGAATAGTGGCCCTGCCCCAGCCTAAAGCCCCTGAGGGTTTGGAGCAGCTGAAGCTCAGCCTCCAGTGCTGGCTTGGCAGAACTGGAGGCAAGGTGATTGTGGAGAGGAAACTCAGAAGTCAAGTAACTGACTGGGAAAATGCCCAAAAAAGAGAAAAAAATAAGACCATAGAAGGTTACTTTCTTGGGGAACAGGTGTCTTCCCCCATCCTTTTGGATGAGGAAAAACAAGGCATACTGTCAGAGGAAGTCAAGGCCCCTGCCTCCAGGGCCTCCAAAGAGAACTTAAACTGGGCTCAGGCAATAGAAAAGCTTGAAAAGCGAGTTAGCAGCTTGTTAAAGGAGAACCAAAAAAATGCAGAGGAAAATAACACATTTAAAAAGAGGCTAACTCAATTGGAAAAAGAGGTCCAAAAAGCCAATGAGGAGAAGGAGACTTTTAAAAGCAGAATTAACCAAATGGAGGAGAAGGTTCAAAAGCTCACTGAACAAAATAGTTCATTGAAAGAAAGAATTGAGTTCAGGGAAATGAATGACTATGAGTTAAACCAAGCAGTTAAAAAACAAAAAAAAAGTTTGAAAAAATAGAAGATAATGTGAAACATCTCATTGGAAAAACAACTGACCTGGAAAATAGATCCAGGAGAAATAATTTAAAAATTATGGGACTACCTGAAAGCCATGATCAAAAAAAATAGCCTAGCCATTATCTTCCATGAAATTATCAAGAAAAACTGTCCTGATATTCTAGAACCAGAGGGCAAAATAAATATTGAAAGAATCCACAGATCACCTCCTGAAAGAGACCCGAAGAGAGAAACTCCTAGGAATATTGTGACCAAATTTTAGAATTCCCAGATCAAGGAAAAAATACTGCAAGCAGCTAGAAAGAAACAATTCGAGTATTGTGGAAATACAATCAGGATAACACAGGATCTGGCAGCTTCAACATTAAGGGATCAAAGGGCTTGGAATGGAATATTCCAGAAGTCAAAGGAACTGGGATTAAAACCAAGAATCACCTACCCAGCAAAACTGAGTATAATACTTCAAGGGAATAAATGGCCATTGAATGATATAGAGGATTTTGAAGCATTCATATTGATGACAAGACCAGAACTGCACAGAAAATTTGACTTTCAAAGACAAGAATCAAGAGAAGTATGAAAAGGTAAACAGGAAAGAGAAATCATAAAAGACTTTCTAAAGTTGAACTGTTTACATTCCTACATGGAAAGAAAATATTTATAACTCTTGAATCTTTTCTCAGTATTTGGGTAGGTGGAGGGATTGTACATACACACACACATGTGCATACGCATATATAGACAGAGATTACAAGTTGTGTTAAATCAGAAGAGATGATATCAACACAAAAAAAAATAAAAAAAATTAGGGGGTGAAAGAGGAAAATACTGGGAGGAGAAAGGGAGAAGTGGAAAGGGGCAGGCTATAACTCATAAAAGAGATAAAGAAAAATCTTGTTCAATGGAAGATAAAAGGGAGAAGGGGAGAGAGGAAAAGTGAAGATACTCTCTCCACATATGGCTGAAGGAGGGAATAACATGTTCACTAAATTTGGTGTGAAAATCTATCTTACACTACAGGAAAGTAGGAGAGGAGGTGACAAGTGAAATGAGGGGAATGATAGAAGGGAGGGCAAATGGGAGAAAGGAGTAACTGGAAATAAACACCTTTGGGAAGGGACAAGGTCAAATGAAGAAACAAAAAAAATAAGTGGGGATAGAGTAGAATAGAGGACAATATAGTTAATATTATACAACATGATTATTATAGAAGTCTTTTGCAAAACGATACATATTTGATCTGTATTGAATTGCTTGCCTTCTCAGTAGGGATGGGTAGGGAGGGAGAGAAGTTGGAATTCAAAGTATTAGAAACGAATGCTGAGAATTTTTATTGCATATAACCAGGAAATAAGAAACACAGGGAATGGGGTATAGAAATTTATCTTTCCCTACAAGAAAAGAGAGAAGATGGACATAAGGGAAGGGTGGGGTGTGATAGAAGGGAGGGTACATTGAGGGAAGGGGTAATAAGAATGCAAGGTATTAGGAAGCAGGGGGAGGGAAGAGATGGGGAGAAAAATTGGACATGTTACAAAGTGATGTAAAAACAATTAGTATTAAAACAATTGACTGAATTAATTACTGAGAATAAATCAAAGACTTATTTAGTTTGGGGAAAGGAATTTTAGTCTAGATTTCCTAGAGGCAGGTAACCTCAGGTAAAATTTGGCATCAATGGAAAAGTTAAGGTTTTAATGGTAAATTTGATTTTATGATTGCTATTTAATCAGGAACTAGAACATATATAGAAAGGCATGTAAGCCACTTAAGACTTGCCTCAAAAGATGTTCCTTAGCCAAAGTGAGATTATAATCATATTTGAAACCTGGTTGTTGGAACTTGCTATTTTAAGATGCTAGGGGACTATTAAGTGACTGTTCTTCTGAGTCTAACTCCATGTATGGATAGCAAGAAAGGCAGTCTGAGCCTCCAATCCATGATGCCAGTAAGCCTGTGAGATGCTGGTATGAACTGCAAAAGGCGATCTCATGGGAAGGATGGGAGAGCGGCTGTTCAGCCTGGGTTGAGGTTGGATTCTCCTGACTCAATTTCTCCACTGACACCTGGCAGACTTTAAGCCTGACTGAATGCAAGTGGACAATCTACTCCTACCTGGAACTGACATGAAGTGGGGGAGACATTGGTTCCCTGTAATGTCCCTACTCTTAGTGGCAATTTCCTGTAGTCAAAAGGTCTGTAAGCTTAATACCAGATCTATTAAATTATAGATTGATGGTAGGGGGACATCTGAGGTTAAGTCTAAAATTAAGCTATTAGGCTTAGGACTTTAGACCAACAACAATAAGTTAGGGCCCTTTAATTCTTAGTAATACTGTGGAGACAATTAGGTTAAGGGCTTATGAAGTTAGCATGCATAAATATTATTTGTGTCTCACTTGGTTAATGTTTTTTAAAAAAACTCTTTTGTGGTCTATATTGTAAATGCTTTAAAAAGAAGTATCACCTGACCAAAAGTTGGAATTGTTTTATGTGATATGATCTGTGTTAAAAATGAAAAATAAAATAAAATAAAAAGAAGTGAGGAGATCAGTTCAAATCCCAACTCTGCTCATTAATACCCACATGACCATGGGCCAGTCACTCTACTGCCCTCCCCTCTCTCATTGCCTCTTCACTCTTCCTTTTCTTTTCAATTGCAAAATGTTAAAAAAAAAAAACCAAAAAAAACCCTTTTGCTCATGATAAGAAAAACTGCTCTCCACCTTCAAAGAGAGAACTGATAAATTCTGAGTGCAGATTGAGGCAGATTGGTTTTTTCACTTTCATCTTTTTTCTTGAATTTTTAATTTTTTTTATTTTTGGCAACATGGCTAATATGGAAATATGTTTTGTACAACTTCACATGTATAATGGATATCATATCGCTTGCCTTCTCAGTGGTGGGGGAGGAGCTGGAGGGAAGAAGGGAGAAGGCTGGGAACTCAAAATTTTTAAATGAATGTTGAAACATAAAATAAATAAAAAATAAATGTAAAAAAACCCATTTTCCCCCAATTAATATCGTCTTCTTCCCCTAGACCACTTTTCCTGATCTCTACCTTGACCAGTCAGTAATATACCTGGTGGTATACTTCTCTCTGTACACACAGGTCACCATACCCGGGAAGGTTAAGTTCCCTGAGTACAGGAACAGTTTCATTTGGGGCAGTACTTGACCCACAATAGGCATCTAAAAAATGTTGAATAAAATTGAATTTAGAAAACTTGAGCTCTCATAGGGCCTAAGTATCTTTCTTACACAGCAGCCATGGTCTATCTCCTGATAGTCATTTAACATCATTTTTGAACTCTCAATAAGGGCCAGAGCCTGAACTAATCAACCAGAAGGAAAGCCTGGACCCAACAGCTTCCGTGTTACTTTGAAGTAAACTCAGAGAATATCTCTTCCTTTGTCAACAAGGCCAGATGGGGCTCACTTAAGAGCTTTTTTCTCTTTATGGCCATTAAGGATGAAACCCTTAACCCAAGACATTATCTTGAATAATAGGACTTTTTCGTATCTTAATTTTTTTGGACATATACTATATTATGGCATGTTAATGGTAAAGAAGATAAATATCCTGGATTGTAATTTCAATCGACACTGTCAGATCTCTTATCTTATCATATTTCTCACCCATTCAATTAAGAAAATTCCTTTCTGCCGAGCCAAGATGGCAAAGTAACTGCACAAACTTTCTAAAGTGCTCCCGCCAAGCCCAACCAAATACCTATAAAAAATGACTCTAAACAAGTTCTGGAGCTTCACTCCACAGAATGATGGAGTGAAGCAAATCTCTAGCCCAAGACAGCCTGGAAGGTGGCTGGGAAGTATCTATCACACTACACTGGGAGCAGAGCACAGTCCAGTGTGGGGTCATGCCAGCACACATGGGCCCTGAGCAGCCTTGAGGAGACTGTGGTGGTTTCCAGACTTCATGACCCCAAAATACTGATGTTAAATTGGAAGGTCAGTGGGAAAAGCCTGTGGGACCAGTGCAGGAGAGTGGAGTGATCCCAGCCCAGCACCAGGGCACCAGAATGGGGAGTGGAGGAACCCTTGGCAGCCACAGCAGCAGAAAGGGCAGAGACAGAGACTGTCTCTGGAGCTCTGGGCCCACAGACTGTGGGGAGATCAAGTGGCTAGCAGTACACCCCTCACCCCCACTGAAAGCTGAGAACTATCTTGCAAAGAGTTCAAAAGTCAAGTAAATGGCTGGGGAAATGAGCAAAAACTGAAAAAAGAATCTGACTATAGAATCTTACTTTGGTGTCAAGGAAGACCAAAGCATGCAAACAGAAGACAACAAAGTCAGAGCTCCTCCATCCAAAGCCTTCAAGAAAAATATGAATTGGTCTCAGGTCATGGAAGAGCTCTAAATGGTTTTTGAAAATCAAGGAAGACAAGTAGAACAAAAATTTGGAAGAGAAATGAGAATGATGCAAGAAAATCATGAAATTTCTTTAAAAAAAATGAAATCAAGCAGTGAGAGAGAAATATTGGGAGGAGAAAGGGAGAAATTGAATGGGGCAAATTATCTCTCATAAAAGAGGCAAGCAAAAGACTCATTAGTGGAGGGATAAAGAGGAGAGGCAAGAGAAAAACATGAGGTCTACTCTCATCACATTCCACTAAAGGAAAGAATAAAATGCACACTCATTTTGATAGGAAAACCTATCTCACAATACAGGAGAGTGGGGGACAAGGGCACAAGCAGGGTGTGGGGGAGGATAGAGGGGAGGGCATGGGAAGGAGAATGCAATCCGAGGTTGACACTCATGGGGAGGGAAAGGAGCATAAAAGAATAGAAGTAATGGGGGACAGGATAGGATGGAGGGAAATATAGTTAGTCCTATACAACACAACTATTATGGAAATCATTTGCAAAACTACACAGATTTGGCCTATATTGAATTGCTTGCTTTCCAAAGGGAAGGGGTGGAGAGGGAGGGAGCTTAAGAAGTTGGAACTCAAAGTGTTAGGATCAACTGTAATGTTCTTACCACTAGGAAATAAGAAATACAGGTTAAGGGATAAAGAAAGCTATCTGGCCCTACAGGACAAAAGAGAAGACGGAGACAAGGGCAGAGAGGGATGATAGAAGAGAGAGCAGATTGGTCACAGGGGCAATTAGAATGCTTGGGTCTGGGGGGGGGGGATAAAAGGGGAGAAAATTTGTAACCCAAAATGTTGTGAAAATAAATGTTAAAAGTTAAATTAAAAAAATAAAATAAAATAAATGATAGTATTATAACTAAACAATCTACAAACTAGATAATCAATGATGTTGAGTTGATTAGAATAAATATAATATAAATTTCAAAAAAAAAAAAAAGAAAATCATGAAAAACAAGTCAACTGCTTGCTAAAGAAGACCCAAAGAAATGCTGACGAAAACAACACTGTAAAAAATAGACCAACCCAATTGACAAAAGAGATCCAAAAAGCCAATGAGAAGTATGCCCTAAAAAGCAAAATTGGCCAGATGGAAAAGGAGATCCAAAAGCTCACTGAAGAAAATAATTCCTTAAAGATTAGAATGGAGCAGGTGGAAGCTAATGACTTTATGAAAAATCAAGAAATTATAAAACAAAACCAAAGGAATGAAAAAATAGCAGACAATGTGAAATATCTCATTGGAAAAACAACTGACCTGGAAAAAAGATTCAGGAGAGACAATTTAAAAATTATGGGACCACCTGAAAGCCATGATCAAAAAAAAAAGCCTAGACATCATCTTTCATGAAATTATCAAGGAAGGGTAAAATAAACATTGAAAGAATTCTCTGAACACCTCCTGAAAGAGAACTGAAAGGAAAAGCTGCTAGGAATATTGTAGCCAAATTCCAGAGTTCCCAGGTTAGGGAGAAAATATTGCAAGTAGACAAAAAGAAACAATTCGAGTACTCTAGAAACACAATCAGAATAATACAAGATCTAGCAGCTTCTACATTAAGGGACTGAAGGGCTTAGAATATGATATTCAAGAAGTCAAAGGAACTAGAATTAAAACCAAGAATCACCTACCTAGCAAAACTGAGTATAATACTTCAGGGGAAAAAATGGTCATTCATTCAATGAAATGAGGACTTTCAAGCATTCTTGATGAAAAGACCAGAGCTGAACAAAAAATGTGACTTTCAAACACAAGAATCAAGAAAAACATGAAAAGGTAAACAAGAAAGAGAAATCATAAGGGACTTACTAAAATTGAACTGTCTACATTCATACATGGAAAGATAATAACTGTAACTCTTGAGACTTTTCTCAGTATTTGGGTAGTCAGCAGGATTATATACATATAGATAGAGGGTACAAGGTGAGTTGAATAGGAAGGGATGATATCTAAAAAAATAAAATTAAAGGGTAACAGAGGAATATATTGGGAGGAGAAAGGAAGAAATGGAATGGAACAAATTATCTCTCATAAAAGAGGCAAGAAAAAGTTTTTCAATGGAAGGGAAAAGGGGAGGTAAGAGTGAAAAGGTGAAGCTTACTCTCATCACATTTAGCTTAAGGAGGGAATAACATGCTCACTCAATTTGGTATGAAAATCCATATTACACAACAGGAAAATAGGAGAGAAGGGGATAAATGGTGTGGGGGGGTGATAGAAGGGAGGGCAAATGGGAAGGGGGGTAATTAGAAATAAACACTTTTGGGGAGGGACAAGGTCAAAAGAGGAAATAGAATAAATGGGCAGGATAGGATGGAGGGAAATATAGTTAGTCTTTCACAACATGACTTTTATGGAAGTCTTTTGCATAACTACACATGTATAGCCTATATTGAACTGCTTGCCTTCTCAGTGGGAATGGGTGGGGAGGGAGGAAGGGAGAGAAGTTGGAACTCAAAGTTTTCTAAATGAATGTTAAAAATTGTTTTTACATCCAACTGGGAAATAAGAAATACAGGTAATGAGGTATAGAAATCTATCTTGCCCTACAAAAAAAATAGAGGAAGTAGGGATAATGGAAGGGAGGGGTGTCATAGAAGGGAGGGCAGATTGGGGGAAGGGGTAATCAGAATGCACAGTGTCTTGGGTGGAGAGAGGGAAGAGATGGGGAGAAAATTTGGAACTCAAAATCTTGTGGAAATGAATGTTGAAAATTAAAAATAAATTTAGAAAAATAGTTTTTTAAAAAAAGAAAATTCCTTTCTCACAATACGATTGAGCATATATGGAGAGCATAAATTTGAGTGACACAGACATGCTGAGATGAAATTGTTTTAAAACATATTTAAGCCTGATCATTCTTTTATCAGACAGTCAGACCTTACATTTTGGCTCCTTATACATACAAGTTCACTAGCTTTAGTTAGCTTTAAAGAATTAAACAATATGAATTTATGTATCACCTAGTCTGTTTGCCTCCTTTAATCAAATTTTCAGGTTAACACTCCAGAACAGAATTCAACACTTTGCAGCTGGATAAAACTTGCCAGTCTCTACAACACTGGTGTAGCCTTCATTCCAGAACAGGGCTACTTTCCTCCATCCCAAAATGAAGCATTCCAGGAGGACTTTTCAATAATAGCAAATGAATTCTTAATTTTTAAAAATTCCTTCTGCACCTCATCTGTTTCATTTTCATACATACTCTGATAATTATTTAATATCATTTTTGGACCTTAATAAGAACCAGAGCCTGAATTAATCAACCAGAAGAAGAGCCTGAGCCTAACAGTTCCTTTGTTCTCTGAGTAAACTCAGAGAATACCGCTTCCTATGTCAACAAAGCCAGATGGGGCTGACTTAAGAGTATTTTTCCTCTGTTTAAGGATATGACCCTTAACCCAAGACACTGTCTTGAATAATGGGACTTTTTCCATATCTTAACATGTTGTGGACATATACTATGTTATAGCACGTTAATAGTAAAGAAAACACAGATATCTTGGGTTATAATTTCAATTGACACTTTGTCAACTCTCTTATCTTATTGTATTTACAACTTATTCAATTAATTCCTTATCTCATAGTATAGTTAATGACATATGGGGGACCATAAATCAGAGGGACACAGACATCCTGGGATTGTTGCAAAACAAATTTAAGCCTGGTGATTCTTGTATCAGAGAGCCAGAAGTTTTTTTCTGGCTCCATGATCATGTATCTGCTAGCTTTAAGGGAAAAAACAATATGAATTTACATATCACCTAGCCTGTTTGCCTCTTTAACCAAACTTTCAGATCGACAGCTCTTTCATAAAGAAAACGTATCATGGCAAATGGGAAGCAGTGACAAACTTGGAGCCCAGAGACCTTATTTTGAAACTGACCTCAGCTGTGTGACCCTTGTCACATAGCTTAATCTCTCTGGGTCTCCACTTCCTTATCTACAAAATGTGAGGTTGGACCCAAACTACATAACATCTGAGGATCACCTATGATCAGGAAATTGGGGGCCATAATAATTGAATTATCTCCCTCACATGTGAGGAAGACATTTTGTTGTTCTTGCTGAATCCTGCCTGATTCTTTGTGGCCCCTTTTGGGGTTTTCTTGGCAAAGATCCTAGAGTGGGTTGCCATTTCCTTCTCCAGTTCATTTTATAGGAAACTGAGGCAAACAAGGTGAAGTGATTTGCCCAGGGTCACACAGCTCATTAGTAAGCATTTAATGCCAAATTTGAACTCATATCTTCCTGACTCCAGACTCAGAATTCTATCCACTGCCCCACCTTTGCAAACCTCTAAATCCTATAAACCTATAATTAATAAACTAACTTGTAGGCAGGGGTTATATTAAAGTTTCCTGAGCAATGGAGGAATATTCAATTCAGTTAAACACTCATTCGTTAAGCACCTACTGTGTGTAAGTCACTGTGCTAGCTACTGGGGATGGAAAAACAAGAATAAAAATAAACCTTACGCTCAAGGGGCTTACCTTCTTGAGGGGCAGACTCATTTAGAGGCCAAAGTAAATACAATATAGTTTGAGGAAGGAGGAAGCTGTAACAACTAGGGATCTCAGGAAAGGCTTCTTTTAGGAGATGGCACCTGAGTTAAGCCTTGAAAGAAGCTAAAGATTCTAAAAGGCAGAGGTGGAGAAGGAGTGAGTGCATTCCAGGCACTGGGCACAGCCAAAGCAAACGCACAGAGATGGAATACCACATTCAAGGAACAGCAAATGACCAGTTTTCCTGGGACATAGAGTGCATGAAAGAGGAGTAATGTAAAATGAAGTTGGAAATGTAAGCCAGAACCACAACAGAAGCTCAGGAGTCTGAATTTTATCCTATTGATAAGAGGGAGTCAGAATGGAGTGCCATGGTCATTCCCATACTTAAAGAAGACTGATGCCGCAGCCCTGTGGCAGGGGCACTGGGAATGGCAGAAGCTAGAAGTGATGTGGATACAAACAGTGCCTTAAGGGTTAAAAATAATAGTAAATGTTGTTTTTCCAGTGCTTTGTGAGGCCTGGTAGATTATCCTGTAACTTGAGGGTGTCCTAAAGTTCTTTCTCCTTTATCTTGCAGTACCATAAAACTTCTCCTTAACCTGTACCAAAAGAATTGGTTTTGTTTCCCTTTTCCTGTGTCGGGGAGATGTGGCAGAAAGTTTAAAGGTTAGGGGAGGGGAGGAAACAGAATGCTCCAGTGTGCAGATAAATTGATGTACTAATGAACCAAATTCTGGTCACGTATACACACATATATGCATGTATGCACATACATATAGATACATACATATACACATGCATATGCATATATATATCACACTTCTTTAAGTCAGAGCAATATGAAATCTGAGGAAAATGTTTTAGTTTAATTCTAACTATTCTCATCCATATATATAACAGAGGCAGCATGATACAGTAAATAAAAATTTGACATTAGAGTCAACACACATACTAGCTGTGAGACCTTAGCAAGGTCAGTACTCAAGGCACCTCTAATGCTTTCATGCACAAATGGTGCCCACTGTACTAGTAGAGGGAGTTTCCTCACTGGGGAGTTCCAATACCTGTGAAATCACAGATTCAGTCCTTATCCTTGTCTTCTTCCATACAGACCCCAGTATGGAAACCTTCAGAGCCAAGGACAACAGGCAGTTCCTTAAGACCATTTACCAAGGAGTACCAAGACGTCCGACTATATCCAGAAGTACATAATTTCAGGTGGCAGAAATTGCTCTTTGCTTTGTCTTTGTATCCAAGGCACCTAGCCCAATACCTTGCACACAACAGATACTTAAATGCTCGTTGAATTGCCTTGATGAAGGGAGTACCCACTCCCATGAAATCACAGTTCCTCCAGCAAAGTCCTGAGTATTCATGGGAGCACAGATTTAGAGAGGAAGGGACCTTAGAAATCATGTAGCCCCCTCCCCCATTTTAAAGATGAAACTGAGGCCTTAAGGGGCTTAGCTGAGGTCATATCCATGGTAAGAATCACAGCTACATTCTTCTGACTCTTTAAGGGTTTTGGCTAGTCAAAGGGCAAGGCAGGATGGGGAGAAAAAGGTCTAAGAAGTGATAGAGGGTTGAGATAAGGGAAACAGAGGAGCTGTCTTTTAGCCCCTCATCTCAACCCTTTAGCTGATCTGGAGGCTTTTGGCCCTTAGGAAGGGCCAGGATTACCTAATTAGCCGCCAGTGAATGGTGTTCTAAGGCTAGTTTCTACCCTGGAATCAGAAACCTAGAGAAATAAGGAGGTGAGGAGAAGAAACTCTAGGGATCACTTCAAGGAGAGAAGAGAAGGGAACATCTGGTATCTATGAAAGAGAAAATACCCAGTCATCCAGAAGATTCTGTGAAGGTAAAGAAACTTGCATCATGGGAACTAAGGGAAACTGGAGGAAAAGGGAAGGGGAAACACAGCTAGCTGTGAAAAATCAAGAGCCTTCCAGAGGTAATTAGTGGAGGAATGCATTGGCAAAAGCTTGGACACAAATGCTACATTGTTTCTCAGAAATGAATCTATTTTCTATTTTTTCACTGAATTTTCTATTTTTTCAATGAAATTTGTTTCAAGCAAAATGTCTCCTTTATAATGTTTTTGTAATAAGGAAATGCAACGTTAGCGATCAAAAATAACTGATCTATTTCGTGTCTAAAGCTCTTCACAACCCAGTCCTTCCCATGCTCTTCCTCGTTAGTCCTCTCCATGCATTCTGCACACCCTGTGGTACAACTGTACAGGTCAGCTTGCTGTTCCTAACACTCTACATCTCTTACCTCCACACCTTTGCCCTGGGTGCCTCCCAGGCCTGGAATATTCTCTCTTGTCACCCCATCCTGTTAGTTCCTTCAACACTCAGTTCACATGCCATTTTCTGCAGAAGATCTTTCCCAGTGCTCCTGGCTGCTAGGGCCTTCCCTCTGAAAAGACCTCCCAGATAGATAGATGGATTGATAGATGATTAATAGATAGATAGATAGATAGATAGATAGATAGATAGATAGATAGATAGATAGATACAGATTTAGATATTGTGTCTTGAATGTACCAATTATAACTTGTGTGTAAGATGTATATGTGTGTATGTACATGTATGTGCATATACATCTATGTGTATATACATATCTTGCATGTATTGATTTACCTATATCTTCTCTCCCTTATGGAAACTCCTTGAGACCAGGAACTGTTTCACCTTTATTTTTGTATCCTGAGCACTCAGTAAAGTGCCTAGCATGTGGCAAGCACTTAATAAGCCCTTCTTGATGATGATAATGTATGCATGTAACAAATTTTTTAAAAAATTCCTTCATTTTCATATTCCTGATTTCTGATGTAATTCATTATAATGACTTCTACATTAGCATTTTGGTATTAGAGAGAAAAGGGGCCGATCATTGGGTGACAGTGAGGGATGATAGGTAGACATTAGACCACTGGAAGGTACTAGCATGTTACGCAGACCCCTATGTCAATACAGGAGGATACAGATCAGAGTTTCTCAGAATGACCAGGCAGCCATGGTTTGCAATCTGCATTGATGAGGTAACAGATCCTTTGGAGTGTTTTTGAGAAGTCTGTATTGATAGTCCCTGAGATGAGTCCCCAAACCTCTCTGGGGCTTAGGATCTAGTGATTTGGGCTGTCTCTGCTCTAGATCCACTCCCTCCTCCACCCTACCCCCTTCCTGGACTTTCCTAGAAAAATTCTTTGCCCCGTATCACCTAGATAATGTCTAATATCTCCATGTCTTTGGAGAGATGGGAAATCAATCTAATTGCATGATCAAGAATCCACCTCAGTATAACTCACTGTCCTCACCTGAGCCATCCATTTACCACCCTGGTGTACAGGAGAGAAGGCATTCCCCACAAATATGAGGAGTGATGGAGAGGTGTGGGGGCATACTGAGTCCAGATGTTCTGTCCTCAGCAGGGTCATCACCAACATACTCTGACATCTGCCCTGGCCTGAAGATCATCCTACTAGAAGTCATGATCTTAGTCTCTGTCTGTGTGTGTGTGTGTGTCTGTCTGTCTCTATCTCTGTTTCTCTGTCTCTGTTTCTCTATGTCTGTCTGTCACCCCCCCCCCCCTCAACTGTACAGGACTCGCCAAAGCCCAGATCCTTTCAATGGCAAGAACATTGATGAAACACTGTATGTTTGCAGAGGATTGCACCAGCTCTTCTCCTTGCCTCATTGCCCTGCCCCCAGTGGGCTTTCACCCCTGCTAGTCTCCTGTGAGGAATTTAGCCTTCCCTTGGGTGACTTAAAACCTTTAATAGAAGCCCACTGCTTTAAAAGCCTCACTAGCCTGTCTGACTGGATACTGAAAGCTTCCTTGGCATCCCCAAACCCAAGGAACAAACTGACAAGCCTGTCAAAGCTGTTGCAAAGGCAAACACCATCACAGAGTTGCCAAGGCTCAGGTTAACCTAAGTAATGAATGAATATCGTTTAATTCCAAACCCTCTGACCCTTTTTTTGTAGATTTTAATATGCACCTGGGAAAAATAATTGAGAAGTTGGATAGCCAGTGTCCTTGGGAAGAAAGAAGATGCCTCTCAAGACCAGGCAACAGAGCACCAAAAGCTCCATGCTCGATTCCTCCAAACACAGCTGTCAGCACATCACAAGGATCTCATGGGGCATCTGGTCCAACCCCCTTATTTGATAGCTGCAGAACTGAAGGAAGCCCAAGCAGGTATCATGACTTGGCCAAGGTCACACAAGTAATAATGTGTGATTCAAACCAGGTGATCTTTCCACCACACCATCCTCCATGCCTCTAATGATGGATCTTGGCTGCAGAGGCATCCCCAAAGCACAGATTTCCTCAGTCCCAACCAATACCTGTTAAAGACCAGCTAACTATAGGGTATAGTGCTACAATGCAAAGATACAGAATCAAACAAGACAAGATTCTCACTTTCCCAGAGTGTATAGGTGACCCCAAAGGGATCTTCTAGTCTACTGTTTACTCGTGCTCACCTAGACCCCATGTGCCATCTCTTGCCTATAGGCAGTCCCAGAAACCATTCTCCAAGGAGGCATGTGCTCCTGATCCCCCTCCCCTCCCCTTCCCCCTCTCCAAGTCTCTCCCTTAAATGCCCAGCTCAAGAGATTCCATCTTCCTTGACTGCCCCCCTCAGCTCTTTTCCCTTCTCCAATTATTCTCTCATTCTTTCATCTCTCGTTTGCCAGTTTCACTCCCTGATCTGTATTTTACTTATCTGCCTGACGTTCCCATGGTAAAAATAAAAGCCTTCTGAGGGCAACAGCTGTTTCTTTGGTTGTTCCCATATGGCCTTTCAAGTGGGTTGAACATAAGAGTTGCTTAATAAGTATTTGCTGAATCAAATTTAATTACCTCAAGACAGATGCAAAGATCAATGCATCAATGAAAAACTATTTCACAAGCTTAATGGGAGCTAAGCACTAGAGATAAAAATGAATGAACTGAAACAGTCCCTGACTTCAAGGAGTTTTCATCCTAGTAGAAGGCAACGTACATAGGGAGGGAAGGGCTAGTCTGGGGCATAACAGGGCTAATTAATGCAGACACAGGGCAGCCAAGTATCTTGCCCTTTCCAAAGGCAAAGGTAGCTTAACTTGATTGTTGCATCCAGAGCAAAAGGTATAGGGTAAAAAGGATGGGCACCCAACCAGGGGCAGGGCAAATATCAAGATGAGCCTGGTGAGTGGCTGGAGACAATGTAAAGCATGATCTTATCTACAGATGGCTAGGTCATCACATCATAAAGCTAGAGAGCTCCTCAGAAGACCTCCACTCCAATCTCCTTCATTTTACAGGTGAGGAAACTGAAGGCTAGGGAAGTCAATGACTTGCTTAAGGTCACAGAGGTAGGAAGCAATGGAAGCAATATTCTTTGAAAGTTAAAGGTCTAAGAAAAAAGGCTTTTTTTTCTTAGGGCAAGTCATTTAATCCTGTTTGCCTCAGTTTCCTCATCTATAAAATGAGCTGGAGAAGGAAATGGGAAACCATTCCAGTAACTTGCAAGAAAACCCCAAATGGGGTAACCCCAAAGAGTAAGACATGACTGAACAACATAACAGAGAGAAAGAAACACATTTTGAGTAGACGGAGCAATTATGGGAGAGATTAATCTGGTTACAAAAAATGACTGAACTGGAGGGGAAAAGAGTATAGATAAAAAGACCTGTTGGTAGGCTACTGCAGGTCAGGGGGAGAGAGAAAGTAGGTCATCAGTGGGGGCCTCAAGAATCTTCCTGGATCTTGACTCTCACCCAATGGTGATATTTCCCTCCCAACTTTATGTCATCTGCAAATTTAATGAGTCTCCCATCTATGCCTTGACCCAACTCAGTAAAAAAAAAGGTTAAACAGTGCAGGGGTAAGCACAGATATCCATGGGACTCCACTGGAAACCTCTACCCATCTTGACCTTAGCCCATTAACAACTATTCTTTGAATCTGGTCATCCAACACATTTTTAATTCGTTGACTCAATTAGCATCTAATCCACATTTCTCCATCTTCTCCACAAGAAAAGGAGAAGACACTTTATTTAAAAAGTTTTGCTATAAATGTAGGTAAATGTGTATCTACCCCAGTCTCTCCACGTGCTAATTTAGTAATCTCATTCAAAAAAAGGAAGGAGGATCATCAGATTTCCAGAGTACACAAAGCTGAGATAGAGAGCATGCTCGCTGTCAGAGTCAGGACCCAAAATCTAATCAGATGAAATTCAGTAAGTTTAGGTGTCAAGTACAAAAACGTCAGCTTCACAAGTAAGTCATAATAATATTGTTAAGTATTTACACAGCACATTAAGGCTTGCAATACCCTTTTACAAATTATCTCATTAGTTCTCTACAACCACCCTGGGAGGTCGATGCTATTATCATCCCCATTTTCCATTTGAGGAAACTGAGGTACCCAGAGGTTAAGTGACTTGCCAAGGGTCATTTGGCTAGAAAATGCCTAAGGTCACACTTGAACTTGAGTTTTCCTGACTCCAAGACCAGCACTCTGTTCACCATTATTGCTCATCTTTCCTTCTCAAAGACGACCAATGACATGACCAGGGTAATATCTTGACTTGCACATGAATTGGATTCAAGCAAGGCAGGGCTGTGCAAAGTCATCAGCCTCACTCTGCCCTCCAGAGTCATAGGATAAAAGTAAAGATGACTGCTGATGACCCAGCATGCAGTGCTGCCACCCAGCTGAAGGAGATTAGAAGGGAGCCACTGGTGGTGTTAAAGGTAATCCAAAAGTTTCATTGGTAATGAATTCTTTCCATAGAGGTATAAGAGCCAGACTGCAAAGGAAAGATGGTAGACTACTTCTCCAAGAAGGATGGTTGTAAAAGAGAGGTCAGAGAAATGGGTAGGAGGGTCAAAAGCAGCACTTTTTAGAAGCACAGAGACTTCAGCATGTTTGCAACAGATGGCAATGAGCCAGTGAGGGCAGAGACTTTTAGAGTTTCTCTCATTTCTCCATTCACCATCTCTAGACTATCTCTGTCCCTGCCTAGACCCAAACTCTCTTACTTAGCTACTATTCCTCATGTTGAAATCCCTGGGAGAATGTAACATTGCCAATTCATTTCATATTACCATTCTCCTGTGTGAGCATAGCACCTGGCACACAGAGGTGATGGATACATGCTTCTTGATTGATTGATAAGAGCTCAGGTGGAGGGATTAGCCTTGACAAGAAAGAAGAGACAATGGGTAAAAACAATCAGAAGTTTGAGACGTTTGGGTGGTACAGTGGATAGAGCTCTGGATAATTTGAAGTCAGGAAGACCTTCGTTCAAATGCTGCCTCAGATGCAGACTAGCTGTGGGACCTTGAGAAAGTCCTTTAGTCTCTCTCAGGGAAGGAAATAGGCAGTTACATAGTGCCTTCCTCTGAGCTAAGTGCTTTTGACAAATATTATCTCATTTGATTTTCACAACAACCATAGGAGGGTAGGTACTATTATAATTACTCCCAGTTTACAGTTGAGGAAACCAAGGTATGCAGAGACAAAGTGACTTGCCCAGGATAATAACACAGCTAGTAGGTATCTGGTCAGATTTGAACTTGGGACTTCCCAACTCCAGGCCCAGTGCTCTATCCACTGAGCCCCTGTTTTCTCATCTGTAAAATAAGGGTAGCAACAGCACATACCCCACAGCACTTTTGTAAGGATCAAATGAGGTTATATTTGTAAAACATTCTACAAACTTAAAGTCCTATATAAAGGCTGGCAAAAATGTTTGAAAAGAAGGGAGCTGAGGGAGCTTAAGATCTCCTCAATGAGATGGCCTGTTGGGTCCTGGGAACCCATGAGAAATAGGGTGAGGGTGGGGGCCTGAGAAGAGAGAAATAAGTATGAAACAATTGCTGGGAGAATGAGCTAGAGAATCAGAGACCCTAATCAAAGGCTCTCTGTACAACATTGCCAGCCCAGCCGAATCTAGGCATCAGAAATTTATGGTGGGTGAAATCAGCCCAATTACATGCCATGCTCCAGAGGAGCTGAGTGATCCAGAAGCTGAAGAAGAGGAATTTGGATAGTAGGGGCTCCCCAACAGTGCAAGAACAGCAGGAGGTCAGGGGACAAGGGCATCCCATGTCCTGGTGCTAAGAGCTGGTTTTGAATAGAAATGAGAGATGAAAAGGTAGAGTCTAAGAGGCAAGAAAATAAGAGATAGAGTAAGATTGAGACAGAAGCTAGTCATATGTAAGGAAAAAGTGAACAAACTAGCAACTACTGGTGATTCAGCTACAATGGAGCTCAGAGTCCAGGGGAGAACACCAGAACAGCCAGGAGTCCAGGGAAGACTCGGGAAAAGGAGAAGCACTTTGAAATCTCTCATTACAACATGGGGCTTTAGAGGTTTTGTAGTTATCATCAAGTCAATTAAGGGGCAAAAGGGGTAGAACACTATCCACTTGGAGTCAGGAAGACCTGAGTTCAAATCCTGCCTCAGATATTTATTAGCTGTGTGATCCTGGGCAAGTCACTTAACCCTGTCAGCCTCAGGTGTTTCAACTGTAAAATTAGAATAATAATAGCACCTACCCTCCAGAGTTGTCCTGAAGAACAAATGAGATAATATATGGAAAGTGCTTCACAACCTTACAGAGCCAAATAAATGTATTATTAATGTTGTCATTCACTCTCCCTTCTACTAGGCTCACCAGTGAATCTCTCCCACCATCTTTGCTCTGTATCCACACACACGCACAAACAAAAAAGGTGAGAAAGTGAGGCAACCAGCCAAAACAGGAGGTATGGATCAGAAACCTTCAACCTTAGCCATGTGAAAGATAGAGGATGTTTAACTCAGAAAAGGATCAGAGATTCAGGATAATCAGTGCATGAGGAAGGCAAGAGGGACCAAGAGGCAATGAGCTGGGTATGAGTGAGAACATCCTACAAAAGCACTGGTTACTGCTTGACATATATAACATCTTTGATGGCGGCAGAAACAAAGGCCTGCGTTGTTAACAGCAATATTCTTCCCATGATCTTATATGGCTACTGGGCAATGTCCAGAGAATTTAGATTGAGAATCACCCAAAGGACAATAGAGGAATACATGGTGAATATCAATAGGCTACAAGATGCTACAAATGAGGTATTAGGCAGAAGTAGCATGAAGGATGCCATTAAAGAAATGTAGGACCTGAAAAAAAAAATGGGCGAGTCACCCAGTGAGAATGACACACATCCAGTGGACCGACTACATACTCTGCTGGTATGACCACATTGTCAGAGCTTGAGGAAGGCCCCTGGCACATTGGATGGAGCTCCCATGCTGACATTCTGGGAAGGCATAGAGAGTTGTTCAGGATGGACTCAGAGCTATGCAGTTGGTTCAAGAGGCCACATTAACAAGTTCACAGAGTCCCTGGAGTATCAGAGGATATTTGGTGGCCAAACAACTTTCAGTACCTAACAGTCTTGGGCCAAATGCAAATACAAAACAGAAGGCCTTCAATACCAGTTTCCAAAACCACTGATTTTATCAGTTCAAAAAACCAGATTCCTTATTCCAATCTGATTCAGTGACCCTGCTGCTCCTTGCATTTGTCTCCTACTATTGATTATAACCCATGCCAAACTATTGCATGAATAAAGTCTGGTACCAAGCAACAGATTCCTTTTCTACATCTCGTCTATCCTCAAGCTTCCATGCATGAACTGCTGTCTACTGATGCCCTCCTAACTACCAACAAGAACCCCAATTTCTAAAACAGAATTTGTATGGATAGGTCAAATATTCATCAGTTTCTCATGCCAAAGAAAGCTCTACCTTACCTTCCGGCTAATTTAAAAGGTACCATGGTCTAAAGTCGGGAAACCCTACTTGGTCTAGAGGACCTGAAGTTCAAGTCTGAGCTATTTCACGTTTAAGGAAATCTCCATCCCATAGCCCCGATGTGTGATCACTTGGGTATGGATTAGTGTGTTCTCAGTGTGCTAGCTCAAGCAGAGACTAGTGCTGCTCCTAACCAGCTCGTACCAGCAGTCCAAAGCTCTTCATAACTAGCTCTATTCTGAGAGCAGACAATGAATGCCTGCCTTTCCCAGACTGGAGAGAATCATTCTCATTTCATTAATAATAACAAGTTCCAAAACAGGACAACTGAACAGCGTCCTCAGCCGTTAGAATAGACTTTTAAAAACTGTCCTAAAGAATAACTATCATAGTCTGGGAGGCTAAATCTGGCAGGACCTTTTCTCATTAAAAAAAAATTACTGTAAACCCTGCTACAGAGCAGAGTTGGGTCAGTCTCTGGGGTCTCTGAAAGAGACCATAGTTGACTTTGCAGGGATTAATATTGCTAAAGAGAATGAGGATTTTCTCCCTGAGAAAGTAAAAGCCAGAAATCCTACTTTGGACATCCACATGGAATTCAACTGAAATCAGCGATCCTTGCTTTAATCAGACTGAAAGAAGCCAATGTGAGTGAGGAAGGTGGGTTGGGGGCACCATAGCACGGACTCTTCACTACCCTGAAACAGGATTCCCTGCACCCTTTGTGCATGGCTTTTCTAGCCTCACCAACACACTGTTTCATGCGGGTGAAGTGTAGCTGCTAGGCGACCATCTGGAAACAGTAACTTGCATGGGAAGCAAAAGGAATGCAACACACACACACACACACACACACACGCACACATACACACGCGTGGCATTCTTTTCTTCCCGGAGGCAGAATGCTGACAGTCGTGCTCCTGCAACACATTTGCAGGCAAAAGCCAGGAGGGGAGCGAAGCCAGCCTGCAGCCGCGGGCTGCCAAGATCCCTGCCTCCCTCTCACCCGGACCAGCGCCCCGAGGTGCTTACCGGAGTTGGCTGCGCGGCCGCGCTCGGCCAGCGCCAGCAGTAGCAGCAGCAGCAGGGGCGGCAGCAGCGGAGGCGGCGGCGGCGGCAGCAGAGGCGGGGGCGGCGCAGCCCTGGCCGCCGGCCTCCGGCCGCCCGGAGCCCTCCCCGGGCCGCTGGCCGCCCGACCGGCCCCGCGAGCCCCCGGCCCCGCGCGCCTCTGGCCCTGGGGAGCCATGGGGGCCCCTCACACATCAATGCCGCCCGCCGCCGCCGCAGCCGCCTCCTGGTCCTCGTCCTCCTGCGAGCGCCGGGGCTGCGGAGCCTCGTGTCTTCGCCCGACGTCGGCGCCCCGGGCCGGCCAGCTCACGGGGCATCTCGGGCCATGGCCCCGAGGCTGGAGTGGCCGCTGCGCCGAGCTCGAGCTGCCCCAGGCTTCAGCGCGCCCGGGGCGCGGGCAGCCTCCAGGCGCCCGAGCAGCGGCCGCGAGCCGGGGTTCCCACGCCGCTGCCGCCGCCGCCTCCTCCGGATCCCCTTCCGCAGCCAGCCAGCGCACGGCGGGCACCGGGAGGGTGGCGGCCCCGGGCTCTGTGCCGGGAGCGGGCGCGAGAGGGGACGTGGGCGAGGTGGGCAGGCTGGCGCTCCGCCGGCTCTCCTGCTGGCCGCCTCAGCGGCCGCTGCAGGCTGGGTGGGGGGCTCCCGGCGCGGGCTGGCGGGGCTGCCTCCCCGCCCCTCCGGCCTCGCGCTCCGGCTCCGGCTGCCTCCTGCTCTCGGGCTCACGCTCTGGAGCTGGAGCTATTGCAGCTGAGAAGCGGCGCTTCATTGACAAAGGAATCACGTAGCGACCAGAGCCAGCGAGGAGAGGGGAAGGGAGGAAACAGACGCGCGCACCCCCGCCCCTTCCCACGCACTCTCTCTCTCTCTCTCTCTCTCTCTCTCTCTCTCTCTCTCTCTCTCTCTCTCTCTCTCTCTCTCTCTCTCTCTCTCTCTCTCTCTCTCCCTCTCTCTCTCTCTCTCTCTCTCTCTCTCTCTCTCTCTCTCTCTCTCTCTCTCTCTCTCTCTCTCTCCCCCCCTCCCTCCCTCCCTCTCTCACTTTCTCCCTCTCCCTCCCCTCTTTCCTCCCCTCCCCTTTCCCTACACACACACACACACACACACACACACACACACACACACACACACACACACACACACACACACACACACACACACACACACACACACACACACACACACACACACACACGCGCGCGTGCATTCCTCCCGGCTCTTCCAAGCAGCCGAGGCAAGGAGGCCCCCTTCTGGGCTCTCCTTTTCCAGCTGCAAGGTGTCTTGCTTCTGTTTCTTTTCCCCATAATTCTCCATTTGGAGAAGAGGAGCATGAATGGGTTGAGGAGTGGAGGCCTCCTGTTCCAGGTAGAGCCTTAAAGGGCCGATCGGACAACCCACGGAGCAGCCACAAAGCCCTCCACCCCGATGGAGGAAAGTGCTTTGCAGACACATTCTCTGGGCTGTCACGTCTCCCAATGAGGAAGCAAGCTTGTCTTCCTCCCCGCATTTTACAGATGAAGAGGCCAGGGGAATGGGCCTGAGTAAATCGAATGGACAAATATTTATTTAGCATCTGCTTGGTACAAAGCAATGTGCTAAGTAAGCACGATGAGAGAAGACAGAAAATAATCTAATCCAATAAGCCTTTTTCCAGTACCTCCCATGCATTCAGGGCTAAGTGCTGGGGACACAAGGCTAAAAACCAAGGGGCTCCCATTCCAGAGGGGATAGGGAGTAGACCTGAGATTTCATTGACAAAGGGCATGCCTGTCACCCTGGCAGGATAGTGACTAGCTCAGGGTCCCACAGTCATCAAGAGGCAAGCTCTCTCTGTCTCTGCTAAAGCAAACTGCGTCTCTGAGTTCACGTACTCTGGTCGAGGATAAATATATATATTTGAGGACAGAGAGACCTCTGAAAACTAGGGAATTCAAGAAAGGCTTCTCCTAGGAGCCGACATATGAACCGATCTTTGTGGAAGCCAGAAATTCTGAGTGTGTATGAGTAAGGAGATGGGGACAAAGCATTCTGGGCATGGGAGCCTGCAACTGTGCTAAAAAGCATGGACAACAGCAAGTGCTCTAAAAATGGAGGTGAGAGTCAAATACTGGGGTCAGAGAAGAGCAAATAGGGCAATATGGCTGGAATATAGTGTGCATGAAGAGGAAGGATGTAGTAAACATAGAAAGGTACAGGCTAGAACCAACTCACAAAGACCTTTAAATGCCAAATGGAGATTTTGAATTTTATCCTAGAGTTGGCAAGTAAGGACTGTGGGAGGTGAAGGAGAAGGAAGATGATGCTAAGATTGGGAAGCTGGATAGTTAGAAGGATGATCATGCCCTCAATAGAAATAGGGAATGTTGGAGGAGGAGGTGTAGCTTGGGTTGGGGGGAGGGAAGGATCCTGAGATCTATTTTGGATGTGATAGGTTTGAGGATGTCCTTTAGGACATCCACTTGGAGATATAGGTAACTGGTGATGCTAACTAGGCTAGACATTTCTGCCTGGCTCAGGGCTAGTTTCTACAACCAGGCTCCCTTCCTTAGCTTATGGCATATTAGTCCCAAGTTAGCCAGATTCCTATTGAGGTCTTTTGCTTTGTTATGATCTGATGTTCATCTACATAGAGATGACTGTTGAATCCATGAGGTTCACCAAGAGAGGGTATCAAGACAAAAAAGAAAAGAAGGCTCTGCATAGAGCCCTGGGATACACTCTCTGATAGGGAGATGGATATGGTTGACCCAGAAAAGGAGATTGAGAAGATGCAGTTGTGGGAGGAGAACCAGGAAAGCTTATTCAGCATAATTGTTGTTGAGTCATGTCTGACTTTTCATGACCCCATTTGGAGTTTTCTTGGCAGAGGTAATGGAGTGGTTTGCCATTTCCTTCTCCAATTCATTTTAGAGATGAGGAAACTGAGGCAAGCAGCATTAGATGACTTGCCATGGGAAGCATAGCTAATAAGTGTCTGAGGCTGGATTTGAATTCATGAAGAGGAGTCTTCCTGACTCCAGGCCCAGTGCTCCTTCAGCATAACAGAATGCCTAATGGTATCAAAAACTACAGAGAGGTCAAGAAAGATGAGGAATAAGAAAAGGTAATCAGATTTAGCAGTTTAAAAATTATTGGTAAATTAGTGATGAGGACAGAAGCAGGGTTTCAAAGAGTTGAAATATGAGTAGAAAATGAGAAAGTGAAGGCAATGAGTATGGTTGGCTTTTTTTTCCTAGGAGCTAGGAGAGAAATAGGATACTGATAGCTTGAGAGAATGGTAGGATCAAGAAAAAGGGTTTTAAGAATATGCATATATGTAGGCAGCAGTCAAAAAAGCCAATAGAGAAATATTAAAAATGAGAGAAAGGGGAGGATCAAAGGTATACTCCATAGGAGAATACAGAATGGGGGCATAACAAGTACAAGTAGAGGGAAGTTCCCTTGGTGAAGAAAAAGGTCACCTCTTTATCTGAGACTGGAGCAAAAGAGCAGAGAATGGGGGTGGTGTTCAAGGGCTTTGAAATGTGGGATGGGGAGAAAAGGATAAAGTAGAGTATCTGTTTTCTCAATAAAGAAAGAGGCAAGTAGGAAGATGGGAAGGGATGGGGACAAGGGGCTAATGTAGGATGTCTGAGGAAAGAAGAGAACCCAGAATGATTTTGTTAGGGGAGGTCACAGTGAAGATGAGTAAGTTAGGAGGATTGAGGCCCTGTGAAAGATGAAAGGATAGATGATTATAGTGAGATAGAAGTCATCTGGACTCACACCCTCACCCATACTAGCATGGCAGAGTAAGCCACCAGAGGAGGAGGGTAGCTAGGTGGCACGGCAAGAAAGAGCAGTGGGTCTGAAATCAGGAAGACCTGAGTTCAAATCTCACTTAGAAAGGTTATCTAGGTGGTGTGGTGAATAGAGCTCCAGGCCTGAAGTACAAACGTGGCCTCAGACACTTACTACCTGTGTGACCCTGGACAAATCACTTAACTCTGTTTGCCTCAGTTTCCTCATCTGTCAAATGAACTGGAAAAGTACCTTTTTCATCTGTCATTCTGCTATGATCTTTAGCCTGGGATTGGCAGAAGTCTCTCTTTTCTGATTTCCTCAAGAACCACAGTTTAGATGTTTGTCACCTCTAGAGAGGATGGAAGAGGTCTAGCCTCTCCTATTTGACATTCTTACCTAACTCATGACTAGTTCCTACAACAAGACTCCCTTCCTTAGCTTATGGCTTACTAGTCCCAGTTTAGCCAGACTCCTCATGAGGTCTTATGCAATTGTTTTGGGGAAGTTAGGGAGGTGCCCTGTGCTCTAGAGGCAAGTTCAATTACTTGTTCATCTCTGACACGCCTATTCTTAGGTGTGTCATCTGTAAAATGAGGATCACAACAACACCTGCAGGTTGTAAAATGGAATACTGTCTAACAATCTTGGAAAGGTAAGCTAATGTTAAACTATGAAGGGCTTTAAATGTAAGACAGATGTGTTTGTATCTGACCCTAGAGGTCATCGGAAGCCATTAGGGTTTACTGAAAGTGATGTGTATTTGATGAAGTAGTATAGCAGAGGGAATAAGTCAGAAGGCCTGGGTTCAAATCCTTCCCTTGATCCTTATGTAATTTTACCCATTGTCCTGGGCAGCTATGGTATAACAAAAAGGGAAGTAACAATCATTTATTTTTTAAAATTTATTTATTTACTTTTAGTTTTCAACATGGACTTTTATAAGATTTTGAGATCCAAATTTTCTCCCTCTCTCTTTCCTCTCTCCTCCCCAAGACAGCATGCAATCTGATACAGGCTATACATGTACAATCATACTTAACATATTCCACAATCAATCATGTCATGAAAGAAGAATCAGAACAAAAGGGGAAAACCATGAAAAAGAGAAAAATAAAAAAAATAGAGAGAAAATAGTATGCTTCCATCTGCATTCAGATTCCATAGTTCTTTCTCTGGATACGGATAGCGTTTTCCCTCATGGAATTGTTTTAGATCAGTATATTGTTGGGAAGAACTAAATCTATCAAAGTAGATCTTTGAACAATGTTGCTATTACTTTGTACAACGTTCTCTTGGTTCTGCTCACTTCACTCAGCATCGGTTCATCTAAGTTTTTCCAGGTTTTTCTGACATCTGCCTGCTCATCTTTTTTTATAGAACAGCCATATTCCAGTACATTCATATACCACAGCTTGTTCAGTCATTCAATCGGCATCCCCTCAATTTCCAATTCTTTAACACCAAAATAGAGCTGCCATCATTATTTTTGTACATGTGAGTCGTTTTCCCTTTCTTGTGATCTCTTTGAGACATAGACTTAGTAGTGCTATTGATGGATCAAAGGATATGCACATTTTTATAGCCCTTTGGGTATAGCTCCAAATTGCTCTCCAGACAGGTTGGACCAATTCACAACTCCACCAACAATGCATTATTGTTCCACTTTTACCACATGTTCTCCAACATTCATCATTTTCCTTTTTGTCCTCTTAGCCAATCTGACAGGTATGAGGTGGTACCTGAGAGTTGTTTTAATTTGGAACAAGTATTTATTAAGTGCTGATTATGTACCAGGAACTATGCTAAGCATTCTACATACCTCATCTCATTTGATCCTCACACCAAATCTATAAGGTAGGTTGCCATTATTATTCCCATTTTATAGCTAAGGAACCTGAGGCAAAAGAAAGTTAGGTGACTTGCCCAGGGTCACATAGCCATGGATTTGGAATGAGAGGATCCAGTTGTGCCAGTTACTAGCTATGTGACCTTGCACAGTTATCTTACCAGTACAACCTACCTGACAAAGTTGTGAGAAAAATATTTTGTTATAATTGCTATTATTATAGTACAATGAAGCAGGTACCAAGCCAAATAAAAGTTCACTTTCAAAACATACAATTTGCTTGCAAGTATATCAAGAATAAAAAGCTATGTTTATGGCAAATTCACATTAAGCTGCTATTTTTTAGGTGATTTAGATTGAGTCTCATAGACACACCATAGGGATGTTTGCTTTTAATGAAGGTTTGGAAGAATAAATATGAATTCCCCCAAGCAGACAGCTGTCAACCCACCAGTTCCATTCTAATGGTCATGTGACATTTGTTTGACTTGCTCTAAGCTGTCCCCCTTTGAACATAAAAGAAATATGGCATGTAAATTAAAATCCAGTAAAAGGTTATGGAGTAAATCAGAGCACAGTATCTGCGTCAGGCAGCAGGAGGTGCCACTAAGTCCAACTCAAGCAATGCTCTCCTTGTTAGGACGGAATAAGACTTTTCCACCTTTCAGCAAGTTTTAACCTCCCCTCTGGCCAGGAGAGGGCTCTCAAAGCCAGAGCTGATCCCACTCATGGTGAGATCCATTTGCTTTTGCTTTTCCTTATTAGCTTTCCCAGGTGTACCTGTAACTACTTACTGAGTTCACAGTATATGATAGATTAATAAAGATATTAAAATATATTAATTGCTACAATTATCTTGGCTCTTCCCCCACCCTTTGGAGTGACTTCTTTTCTCATTGTACTCAATGAATTCAGACAGGTAACATACGGACTTCTATAGCTTTAATGTATGTATAATTAGAGTTAAAGGAAACAGATGCTCTCTCATGCTCCCCACTCAGATAAACATCGTTAGCTTTCTCTTTCTTTCCTTCTCTTTCCCTTACCCATTCTTCTGTGCTAGTCAATTTCCCATGTACTCCTATGGTTCATAAAGTATGGTGGAGGAGGGAAAGGACTCGTGCAGCATTGCTCAGGGGACAAAGAAAGGTGAAGCAAAGACTCTTGGACTCAGTATTCACTGATGCTCCAGATCTGTGGCAGTATCCCATTGACAGCTAAGCATGACACCCTTTTCCCTTGCAGTGTGGCATGCATTTCCTATGCAGACTGGCATAACCAATCCACCCAGTAATTCATTAAATAAGGTCATAAATTAGAGCCATACTCCTTTTATAGTGTCCTGTGTTGCAGAAGGAATGAACAAGATTACCCAGAGCTTTATGATGGAAAAGTCCCAGAACCTGCTTCTCCTTGCACCACTCTTAGAATCATCCAGAGCCTAGAGACACTCAAGAGGATAATAAGGTGATAAGGATGCAAGATGCCCCCTAGGGTTACAGTCATTGTCGGAAAGGCTCAGAATTTTAAAGATGGAATAGGTCCTGAAAGCTGCTGTCATTTGTCAGATGAGAAAAGGGAAGTCAGGAAGGGTGAAAGGGTTTGCTTTAACAGAGCAAGTTAGATACAGAGCTGACCAGCATTTGGGAGGTAGAATGAGATGGCAAAAAGAATCATGGGTTTGGAGTCAAAGGTTCCGGTTTCCAGTCTCTGCTCTATGGTTTATCATGCACATCACTTTGGGGAAGGTATTTAACCTCCTGAGATTTCATTTCCTTTTTCCACCTCAGAACTAAAGAACTAAAAGATACCTCAAAGATAATCTAGGTAAAAGCCCTTATTTTACAAGGCAGCTACATAATGCAGTGGATAGCATACATAGGAGTCAGGAAGACCTGAGTTCAAATCTAGCCTCAGGCACTTCCAAGTTATGTATGAGCCTAGGCAATTCATTTAATTTCTATCTGTCTCAGTTTTCTCAATTGTAAAGTGAGGATAATACCTCATTTTACCTCCCAGAATTGTTGTGAGACTCAGATGACATAACATTTGTAAAGCACTTTGAAAATCTTAAGCCAATAGATGATAAATGCTAACTATTATTATTAACCTACCATCCAGTGTTGTTGTTCAGTTATTTCAGTAGTATCCAACTCTTCATGACCCCATTTGGGATTTTCTTGGCTAAGATACTGGAGTGATTTGGTATTTCCTTCTCCAGATCATTTTCCAGATAAAGAAACTGAGACAAACAGAGTTAAGTGACTTGTCTAGGGTCACACAGCTAGTAAGTGTCTGAGGTCAGATTTGAACTCATGAAGATGAGTTTTTCTGCCTTCAGGCCTGGTGTTCTATGCACTATGGCACCACCTAGTGTCACCATATAATAGAATAAATAGATTATGCAATCAACATTTATATAAGACTATGGAATGTCTCTTAATTTGGCTGTGAAATAACACTCCAAAAAATGATGAATTCACACTGTGAAAATCTGATTCAAAAAGTAATAGAAAGTTACCCAGCTGGCCTCTTTGATCCAAACTTCCATGCCCATATCTTCATGCCAGGGAGAGACAGCCTTATCTTTTAGAATGATGGGAAAGAACCCTCTATTCTTTGTAAACTTTGCTGTATTAATGATTCGCTGCTCCCAGGGGGAGATAATTCTATATATCATTTTAAAAGACCTCACAATTTCATGGTAGATTGAGTGAAGATCAGAATGAAAACAAAAGAAAGTAAATAATGCTTTCCCTTCTGAGATTACCTCCCACTTACAACATATATTTCTTGCAGGTCCACTGTAGCTTGTGTGTTGTCAGAATTTGAGCCCACAGGCTACTTATGGCCATATTTCTAAAATGTTCCAAATCACAAATCACTAGAGAAATGCACATTCAAGTGATTTTTCAGACTGGCAAAGCTGACAAAAAATAAAATGAAAAAATTTTGAAAGGGCTATGGGAAAACAGGTACAATGATGTGGCTCTTTGTTGGTGGCAATTTGCTGAACAGAAAACTTGCTAGTGGATTTGTGAATTGATTCTGGAAGGGAACAACCATTCTTGAAGGAGAGTTGGAACTCTACACCAAAAGTTACTAAACAGCACATAGCTAGATCGCTCCTAGGCTTATACCCCAAGAGATCAAAGGAAAATGTCCTGTATGTACACAAATATTTGTAGTAGTAGGTTTTTGGTTTGGTTTTCTTTGGGGGCAAAAAAAATAGAAACTGAGGGCATGTCTATTAATTTATTTATTGAGGAGTGATTGAATAATTTCTGACATATGAATGCTATGGAATACATTAATGTGCTGTAAGAAAAAAGAAAGAGATGACTTCAAAGAGTCATGGAAAGCCTTGTGGGAACTGGGGCAGACAGAAGTGAGCAGAACCAGGGGAGCAATGTGTACCATAACACCAGTATTATAAAGATGAACAATTCTGAAAGCTTTAGGAGCTCCCATAACTAAAGGATCAGCCATGTTTCCAGAGAACTAGTAAAGAAGAATGCTGTCCACATCATAAGAGTGACAATAAACCAGACTAAGAAATGCATTTTGGATATGACCAATGTGGGCATTTGTTTTGTTTGACTACGCTTTCATAATTATACATTCTCCCTTTCTTCCTTTCCTTTTTTTCTTTTCTCCTGCCTTATTTCTTTTCTTTCTTCCTTCATTTCTTTCTTCTTGCCTTTATTTCTTTTTTTCCGGTGAGTGGAGGAGGTGGGAAATGACAAAATGAATCCTTGATAACTGAAAAAAAATAAAATTGAGGAAACTCTGAGGTCCTTGAAGACAGAAACCGTGTCTTTACTTTTGTTTGTTTTTCCAGCAATTAACACAGTGCTTGACATTTAATAAATTCTTGTTGCTGAAATCATGTTAAATGGATTCCTCATTTATTATTTATCCTGTACTACTACATAAAAAGAAAACTTGAAAGGAATATTTGCCAATCTCAAATTGGCCATGAATCCACAAGCATTTTTATGTGCCTGCTACGTAACAGTCATTGTGCTGGGTACTGGAGATAGAAGACAAAAAAATGAAGCAGTAAACTCAATTATCCATGGGTGACTACTCTCCATACTGAAGCTGGACTAGCTGATCACAAAATCCTAGCATGAATTGTGCCCTTGGACCTTCTGATAGCTCATCCTAATGCTATCTGCATGAATAGCATGAGGATGCGGATCCTCACCTAGATCAGAAAGAATGGACCCATCAACTGCAGAAGAAGCAGCAGGGCCAAGCACTCAACTCTGTGAGGACAAGGGTCACAAAGGCTAGAGTGAGGTCAAGGGCTGCTTGGTTTTTCCAACAATAGAATAATCAATCAATCAGTAAGTGTTGATTAAGTGTATGTACTATGCCAAGGACAGAAAATACAATGACTAAAGTAAAATGATTCCTGACCTCAAAAAACTTATATTCTCATGAGGAGTGAGGAGGCCAGGTAATGGGGTCATGTACACAAACATGTATAGAGAGAGTATATACTAAATAAGTGCAAGATATGTTTGGGGATAAGATGCCATAAAGAGAAGGGATAACCAGAAAAGCCTTTATAAAGAAGGAAACCAGTGATTCTAAGGCAGATGGATGGATGGATGGATGGATGGATGGATGGATGGATGGATGGATGGATAGACATATGGATATATGAATAGATTTATGGACAGATATTTGCCTACCACAGAAGGATGGATGGACAGATAGAGAGACGGATGGTTAGATGAATAGATGGATAGACAGATGGATAGATAGATATAGAGTTTTTATTGAGCACTTACTATGTACCAGACAGTGTGCTAAGCAAAGGAGATAACCAGAAAAGCCTTTATAAAGAAGGAAACCAGTGATTCTAAGACAGGCAGATGGATGGATGGATGGATGGATGGATGGATGGATGGATGGATGGATGGATGGATGGATAGACATATGGATATATGAATAGATTTATGGACAGATATTTGCCTACCACAGAAGGATGGATGGACAGATAGAGAGATGGATGGTTAGATGAATAGATGGATAGACAGATGGATAGATAGATATAGAGTTTTTATTGAGCACTTACTATGTACCAGACAGTGTGCTAAGCAAAGGAGATACAAAGAAAAGCAAAAAACACAGCCCCTACCATGAAGGAAGCTTATTTCCCCAATCAGTTAAGATAACTCATAAAGGAAAGATGGAAAGCATGAGGGGTGGTCAGAAATGCCCTTGAGAGACCAGACGTTGAACATCCAAGCAAAAAAAAAAGGGGAGGCTCTTGGGTCACATACATAAAATTATTAACATAATAAAAAAATCATTTTTCTCAGAGGGCTGCAAGGCAAAGGCATCTCCAGAGTGAGGAGTCTGAGGGCAAGGAAGTGGAAAAGTCTAGGTTCTAAAAGGCAAAAGTGGAGAAATGATATATTTCAGGAATGGAGGACAACAAGCAAAAGTGCGCAGAGCCAAAGGATGAAGGTCCTGTGCACAGAACATTGAGTAAGCCAGGATATGTCTTGAACATAGAGAGTGAAGAGAGTAGTAAAGTCTAAGAAGACTGGAATGGTAAGAAATGTCCAGGATGTAAAGAACTTTAAAGGCCAGAGAAGTTTATACTTGATTCTAGAAGCAATGGGGAACCACCAGTATTTATTGAGTAGTAGAGTTACGTACTTAAACCTGCATTTTAGGAGAGAGAGACAGACAGAAACAGAGACAGAGAAAGACAGAGAGAGAGACAGAGAGACAAAGAGAGATGGAGAGGATGCTTTAATTAGTCAAGATCCAACTTCTCACCCTCCAACCCCAATCACCACCCCCCACCCTGTCCCAACTGAGAGCACTAGAAAAACAAAACCCATTACAAATATGTATAATCAATCAAAACAACTTTCTACATTGGCCATGTCCAAAAATTCTTGAGGAACATGTTTCCTCATTAGTCCTCTGGAATCTTGGTTGGTCATTACACTGATAAGAGTTCAGCACAATAATATTCCATCACATTTCTATAATGGTAACTTATTGATCCACTCAGTTGATGGGCACCCTTGCCAATTCTCATTCTTTGTCACCTCCAAAGGAGGTGGCATCAGAGGGAATGCATGTATCATTTCCCCATATTTGAATGTAAGTAGTTTGTTTAAGTCTTTGTCGCTGTTCATCCACATTCACCTTTTTATGTTTCTCTTCCCTCAAAGTTTCTCCACAGCTCTGTTCATTACAGGTCCATTTTCCCCCCTGCAGCAACCTGCTCAGCTTTTCTGGGTAAGTTGTTCTTGGCTGTCAGTCCATATCCTTTGCCTTCTGGGACATCATATTCCAAGCTCTTCACTCCTTTTGAGTTGTGGCTGCTAATTTGTCTGTGATCCTGACTGAGGCCCCTCACTATTGGAATTCTTTCTTTCTGGCTCCTTGCAGTAGTATTATTTGTTTAACTTGGAAGTTCTAGATTTTAGCTACAGTGTTACTGGGAATTTTCATTTTGCACTTTGTTTCAGGAGGTGAAACACTTAGCTCTCTGGTTCTAAAAAAATCTGGACAATTTTCTTTTAAGGTTTCTTGAAATATGCTGTCTAGGTTCTTTTTTGTGGTCATAGAATTACTGGTTTTACTTTCTTTTTCCTTTTTTTGGTAAAAAAATACAGTTGTGGGATCAGAGTGTATCAGGTTCAGATTGCCGCTGATCATTTTACATCAGCCACCACTAGGAGAGTAGGGACCTTCCCCTCCCCAACCCCAGCCTACCAGCGAAGGGCAGATGAACCAGCAACACCTGAAGGGAACCATGGACCTTTTCCCTCCCCAATACAACTCTCATACCATCCAGTTGCAAGATGCCCACTTTGAGATGGTGCTAGTTCCCACAGCAGCATCCCAGACCCCCACTCCCCTCTAACCCTTGGACCCACTGTCCTCTTGGTAAAAGCACACATCTATTCAGTCCTTACTATTCAAGGTCCTCAGAACCTCACCATCTTCCCTGTTACCATCCCTGGCACTTCTGCCACGAATTGAACCTGAGTATGAGGAGTCCCTTATGTGGAGTCTCCCATTTAAGTGTGTGTGGGATGGCTCAGGTCCCTACATAAATCAATTACTCAGAGGCCTCTCAAAGTGATGACAGAAAAGAGATTTATTCAATTCTCGAGAATCTGGACAATCCTACAGCAGTTCACCTGGAGTAGGAAAGCCGAAGACAAAGAAAGGGCAGTGATTTATATAGACTCTAACACAAGTCCCTCCCCCCCGCACTGACCATTATTCTCATTAGCTGAGAATATGATCTTATATTCTAGACACAAAATCTAACCAATCCCTTTTGAAATGAAGACATTGAAGAATTAGGTAAACTTTATCCAATCATTGAGACCCTAATGTACTACACAGTTTTATATCCTTATATGGAATTATTCTGTTCTAAAAATATAGTAACCTTGAGCCTCTCAGTCTTACCTCACCCCTGGGAGAAGAACTACAATCTGAGAAGTCTTCACTAAACCTATCCCACTCAAGTGTGAGTTTCTTGACAGCAGCAACTATGCTCTATTTGTATCCCTAGTGTTTAGCACAGAACTCGGCACATAGTAAGTGCTTTAATTCCATTCCTTCACCTTCTCTCCATTTTTTCTATATTTCCTTATATGCATCATATCTACTGTTTTATGGCTTCATCAATCTGGGACAGACAGTACCAATGAACAGTGACTTGTGCTCAGAATTAAAAAGGAGAGGAGGGGGCTAGATCATTTTCATAGAACTACAGCAGCATTCCTTCAGTGCTCCCTATCTTCTCCTACAAATAAAAGCTCATCCTTTCAGTACCAATAATCTACTGATGTGGTTTGCCTGCAAATTGTGCAGCTCAACAGTCTCCAAAGAATAGAAAATAAGTATCACCTAGAGAGGTACATGAAGGATAGGATGTTGTTTAGTTGCTTCAGTTGTGTCCAACTCTTTGTGAACCCATTTGGGGTTTTTCTGGCAAGGATACTGGAGTGGTTTGCCATTTCCTTCTTTAGCTAATTTTACAGATGAGGAAACTGAGGCAAAAAAGGACTAGATGACTTCCCCAGGGTTACACAGCTAATTAAGTATCCAAAACCATATTTGAACTCTGGAAGATGAGCCTTCCTGATTCCAGACCTGGCACTCTATCCACTGTCTCAGGAGGATGTAAAGAGGTTGCAAAATGGAATCAACATGGAACTTTGAAGAATAAGAATAAAAGATGTCAATAGGTAAATGTATGATAGTAGAGAAGATGGGTTTGTCGCAGGGAAGACTGATGAATAGGGATGCCAAGTGATCTATTCATATCTTCTCAGGAGAAAGCAAAGAAGGTCTCCCACACACCAGCTGGACTCTGATAGCTAACATGGGAATGTATAGTTAAGATGCATAGGATCATAGATTTTAATCTGCAAGAGACCTTAGATGCTATGGAGTGTAACCCTTCTTCATCTGACAAATGAGGAAACTGAGACATAGAAAGATTATCCCAGGATTACACATCTAGTAAATGTCTTAGGTAGGACATGAACCATGGACTTCTTAAGTCCCGGTACAATGCCAGAATAAGTAGCAGGCATGAATGGGTGACAATCTGCATTGCTGGAAGGATCTTCTAAAATCAGTGCAATCACAGTTCCACTGGACTATGAGACCATAACAGTTCATTACATTTATAATATCCAAACAATTAGGTGGTGCAAAGGATAGGATACTAGACTTGAAGTCAGGAAAAACTGAGTTTAAATCCTGCCCCAGACACTTACTATGACCCTGAGCAAATCACTTAATTCCTCTTAACCTTAGTTTCCTCATCTGTAAAATTATGACATTAATAATAGCATTTAAGATTCGCAAGACATTTTCCATCTCATAATGCATTTCATCCTCACAACAACCCTGGGAGATAGGTGCTGTTATATTCCTATGTTATAAATGAAGAAACTGAATCAGAATGAGATAAAATAGCCTGCCCAGGGTCACACACCTAGTAAATGTCTGAGGTTGGATTTGATCCTAATTCTAGGTCCCGCACTCCATGCACTGTACCACCTCGCTTCCTTCAAAAAATAAATATTATTTCAGCTATCTGATGGTATTTATTTTAGCACTTTAGAAATATTAGCTCATTTGATCTTCACAACAACCCTGGAAGGTAAGTGCTATTATTATCCCATTTTACAAATGAAGAAACTGAGAGAGAAAGACGTTAGGTGACTTGGCCAGAGTCACACAACTATTCTTTGAGGCAAGATTTGAACTCAGGTCTTGCTGACTCCAGGTCCTACATTCCTTCCACTACACTATCTAGATGCCTCCAAATATAGACTATATACTTATTCCACCATTCTCCAATTTTTGAACATGCAAGTTGTTTCTAATTTTTTGCTGTTACAGAGCCACAGATATTTTTCTACAAAAGTAAGCATTTCCAGTTTATCTTTCTTAGATTTCCATAAGTTAAATAACCTACTTATAATTCTATTATTAAAATATCATCAATTATTAAAAGGCATTTTATTGCGATTTATTGTCTATTCTATCACATTATATATATGAATATTCTTTGAATATCAAATGCTGAAGTATCCTGGACTGTGAGGATATACAGATGAGTTCAGATGTAGATATGGCCTTTTGTTGAGTTCTTAAATAACTGCTTTAAACTAATTTTAATAAACTTTTTAATTCACTAAAATTAATCTAATTAATTAAACTTTAAAATATTAAAAATTAAAATACAATTTTAATAAACTAACAGGATTGGCTTTTAAAAATTTATAAATTTAGAGTTTACAGACTATGATATGTGATAGTGCTATCGCTCACTCTGTTGGAAGTTTGCCAGCACATACATATTAATATTGCAGATTAAATTTAAAAGGGTACTGGACATATATTTCCCTGCTATCACCACCACCACCACCTCCCTGAAGGGTGGTCATTAAACATTTTAGCAGCACACTTCTGACCATATTTGCAGCCTTTCCAGTATGGCAAAACCTGTGAGAACTTGTGCTCCACTGACATAGTGGATTCAAGATTCCACGGTCATCTCCACATCATTGAGGTGTTGGAGTAGGACTCTTGGAAAAGAGGATTGATATACACTAATTGGTTGCAGTGTATATATATATATAAAAATTGATATACACTAATACATGCCAGTTGATATATACTAATCTTGGGAAGGTAGTTAGAACCAAGCTGTGAAGGGTTGTAAATGCAGGGGAGAGGACTTCCCAAGGATAATAGTGAACAGATGCATGAGATTCTCATAATCAAGGAAATCAACTTTGGCACCTCTGTGAAGAGTGGAGAAATTTAAGGCAGGGAGACCATTTCAATAATCCAGGAAAGACTTGGTCATTTAAGTGAGGAGGAAGAAATGAAGGCTGATGTTGAAGACATAGAATTGACAAGATTTGGCAACTGACTGGAGCAAGGGAGAATAGGGAGTCAAGGATGACTTTCCATGCAGTGAAAAATCATTATCCGTTTTTCATGGAATAATAATCACTTTGACCTTCATTCAGCTAATTCTCTATTTCAGTTAAGACTGGGGGAACCCTATAGAAGTCAAAATCATTAGAAAACACCTCTGCCCTCTGCTGGTCCCATTGCAGTACTACTGTATTTAGTTGAATATAGAACAGAAAAGAATTAAAGTGATTTTATCTAGTTGAGGAGTTTATAATTTGTGAGTCACTGACCCATACATTCTTCAGTCAGTGGACACTTATTGTACAATCAGTATCATATACAAAGTCAAGACATTTTAAAAAAAACATTAAAAGGGTTGGGAACCATTGATTTAGTCCAATACCTTCCCTTGATTGGATGAGAAAATGGACATCCAAAGAAAATAAAGGAAATGTTCAGGTATATACTGCTAATTACATAGCAGAGCTAGAATTAAGTAGGTCCTCAACTGAGAAGCCAGAGCTCTAACAGAGTTACCTGTTTAAAAGCAATACTATAATTAGTCAATTTCTTTGCTTATGGATATTTTACATTTATTTTAAGAATCAGTAAGCTAACCCATCGTACTAATTTGAATGTGCATCAAGCACTGATTTTGGACTAAATTTCTTTCCAGCTCTAAAATTCTATCATTCTGTAGTACCTTGAAAAATAGAAATATTCACTGTTTCAAAGCTAGGCTTTGGTTTTAAGGTGATAATAAAATGTGGCATTTGTGTCCCAGAATTGAAAGAACCACCACGGACTGCACATGAAAAAATGAAAATGAGATAGCTAAGGCAAAGCAATTTGTTAGTTTGCTCAATTTCCCTACCTTATTAGTCTACATTTTGCTGTGCCATGGCATTGTAGATAGGAACAGTTCATTTCCATGGACACAGACTATACCCCTAATACTGTGGAGCTGTATATTTTTTTAAATTTTATTTATTTACTTTTTTAAATTTTATTTTTCATTTTTAACACAGTTTATAACAGATAAAACAATTCAAACTTTTGGTCAGGTGATACTTCTTTTTAAAGCATTTACAATATGGACCACAAAAGAATTTTTTTTAAACATTAACCAGCTGAGACACAGATAATATTTATGTTGCAAACTTCACAAGCTCTTGACCTAATTGTCTCCACAGTATTACTAAGAATTAAAGAACCCTGACTTATTGTTGTTGGTCTAAAGTCCTATGCCTAAGAGTTTAATTTTAGACTTAACCTTTAATAGATATGGTATTAAGCTTACAAACCTTTTGACTACAGGAAATTGTTACCAAGAGTAGGGACATTGCAGGGATACTATATCTCCCCAACTTCATGTCAGTTCCAGGCAGGATTAGATTGTCCACTGGCATTCAGTCAGGTTTAAAGTCTGCCAGGTGTCAGTTAGGAAACTGAGTCAGGAGAATCCTACCTCAGCCCAGGCTGAACAGCCGCTCTCCCATCCTTCCCATGAGATCACCTTTGACAGTTCATACCCGCATCTCACAGGCTTACTGGCATCATGGATTGGAGGCTCAGACTGCCTTTCTTGCTATCCATACCTGGAGTTAGACTCAGAAGAAAAGTCACTTAAATAGCCCCATAGCATCTAAAAATGGCAAGTTCCAATAACCAGTTTTCAAATATGATTATAACTTCACTTTGGCTAAGGAGCATCTTTTGAGGCAAGTCTTAAATGGCTTACATGCCTTTCTATACATGTTCTAGTTCCTGATTAAATAGCAATCATAAAATCAAATTTACCATTAAAACCTTAACTTTTTGTGGAGCTGTACATTAAAAATAAATATATAAATGCTTGGTCTCTCTCTCTCTCTCTCTCTCTCTCTCTCTCTCTCTCTCTCTCTCTCTCTCTCTCTCTCTCACCCATTGTGGAAAGACAAAGGGTGTTCACGGGCTGATTCCACTCTGATAAGCACAGGGGCTTTGCTGTACTCTATCTCTGACCTGGGCCAATTCATCCCTTCTTAAGCAACCTGGTGCCCCCCACACACTCTCCCAGGGGCCCACCATATTAAAACCCATCTGAGTGCAAACAGCTTAGCCTGTTGCAGTTCAGAACTCCTGAGCTCAAGACCCACCAGCCTCCACCTCCCAGTTGCTGAGATTACAGCAGGCAAGACCACAACTCAACTTGGAGTTCCTTTGGAAATGGAGTCAATTATAAAAGCTATTAATAGGACAATGTAACCCCAAGGAAGAGTTACAAAACTGAGTGGATTAGCTAAGACTTTGGAACGACAGCTGCTTCAAATTATTTTGTTTGAAAGTGTTCCTTAAAGAAATAAAGGACAGCTTTAATAGATAGAGTAATATTCACTGCTCATGGTTGGGCCATGTCAATGTAATAAAAGGAATGACAATAATGTGAAAGCTGATTTACACTTCTAATGCTATCTCAATCAGTTTAACAAAGGAATACTTTATAGCACTTGACAAAAATATAGCAAAAATCATTTGGAAAAAACAAAAGATCTAGAACTAAAACAACTCATAATGTCCAACGGGAATAAAAACATATCCCTACTCATGCATATTGACTTAAAATACTTCAAATTAACATTATCTATGCTGTGTTGTACTTTTAATTATCTGGTTAAAGATTTGTCAGTGGGCAGCACTGGGGAGTTTTGCAGGCAGTATGAAGATTTTAAGCTTCCTTTAATCCAGAACATAAAGAGAAATGAAGAAAAATAAAAAGGACAAGGGGAAGATAGCTCTTCCGGATCTCATACTATGTAATAAAGCAGCAGTAATCAAAACTATCTGGTATTGATGAAAAAATAGAAAAATAGATCATAGGCACAGACGAAACAAGGGACAATCAGAAAAAATAAAATTCAATAACTCAGTGTTTGATAAAATGGAAAAAAACATAAAATACCTAGGAAAAAGCTCCTCATTTGATAAAAAAAAACTGCCAGGAAAATTAAAAAGTTGGCTAGCAGAAATTATGCTTATACCTTACACACCACATTCCACAATACATTCTAAATGGATATGCAACCTTATTAATAGAAGTCATGATATAAAAAAATTTTTAATAGAAACAGATCACATAACTTATAGCTATGGGCAGTAGATGTAGTCTTAACGAAACAAGAGAAAGAGGCAATTTCAAAAGATTACATGAATAACATTGTTTAAAACTAAAAAGCTGCTACACAGATAAATTAATGTACCTATGATAAGGGAAGGGGTTGAATGGGGGGGCATCTTTTTATCAAATTTCTCTAACAAGGGTTTGGTACTAAAGATATATAAACAATTTATACATTTATATGTATGTATACATATATACATATTTGACTAATAATCATTTCTCAGTAGATAAGTTGTCAAAGGATATTTACAAATAATTATCAAATGAAGAACTGCAAAGTATTTGCAACCACATGACCGAATGTGCCAAATCACTGATAAGAGAAATGTACATCATAATCATCTTGAGGTCTTGACACTCACACACTGCAAATTGGCAAAGATGACCAAAAAAAAAAAATGGCAAGTCAATGCTGAAGGGGTTGTAGGACGATAGGCACATTAATACATTGTTGGTGGATCTGAGAAACCACTTTGGAAAACAATTTAGAATTATGCAAATAAAGTGACTAAAATGCCTATACTTTTTGAACCAGAAGTTCCATTACTGGGCTTCTATCCCAAGGAAACCTTGATAAGAAGGTCCCCATATGCACCAAAACTAATAGCAACACTCTTTGTGATCGTGAAGAATTGGAAACAAAGTATCAGATAGATGTCCATCTATCGGGGAATAGCTAAACAAACAGTGAAGCATGAATGTAATACATGCTGTAATGTCCTGTAAGAAATGCTGAATGTGAACACAGAGAAACATGAGAAGATCGACACCAACTGGTGCACAGTGAAGTAAGCAGAGTCAAGAACACAGTGTAACTAAAACAGTGCAAATGGAAAGAACTGCACACAAAAATGAAAAGTCAATGCAGCAAAATTATTCAGATCAAGTAGGATTCAAATGAAGAGATATGAGAAGACACCCCCAACCTGCCTCTTCATGGAGGTGGGAGTCCACGAGTATTACACATTGCACGTTTTGCAAACTTTTCAATATATGTATGTTGGTAGATTATGCTGATTTTTCCTCTTCTTTTTCTTTTTCCTTGTTTTCAAAAAATATTATTTGTTATATGAGACAGCTCTCTTAGAAGGGGGGAAAAGAGTGATACTGGGGAAACCTATGACAATGTGAAAAACAAAAGTTTCTATTGCTATTGAGAAAAGAAAAATATTTTAATTTAACTTATTTTAAAGTTATTTTATAAAAACTTATCTTAAAATTTTAAATTGTATACTATCTTCATCTCTGGCTTCCAATGATCACATGTAAAGGTAGTTTCTAGAAATGCTTCTTTATTTGACTGTTAGACAATCACATGCTGGCCATGGGATTTTCTTGGCAAAGATACTGGAGCAATTTACCCTTTCCTTCTTCAGTGAATTAAGAGGTTAAGTGACTTACCCAGGCTCACACAGCTAGTAGGTATCTGAGACTAGATTTGAACTGCAGTCTTTCTGACTCCAGGGTCAGCACTCTAGCCACTGGACCACCCGGTTGCCCTTGTATACAGGGTAGATGGAAAATAACGTCAAAGGAAAGGTTAGAACTAACACTGAGGGAAATCACTTAGAATTCATGCAGAAGGTGGGTTTTAAAGGACTTAAAAAAAGTCAACTGAAAGAAAGACAAGAAGGCCAGGAGGTGGAGGTGAGGAAGGAGAGCATTCCAAGCATGGAAGATAAGCAATGAAAATGCACAGAACTGGGAAATAGGGTGTCTTGTCCAAAGCCCAACAAGAAGGCCAGCATCTCTGGATCATAGAAGGAAGGCAGTAAAATGATAAGACTGGAAAGATAGGAAGCAGTCAAACTCCAATCAGAAGATTTTATATTTGACCATGGAAGTAGTGATAGTTCATTGAACTTATTGGAGTTTGTTGAGTGAGATGGGGTAGGAAGGAGGACATGATCAGATCTCTACTTTAGGAAAATCACTTTGGCAGCTGAGTAGAGAAGAGATTAGAATGAAAAGAGACTTGAGGCAGGGAGTCCAACCAGCAGCTATTAAAATAGCCCAAGCATGAGGTGATGAGAGCTTAAGCCAAGGTAGTGGTAATATCAGAGGAGAGAAGGGCAAGTATATAAGGAATATTAAGAAGATACAGTCACCTGGACCTGGCAATAGATTGGATAGAACAGATAAGGGTGATACCTATGTTATAAGCCTGGGTGATTTGGAGGATGGTGGTACCATCAACAGAAGTAGGAAAATTCAAAATGAGGAGAGGTTTAGGACAAAAGATATGTGTTCAGCTTGGGGCATGTTGAGTTTAACAAGTCTGTGGAACAGCCAATTAGATATGTGCAGCAGGCAATTGGAAATGCAATATTGAAAGTCAGAAGAGATTAGGGCTGGACAAATAGATATGAGAATCATCTGCGTAGAGATAATATTTGAATCCATGGGAGCTGGTGAGATCACTACAAATAACATATTGGAAGAAGCGCACATAGGAGAAAGACTTGGGGGATGTCCATGGTTAGGGGGCATGAGCTGGACAAAGACCCAGCATATGAGATTAAGGAATGGCCAGACAGATAGGAGAGTCAGGAGAGGAAAATGTTACAAAAACCTAAAGAGTATTCAGGAAAAGATGGTGATCAACAGGATTAAAAGTCACAGAGGTGAAGGAGAAAATGCATCAAGAAAAAGTCATTCTTCAGTTTTTGCAATTAAGAGATTCAACTTTGGAAAGAGCAGTTTCAGCTGAATAATGAAGTTGGAAGCCAGACTGTAGTTAAGAAAGTGATAGGAAAGGAAACAGAGACAGCCATGAAAGGGAGGAGAGATATAGGATGATAGCTGGAGGGGATCAATGGATCAAGTGAGGGTCTGGGTTTGTTTTTTTTTTAAGATGGAGAAGACATGGGTATGTTTTCAGATGGCAGGGAACCAACCAGTAGACAGGGAGAAATCCAAGATGAAGAGATAGTGGAAATGATAGTAGGGACAGGGAGAACATGGCAGGAGATAGAATCTAGGAGAATGTGGAGGACATTCTCTTAGAAAGTCGTGCAAATGGACTGAAGCAGGTCACAGCAGGGGAAGATGTCTGAATAATGCAAAATGAGTAAAAGGAGAGGAGAATATCTTGGTTTTGGGTGAAGTATGAGGCGAGTCCTTAGCTAAAGAGTGAATGAGAGGGGGTCATGGTTTGAAAGCTTGGA